>NC_054485.1:23724561-24043728 GCF_017639515.1 Carcharodon carcharias | reverse complement strand
TTGTTCTTGCTTTTCTGATACAGATGGTTCCACGGAAATAAACCATCTTAAAAGCAATCAGAACAAAAGAAACAGCAATGCAAAATTTGGACTGCAAAGTTTCACTTGTGTCTGTGTATGTAGGTGCATGTGCCTGTGCATGTGTGCGTACACATGTTGGTGTGTGTGTGTTGCATGGTGAGAAAGAATATGTTTCATCACTGGTTTAAATGTATTATAGGCCTTAAAGCTTCTCATGGTTGCTCAGTGCTTATTTGCTTAGCTACTTGGCTAAATATTTTTAGCTGACATCATCGTGTGGCCCTGGCTGAGGTTGCTGACATCTGTCATCCTATTCACTGAAGCAGCTGCTAAAGCAGCTTCCTTTTTGAAGTAATTGAAATATACTTTTTCATTTCCAATCTTTATCCTTCCTGACCCTCCCTGTACTCCCCCACTGCCGCTAAATGATGTCACACAGCATTTTGCTCTCTCAATAATTAGCTGTAAAATGCTCTGTGATGGCCTGATGTTGTGAAAGGTCTTATATAAAGGCAAGTTCTTTCTTTTATTTGTTTCAAATGGTTCATTGGTGTTCTAGCCAAGGCCTCCCTGGGAGACTGCGGGGACAGAACCACATCTTCTATTCTCTGGCATAAGCCATTAGTGTGTTGTATCATCTTAATGCACCCACTCTCCCCTACCCCCACGCACCCCCACTCCCCACCCACCCCATGAAGTTCCCAACCCTCCAGGATTGCCATGGAATCTCCAGGAATGAAGGATTAATCTCATGGACACAACTAAGAGCAATCTTGAGGGGCATTAAAAAGGAATTGTGTTTTTTGTTTATTTTTGCTTGAACTCTTTTGATTATTGTTTATAGAAATATTGGTGATTGGGTAATGTTATACCCTGTGAAGGCATTTCCTATTCATAACTTCAAACATGGACTGTGTTCTGGAAGCTTCTGGGACTGTCTTATATTTTTTTTAAATGGACACTTGATGGCTGCCAATGATCAGGTGAATTTTGCAACTTCAACACAGACTATCTCAAACTTCTGGAAAGTTCCTAATCGAATCACTCTAAGTAGTGGGTTCCTCCTTGCATGGACATGCCTGTACAGCATCCCTTTGTGGAACTCACACCCAGCATCATTCATAGTTTACTCCAAACTCAGAATCAATGGACTTCCAGACTTCACATCTCCAAGTTTACAATTTAACAAAAGAAAGCTGAAGAGACCAGTTATCCACAAGTGAGTGTGAAAGACCACCATCTATCTCTTATTGTGTAGTAATGGCTTCAGATTCCAGTCGGGCCTTACTTACTATCCCATTAGTGAGATGCAAAGTGGGTTCACATCAGCCTCCAGCAGGATTGGCGTTCCACCATGGCGGATATCATCAGATGATCCTGCTGGGCTTACATGCCGGCATGAAACCAATTTTTGGCCCCTTCGCCTTATTGTTTCCCCACCCCCCCACCCCCCACACCCCACCCCAGCCACCATGACGCCCGATGCCAACAGGGACGGAAAATTCCATCCTTTGTTTGGATATATTCCTAGAAACTTCATCAGGTGACCTCCATCCCCCCAGTAGCCTTTTCCCACTGTTACAGACTGGGTCGGGAGTGAACCAAAACCCTTGTACCCTTTCCCTCACTGTCTGTAATCAGTGTGGTTTTTGGAGAGGAAGGTGCATGTTTGTCTTAGGCCCCGGATTGTGTGGTCAATTTAAATAACAGCAGCAAGCATTTGAGTGTTTCAATAAAGAGGATTATTTATTTATGCCTTCACTACAAAAGTCTAAACACTATATCAATCACTCAGTGCATGCACATATATACACACACACACACACACACACACACACACACAAGAAAAAATGCAGTTAAAGAGAATAGTGTACATTTACAAAAGAATTGTTCATTGTTCATGTATCTGGCTCATTGTGGGAGAACAGTCATTGCAGGCTCTGATGACTTCAGAGTGTTCTCTGGAGAGCCGAGGCCTTGAGGGCTCCGGTTTGCTTTGTCTGTCCTTCTGTGGGCCTGCTGCTCCCTCAGTGGTGACAGAGAATGAGGTTGAAGGGGTCACAGGCAAAGGGGACTCAGAGGGAGACGACAGCCTCTGAGATTCCTAAGTGGATCACCCAGGGTATCCAGCTCCGCTCCTCCTCCCTTCGGGTGACCGAGGGCCCCGGTTTGAATCCTTGAGGGGATGGAACACCTGGAGGGATGCCGAGGTGCCCCGTTTCTCTCTTATGTTGCCATTGCAGGAACTCACCCATGGCTACTGCAATGGAGTGCAGGTCTCCATGCACCTTCATGTTCTGCTGGACCAGGGTCAACATGGCATCTGCCATCCATCCCATGGAGACCTCCATATGCGCACATGTGTCCACCACTTCATCAGAGAGCAGACCGATGCACACCTCCAGGTCGTGTGCCACTGTGTTGAGGGCTTCCCACATCCCTGTATGATGTTCTTCTGCCTCCTGCTGATTCTCCATGATGAGTTGGAAGGCCAATTCCAGAGGTTCGTCATCTGTGTTGGATCTCACAGATGCCTCTTCCCCAGCAGCCCTCCAAGTGCCGGGGAGCTCGGCTGAACCTGCCTCCTTCTGCTTCGGACATATGTCCTTGTGGTGACCACCAGATTCCAAACCCGAGCCTGCTCTAGGTCTAGGTCCCACCAAGTTGTGCGTCTCTGGGGTGTGGGTAAGTGTTATGATGGGTCCTCCAGGCTGCTTATTTCCAGCTCTTCAATGAAGGAGGTGTCCCCTTGGCTGGAGGTGAGGACGAGGATGGAGCTGAGGGACTGGCTGGCTGAGGGTGCCGGTCGCTTGGCAGAGCTCCCTGTGAAGCAAAGTAGAGATAATTAGTGCATGGCAGCAGAGTCAAAGCAGGAGAGAGGGAGCACTCTTAGTTTCACTGAGAGAGATGATGTGGTGAAGGATTCTCATGTGGGTGTTCACCGCCGACCTCACTGTCACTGCAGGCACAACCCATGTTCTTACTAGTCAGTGCAATGGCACTCTCCTCAAAGTGAGTGAGGGGCTTAATGTGGCCACACTGCCCCCAGTCTGGGATCTCTTCCTGCTGTTGTGAGCTAGATTCTCCTGCATGAAAACAGAATGTGAGCAGGACACAAGGCACTGCATGGAATGTTTGCGTGGTGAGCGGAGCCGTGGATGGGAAGAGGACACAAGCTCCAGAGGGTATAAGCCTGATGGAGATGTGTGGGTGTGTGTGAGAGTTAGTGGTGTTGTCCCTTGAGGTGTGAGATCCCTGTTGATGTGTGATGGGTTTGTAAGTGTGTGAGTTGAGTGATGAGGTAGTTGACTTACCCTGGCCGAACGGATGAGACTATTCATCCTCTTCCTGCACTGGATGGCTGACCTCCTCTGTGCTCCTGTGGTGCTGACTGCCACTGCCACCACTTCCCATCTGGATTGGTGACTCTGGTGGACCTCCTGCGGCCAGAGCGAGTGTAGAGGACATCATGGTGGCCTTCCACATCAGCCAGCATGTGCCCCAGAGAGGTATCACTAAATGTGTGGGCTGCCATCTTTTTTGCTTTCAGGGTCATCTGTCGCCTGGACCAGTCCTGGTCTGTAGACATGAAGTAGGTATGCGTTCTGGTGCGCTTTAAGTATGGCACCAAGAGCGAGGAAGCGCTAAGGTCATGGCGTGGCGGGCAAATTTGAGCGCGTCTGCCAGCGAGCCGGCATGTTCCCCATGAATGCATAATTAATAAGGTGGGATGCAGCAGGAATGGGATGATATAGCGTGAAAAGCCGCCATTGCGGCCTGCAGGTATAATGTCCTTTTTCCAACCCACTACTACACTTGGAGCAAATCTGGGATAATTCTGCCCAAAGTCAGCTATATTTCCCCTTCTTCACTCCTGCCCCACAAATCCCACCCCCCCCCCCCCCCAATTAATGACTGACTGTTACATTTCCTATTTGCACCCTCTTTAGTTGGTAGCGAGGGGTAGAGTGATGGGGTGCATAATCTCCAGGCCAATTCCTCAAAGTGCTCTTGAAAATATTGCCAAAGAGAAACCTGATTCTTCAGCTACACTTCCCAATGTATTTTCATCACCATTCTAACGAGATGTTCAAAATGCATCCAGATGTTTCTCCCTGTTGGAAAGCAGTTGGTACAGTCCCCCATCTGGCTAACTGTACTTAAAGGGGTACTGTAATACCCTGAGCAAAACACTGTTTCCTCAGATGAAGTGAAAGGCTATGTATCTGTTTCACTATGAGGTCATGGCGTGTGTTGTGTGTTTGATTTCTGGCCAACAAGTAAATTATCTAGCCACCTTTAACAAGGGTAAACCCCCTTTAATAACTTGGGCAGATGAATATGTTGGCTGTGAAGAGGACAGTTATTTGCTATTCATACATGGGATGTCAGCATCAGTGACAAGTTTTATTGCCCATCACTAATTGTCCTTGAGGAGGTGGTGTTGAGACACTTTTTCCTGACAACCGAATGACTTGCTAAGCAATTTCAGAAGGAAGTTAATAGTCAATCACACTGTTGTTGGTCTGGAGTCACTTATAAATCAGACCAGGCAAAGACAGCAGGTTTCCTTCCCTAAAAGGCAATAGCAAATTGGTTTGTTACAACAGTACATTTATTTCAAGGTTTTGATCCTAGCTGATTAATTTCAGATTTATTTAATTAACTGAATTTAAATTCTCCAATGGCTCTATCGGGATTTGAACTCATGTCTCTGAATTATTAGCCTAGGTCTCTGGTTTACCAGTCCACTAACATAACTACTATGCAACATATGTTCAGTGGGCAGTGAGGAATTAGTTACAGTCAACTTAAACTGGTTGGTAGATGGGCCAGTTTCACAATACCACTCAGCGAATGATGTGATGTCCATTAGATTATAAGGTGTCAACGATGGTCCAGTGGGCAGCACTCTCACCACTGTCTCAACAGGTACTGTGATCACATCCCACCCCAGAGACTTGTATACAAACTGTAGGTTCCCAGTGCAGTACTGAGGGAGTGCTACTTGATCGGAGGTGCTGCCTTTCGGATGAGGTACTAAACATGGTCCGCCTGCCCTGTCAGGTGGGTGTAAAACATCTCGTGCTATTTCAATGAAGAACAGGCGAGTTCCTCCCAGCTTCTTAGTCAAAATGTTTACCTCAATCAACATCACTTAAATTAAATAGATTACCTTGTTATTTTCACATTGCTCTTTCTGGGGATTTGCAAATTGGCTCCTGTATTCCTACATTACAACTAGGACTACATTTCAAAAACCTTCATTGGCCTTAAAGCACTTTGGGACATCCTGCAGACATCAGAGGTGCTATATAAATGCAAATTCCTTCGTGGTCTCTATTAGAATGTTGTACTAGCTGACCTAGCATGAACCCAGTGCTGATATTAGGATATGTCTGGGATTTTTTTTTTTTACGACAATCTGAATGATTTCATTGCTAATGTAAACCAGACCATGGAAAATCTGCTCTTCTGAGTTTTTTTTTGTCCAGATTTATGGCAGATTCTCTTTATTGGTCATTGTTTGATTCCTGTAAACTGAGATTGAGACAAACTATTCCAGTGACTGAAAACCCAGCGGGGCCTTGACACGAAGTTTGGCAATTAGTAAAAAAATGTAAATCCAGAGAGTGAAGAAGAGCCCAAACAATACCTCACACTAGAACTGAGGGGCGGGGCACATCTCCCAACTGGGTATACAACAACAACTTACATTTATATAGTGCCTTTAACATAGTAAAACTTCCCAAGGTCTTTTACAGGAGTGTTCTTGGACAAAATTAGACACAGAGGCACATAAGAGGATATTAGGACAGGTGACCAAAGGTTCAGTTAAAAGAGGTACATAGATCATCATGATCTAAAAGAAAAGAAAGAACTTACATTTATATGGCGCCTTTCACATCCTAGGACATCCTAAACCATTTTATAGACAATGAGGTACTTTTGTAGTATAGGCACTGTTGTAATTTAGGAAACATGCACTGCACAGCAAGATTCCATGGACTTAATGTGATAATGACTGGTTTAGTGAAGTTGGTTGAGTGATAAGTATTGGCTAGAACACGAGGGGACTCCCAAGCTTTTCTTCAAATGGTGCTATGCCCAATTGAGGGGGCAATCAGAGGCTTGGTTTAACGTCTCATCCGAAAGACAGCATATCTGACAGTGTGGCACTCCCTCTGTATTGCACTGGGAGTGTCTGCCTGGATGTTATGCTCAAGTATCTGAAGTGAGGTTTCAAACCCACAACTTTTGACTCAGGTGCGAATACTTGTTTCAGGCAGCCACTCAGGAAAAGCCACCTTTACCATCATCGTGGTGGAATCTGTCATGCAAACTCCACCTGAAGTAGGTCCTATTTTTGTCCTTTTTTACCATCCAAAAAACAGGACTAAGACATCTTCACAGCGTCTAAGAAATATCCTATCCTGGTGCTTCTTGTATACAGTACCTCCAGCAGAGGTAATCTTGAACATCCTGGTCTCCATATGATTAAAAAGTATATCTAAGCTCTGATGAAGGTGTACAAAAGTGTTTTACAAGGATGATATCAGAACTGAGAGGTTATAACTATCAGGAAATACAGAAAAGGCAGGGCCTTTTCTCTAGAAAAAGGAGGTTAAGGGATGCCCTTTTTTAAATGATGAGTTCAGTTCAATAGAGGCAGAAGAGATGTTCCTGCTTGTGGGTGAGACCAAAACACTGAGGGGGCATAAATATAAGATAATTACTAACAAATTCAATGGGGAATTCAGGAGAAACATCTTTACCCACAGAGTGGTGAAAATGTGGAACTCGCTACACAGGAAGTAGTTGAGGTGAATAGCACAGATGCATTCAAGGATAACCTAGATAGACACGTGAAAGGTTCAGAAGGTTATGCCGACAAAGAGTTAGATGAAGAGGGGGCGGGGTGGAGGAGGCTTATGTAGAACATAAATACAAACCGAGTGAACTGTTTCTGTGCTGTAAATTCTATGTATGTAATGTATGTAACCAACAACATCAAGAACAGTTAAGTGGTCTTTCACCCACATGTCCCTGGCATGCAATTAGCTGTCAACTTTGCCTTAATAAAACAATGTCTGTGCTTCAAAAGTAATGGATTGGCTGTGAAGCATGTAGGAATGTCCTAATAAGGTGCTATATGAATGCAAATTCTAGTAATTTTTAGCTCATAGCTCATGGAGCATAAACACCAGCATAGACCAGTTGGGATGAATGGCCTGTTTCTGTGTTGGACAGTCGATGTAATTTACCTTGTTTGACTCCATTACTCAGTGTGATTCAGCATCCTCTATTGAATGTGATTTTTCCATTTCAGTTATGCTGTTCACTTTCTGGGAGAGGTAATCCTACTGTATTGTGTTATGGTGACTGTACATATGAAGAGCATTCACAAGTAAGTAAACATTTCATTTCTCTGAAGTAATGCTAATACTGGATCATTTGGAGTATTGGCTATTGAATTTTTTTTTGGTGTTGATTCAAATTAACTACAAATTCTGACTTTTTCTGAATGTTTGATGTGTCTGTCTCCTGAAGGTCTTGCCATTCACTGGGGTTTAGACTTACTGGTGCCAGTCATCTGCTTAATTGGCTGTTATGCATATCTGAACTTTGGCCATGAGTGTCAGCAGGTCATTCGCTGTGGGACGATGTGTGGAGGGAGTGTCATCAGAGCTGAGCCCAGCCCTATCCATGCATGAGTATTTCCAGGAGATGTCACTGCATAATGATCAGAAACCATTCCTGATGATCCACCCTTTCCACTTTCACAGAATCACAATCACACAGTGCAGAAGAGGCCCTTCGGCCCATTGAGTCTGCACTGACACGTGAGAAACACCTGACCTACCTACCTAATCTCATTTACCAGCACTTGGCCCATAGCCTTTCTTCTCTAATGACAAGTGTTGAGGCCAAAAACACCCCTTTCAGATCAATGGATAGCATTGAATCAGAAAGTTGTGGGTTCAAACCCCCCTCCAAATGCTTGAACACAAAATCTAAGCTCACACTTTCAGTGCAATACTGAGGGAGTCCCCTTTGGGAACAATGCAAGCTAGGGTACTTCCTGTTGTCTGTGCAAGTCCTAATACTGAATGGAAAAGTGTTGGAGAATGTGCGGTGCTTTCTTTATTTAGAACGTTGAATCAGTGAGTGATGAGACCAGCACACATATTTGGAAAACCACAGGCATGTTCCCACTGGCTAGATACTAACAGTGAGGATTAACTTTGAACGGAGCATCAGATTTGCCTTTTGAATGTCCAAAACATTTTTATTTGTGAAGCAGAATCCATTTTAGACTGATTTTCTCCAGTGCTTTCCTTGCCAGTCTGTTCTTCTACAAACCCCTCCACGACCTTGGCTTTACCTCATCCTGTGCCCCTGCTATGTTGTTTAGTTCTGCAGCCCAGATTCTTGTGTTCCATCTCATCCTCCCACCGAGATCAGATCTTGCCCTGTGACCCTTGGAGCCCATGAAGATGCACCACCACAGGACCACCTTCATTTTTATAAATGAGACATTCCTAGAAAACTCATGCAGGTTGACAAGTGTACAGGAACAGCAATGGACATTTAAATTGAACAGACACTGTGGTATTCACTGCTTATGCTCAGACTGTTCTCATGTGTAGGTGGATGTTTAACTGGAGCGAATCAGTGAGTAGTAGAGAAATACTATTCCCTCTGTCATGCAGGTTAATAACCAGAGGTCATACATTTGAAATCATTGGCCAAAGACCTAGAGGGGAGATGAGGAGAACTCTTTTCACTCAAAGAGTCATCAGAATCTTGAACCCTCTACCTGAAAAGATGAGTGGAAGCTGATTCCATAAATAATTTTAGAAGGGAACAGTACTTGAACATGAAAAACTTAGAACCATAGAACCATAGAAAAGTTACAGCACAGGAGGAGGCCATTCAGCCCATCTTATCCATGCCAGCCCGAGCACACTTGTAAGGTTATGGATGAAAAGCAGGGATGTGGGGCTTGGTATGGCTCATCTTTCAAAGAGCCAGCAAAGGCACAACCGGCCAAAGTTTCTACGATTCTAGGATTCTTGCTGCAAATGGACATTGTTCATTTATAACCTGTACAGGGTTCAAACTGTAATCTTCAACCGGGATTTTCTGGTCCCACCTGCGGGCGGACGGGACTGGAAAATCCCAGCCTTCAATGGATAATCCTGCCTTGTTTCTGCAGCCTTTGCCTGTAAAGAATATGTGGAATTCGGTTCAACCCATACCAACCCTGGAAGGCTTGACCGTGTTCCAGTGGAAAGGCCTGATGTTCAGTTGCTGCTTGAATCACTATATCCATGGCCTCAGTTCATTTTGTAGCTGGTTGGGAGCTTATGGTTGCCACTTGCCAGCTGTGGTTGGACATATTGCTGGGGGCTTCACCACATGAACTCGCAGCACAGACCTCCCCGTTCACTCAAACTTCCCTTTCTCCTTCCCATCTCCAACATTTAAATTTTTTAAAAAATTATTTATGGGATGTGGGTGCCGCTGGCTAGACCAGCATTTATTGCCCATCCCTAATTTCCTTTGAGAAGGTGGTGGTGAGCCGCTGCAGTCCAGGTGCTGTAGGTACGCCCACGGTACTGTTAGGGAAGGAGCTCCAGGATTTTGACCCAGTGACAGCGAAGGAACAGCGATATATTTCCAAGTCAGAATGGTGAGTGGCTTGGAGGGAACTTCCAGGTGGTGGTGTTCCCATGTGTCTGCTGCTCTTGTCCTTCTAGATGGAAGTGGTCGTGGGTTTGGAGGGTGCTGTCTAAGGAGCCTTGGTGAGTTCCTGTAGAGCATCTTGTAGGTGGTATACAATGCTGCCACTGTGTGTCAGTTATGGAGGGAATTAATGTTTGTGAATGGGGTGCCAATCAAGTGGGCTGTCAAACTTTGAGTGTTGTTAGAGCTGCACTCATTCACGCCAGTGGGAAATATTCCATTGCACTCCTTGTAGATGGTAGACATGCTTTGGGGAGTCAGGAGGTGAGTTATTTGCGCCAGGGTTCCTAGCCTCTGACCTGTTCTTGTAGCCACAGTATTTATACAGCTAGTCCAGTTCAGTTTCTGGTCAATAGTAACCCCCAGGATACTGATAGTGGGGGATTCAGTAATGGTAATGCCATAAAATATCAAGGGGCGATGGTTAGATTCTCTCTCATTGGAGATGGTCATTGTCTGGCACTCGTGTGGCACAAATGTTACTTGCCATTTGTCAGCCCAAGCCTGGATATTGTCCAGGTCTTGCTGCATTTGGACATGGACATGAAAATGTTCAAGATGAAAATAAAAATAAAACTCCACAGGCTTTGTTTATAGTGCACTGCAGGCATTTTGTATGTCTTAAAGTGTCAAATATGTAAGAGGGTAATTGTTAATTCTGGAGCTGGTGCTGACTGCCCACTCCATGAATGGACAATCTTGGCTGAAATGAATGTTAGATAAAAACCCAACACTGTTTCTTAGCACAATGCGGCTTATGTTTAGCAAATATGACTGTAGATTTACAGTAAGCATAAAGCTGCTACACAAAGTAATATTAAATATTTACCTATAAAATGTCCTTTAATGATGTCATGACTGCATGCCTATAGAAAAGGGCTAATTTCTAGAAAATTGGAATTGAAAAGCAGGGAGTTTATGTTAAACTTGTATAGAATGGTGTCGTGGGGTCATTTATCTGTGAAAGCATGTGGTAGAACCTCGATTTAACATCTCACTGAAAAGATAGTACCTGTAACAGTGCAGCACTACATGAGTACTACACTAGGGGCAGAATTTTACTGGCGGCTAGCAGCCGTTGAGGGCAGTGAAGGGCCTGTTAAATTCCCTGGGTGGCCGTCCCACTGCCTTCCTACCTCATGCTGACCTGAGCGGAACTTTAATTGGGGCAGGCAAGGCCTAGGGTGACCCTCTGGCCTTTGCCCCAATTATTGGACATTAAAGGGGTAAGGGTTGGAAGGGGGTTGCTAACTCACATGCAGAGCCAAGCCACTTCTGTGCTGTCATCTTTGTGACACAGAAACTTTGGATTAATTTGTGCAGAAAGAGAAGCGGTGAAGAAATTCTTCTGACAGCATGCTGACAGCACTGCTGCCTACTCCCACAAACATGGACAGGGGCTGCAAGTGAAAGCCATGGCTCCACAGATTACACTCTCACCCCAGTGTCTAAAGGTTGTGGGCTTGAAACCCATTCTGGCCTTCTGAGCATATAATGGGGGCTGATTTTCCAAGTGCAGCGTTTTTCAGACGGCAGGCTTTCCCACCCCCCCTTCCCGCATTGGGCTCCCCCCTTCAAAGGCCTTCCCTCTGCAGGTGCTCCCTCCCCCACTGGCCTCTCCATCAAGATTGCCATCCCCTTCTCCCCTCTTTGGCCTCACCTCACCTCCCCACCATGAAACCTCCCTCCAACCCCCTGCACTTACCTGGTGTTGGACTCCAGGACTTAGAATCTGGGGACTGCTTGTTATCCCATGAGGACTGATCACTGTTGCCACAGACATTGCTGGGACTACAGACCTGATGGCTAATTTGACTTCCCCGCCGACTCTTTGGGTGACAGAGTGGGAAAGCCTGCCGTCTGAAAAACGCTGCACTTGGAAAATCAGCCCCCATTATATGCTCAGAAGGCCAGAATGGGTTTCAAGCCCACAATCTTTAGACACTGGGGTGAGAGTGTAATCTGTGGAGCCATGGCTTTCACTTGCAGCCCCTGTCCATGTTTGTGGGAGTAGGCAGCAGTGCTGTCAGCATGCTGTCAGAAGAATTTCTTCACCGCTTCTCTTTCTGCACAAATTAATCCAAAGTTTCTGTGTCACAGAGATGACAGCACAGAAGTGGCTTGGCTCTGCATGTGAGTTAGCACCAGCCTCGGTGATTACACTTCACTTGATGTATTCCTAATTGACAAGAGCATTGTGAAATTTCTATTTTGCACATCAGGCAGCTTGCGAATTGCTCAACAGGGCGATCGACATCAGATGAGAAACTCCCTCTGAAATACTGAACAACCTGAATTTCCTGGTTTAATTTAATTTTTCCTTTAATCTTGTCTGACATACTTATTTTGCTGAGTGAGACTAATATTTTAACATCCCTCTGTGCAGACTTGTGGGCACCACGTGTGGTTAAAAACTGGGTTGGGGGCTGATCGTACCCAATTCACACTGAAATCTGACAGGCAACAGCAGAGAGAACCGTAAGGGGATGGAGTAGCATAGTGGGTCATGTTAGTGGACTAGTAACTGAGGGGCCTGGACTAAGAACCAGAGAATGTAAATTCAAATACCACGAAGAGAAACCTGACTAGGTTGATTCCTGGAATGAAGGGGTTATCTTATGAGGAAAGGTTGAGCAGGTTGGGCCCATAGTCACTGGAGTTTAGAATGAGAGGTGATCTTATTGGAACATATCAGATTCTAAGAAGCTTGACAGGGTAGATGCTGAAAGGATGTTTCCCCTCATGGGGGAGTTGAGAACAAGGGGGCACAGTTTCAGAATAAAAGGTCTCGCTTTTAAGACAGAGATGAGGATTAATTTCTTATCTCAGAGCATTGTTAGTCTTTGGAGTTCTACCCCAGAGAGCAATGGAGGCTGAGTCATTGAATATATTCAACACTGAGTTAGCCAGATTTTTGATCTACAAGGGTTATGGGGGCCCATGGGAAAATGGTGTCAGGCCCCAATCAGATCAACTATGATCTTATTGAATGGTGGGACAGGCTCAAGGAGCCTAATGGCCTACTCCTGCTCCTCCTGTTCCCCCCGCTGCCCAAGTCCATCTAAAAGGTACAACTCAAGAGTGGAATGGAATACTGTCCACTTGCCTGGATGAACGTGGCTCCAACGACACTCAAGAAGTTCAACACCATCCAGGGCAAAGCAGCCCACCTGATTGGCCCCATTTTCAACTAATCAGCAACTGGATTGAATGTGGTCAGCGCGTGACCTGCTCTGCTTTCCTGGCTCTACCGTGACTTAACTAACGGTTCTTAGAAAGACCAGCGGTTCTTAGAGGGATCACTGAGGCTGCCGAGTGAAAGGTCAGGAGCACTTTACACCCTTCTGGCTTCAACACTGCGTTCAACAATTTCAGACCATAACCACTGTTTCCATTTTTTTTCAGACAGGAGATGTTGGTAATGGTTCTGCTATTGCTATTGCCATTTACACCTCTTCTGGACTCATCTTTCCTTTCATTCTTGTACATCATCACCACCTTTTGCCTTGCACTATCAATCCTTTTGTTTTGTAATCATTCCAGCCTACCACCCCAACATGGACCTTCCCTTTTGTACTTTCTTCCTCCCCTCTCCCAACCTCCCCTCTCCCAACCTCCCCACCCCAAACCCTTTCCCAGGTCCTGTTCTTGCTTAAAACCTGTAAATATCTGACCGCTTTCTGGTTCTGATGAAAGGCTGTTGGCCTGAAACTTGTGTGTTTCTGTCCACAGATGCTGCCTGATCTGCTGAGTGTCTTCAGCAATTTCTCTTTTTATTTTAACTTTTCTATTCTTGAGTTTGAAGATTCTACAAAAATTCTGCAAGCCACTGTCGACCTGGGTCTGACACACATCTGTTTACCTACCCCTCACCCTCCCCTTGCTGCTTCCCTCCCCCAATCTCCTCACCTCTCTTTCCATTCCCCTTCCCCTCCCTCACCTCACTCTCTCCTCCCCCTCCTTCCTTTGTCCTCTCCTTCTTCCCGCTTCTCTCTTGCCCTGCCTTCCTCCTTCTCTCCCTTCCTCCTCCATCTAACCTCTTCTCCTCTTCTTCACCCCACTCATCTTGCTCCTCCCTCCCCCTCCACCTCTCACCTTCCTCCCCTTCCCTCCCCCTCCCTGCTTTCTCCCTCTCTCTCCTCTTCCCCCTTTCTTTCTCTTCTATACACCTCCGCCTCTCTCCTCCCTCTCTCCTCCCTCTGTCCTCTCCTTCCCTATCTCCCTCTCTCCTTTACCCGCCTGGCCCAACATTGGAGTCACCCAAATTTCTGAAGCTTCTCTACTGGCAAATTGTTCCGAGGCACCTGATTGGTATCTACAGCTTGCAGGTTTTATGTTGTCAAGGACTGAGGCCCAATTACCAGTGAGTCTTAGAGTGGGGGCTCCAGGCTCACATTCCATTAACAGCCCCAAGACAAGGGAATTGGGGGTGGGGGGTAGTGTGATGAAATCAGCCTTGTCCCCTGATAACTGTCCAGTGACTTGCTTGCTGGAAAAATGCACCAGGTTACAGGAGGGATAGGGTTGCAATGTTCTCCATGGTCAAGTAGTCTAAACACTACTGAGTCTCACCCAGGAAGAATGGCCACTTGGGGAAAGATAGTGGAGGACACTCAGCACTTGTGGAACAATACCTCAGGAACAGTTGTTCCTTCAGCAGAGGTGAACATGAGGAACTTGGTGATGCAACATCTTGAACAGCACAACTCTGTTCATAACAGCACACGTCCCCCACCTACAGTGTATGTCATCTGTTGAAGGAAGCCAGGGAGG
This sequence comes from Carcharodon carcharias, assembly GCF_017639515.1. Classification (NCBI taxonomy): domain Eukaryota; kingdom Metazoa; phylum Chordata; class Chondrichthyes; order Lamniformes; family Lamnidae; genus Carcharodon; species Carcharodon carcharias. Next base: position 24,029,184 of record NC_054485.1, on the reverse strand, counting down.
AAATAGCAGATGCTCTGAGGATCATTTTCCAACCCTCACTAGTCACAGGAAAGGTCTGAGAGGATTGGAAGACTGTGAATATTGTACCATTATTTAAAAAGGGTATGTGGAATAGGCCAGAAAATTATAGGCTGGTCAGTCTGACTTCAGTGGTGGGAAAACTATTGAAATTAATTCTGAGAGACAGGATAAATGGTCAATTAGAAAGGCACAGATTGATCAGGGGATAGTCAGCATGGTTTTCTATGGTTCTATGGTCTGTCTGACCCACTATTTAATGTTGTTTCAGGTACAGTTTCCTGGTAGCAATGGCATATCTGACTATCTGTCAGATCATCCGAGTCTATGTGTTTGATGGTGAAGAACGGTCTGCTGACTTCTCAGGGTAAGTACAGGAGAAGGGCACTTTCATGCCATTGACTTGAAACGGTCGTTAATTGCAGGTTGGTGCCGTGTGATGTTTATGTCATAATATGTGCATCGCTTTAACCTGTGGCCTCTACAAAAGCATCTACACTGCTAACCAATGTCATTAAAAAGTTAACAAAGCACAAGGAAAACTCAATATTGGAGCTTTTCCCTTCTCAGAGATATATATATATATATAGATAAAAGTTACAAAAAATTTCTGGGGACAAGGCTGGCATTTATTGCTCAATAATAGTTGCCATTTGAAATGGCGGTGAGTTTTCTTCTTGAAGCACTGTGGTCTGTGTGGTGAAGCTGCTCCTACACTGCTGTTAGACAGGATTTTGATACACCAGCAATGAAGCAACGGTGAATATAGGTCCATGTAAAGATGGTGTATGACTTGAAGGCGAGCTTCGTGATGGTAGTTTTATTCCCTTGTACCTTCTGCCCTTGTCCTTCTAGATAGGTTTGGGAGGTGCTGTCAAAGAAGTCTTGGCAAGTTGCTTTAGTAGATTGTGGTTGGGGCGCCGATCAAGGGGACTGCTTTGGCCACCAGTAACTCTGTTTATGACCAAGTATTTTTGAAAAATTAGATGAGGATCTTATGCGCAGGTTCCAACTGGGGGTTATGTTTTCCATTAGGATAGTGACAGGATCAGGTACAATACAGGTTTGACACTTCACCTGATTGTGTATTCCACTAAAATTAGCAACAACAACAGTAATTTATATTTATCCAGAGCTTTTAACCTAATGAAATGTCCCAAGTTAAATCAAGCTGGGTGTAAAACCAAAATTCCAACCAATACCACCTGTTTTCCAAAACGTGGATTAAGTTAAAATTAACTCCTTGAATTCCCTGCTTAAAGCTCAGTCATGATCTAATTCACTTTAGTGACAGACAATTCCTGTACTTCTTTCTACCCTTCACTGCCAGTGTGATATAGAAAATTGGAATGCTTGAACAGATCATGTTCTCCCCAAGAAAGTGATGATCAAAAAATGACCTTGTTAAAGTACATGAGCTGGTAAATGTTATGGAAAATGCAAATTCAGAGAATTACCTCATGGTGTGAGTAGGGCACAGAGAGATGGGCTCAAACAAGTAATACCCAGTGCCAGGGAGCTCTTCAAACGAAAAGTTGATAACATGTTGAATGGACTTTGTGATAGAGCAGTGAGAGCTCACTAGCCTTGGAATCATTTAAGAAACATTTAGTTGTTGTCATGTGGATCTTGCCCCTCCCTATCTCTTGTGGCCTCTAACAGCCCTTCAAGCCACCAAGATCTCTGCCCCTTACACATCCCTGATTTTCATCACTCCACCTTTAGCAGCTGTGCCTTCAGCTGCCTACCGCTATGTTTGGAATTCCTACCCTAAACCTCTCAGCCAAGCCTCATTGTGCATTCTTGGTTGAGAGCCCAGACATCCATTAGAGTACTGAAACACCTGAGCTGGAGGGAAAACATTGCTTGATTGACAGCTCTGGCTCGCTGAACTCTTCTGTCAATTTCATGATGTTTATTTACACAAGATAAAGAGATTTCAAGTCTTACAGGTTCTGCTATTGATATTCTAAAGCATCTGGATGATTGATACCTTTATTGGGCTGTAATGAAAGCAATTTTTATGAATGAATAATGGTTTTTTAAAAGCTTTTTAACACATCCTATTGCCACTATAGGGTTCATTCATTCTATACAGTGTGTAAAGTGGGTGAATGGGCATATAAGTGCCATATCTTGTCAGGGAAGGTAGGACGGGCCATGGTAGGTGGATAGGGGGCATAACTTGGCATGGAGATAGGGGGAGGGGCATAGCTTGGCATGTATGAGGGACAGTGAGGGATGGGTGGGGAGCATAGCTTAACGTGGAGGGCATGGGTAAGACCTTTTGAACTTACTTTTCAAAAGGTTCAATCATCCAGGCCATGGTTCATGACACCTTTGGGGTGCTGTGAATGATGACTCTTTGAAAAGCTGGGCCAACTCTATCAAAATTGCAGAGGACTAGGAAATGCCTACCCCGGCAATGGAGCCGGCCAGGTCAGGAGTGCAGGCCGTGCACTCATAACCTGAACCAGCCCATACCTCAAATGGCACTACTGAAAATTGGAAATCCTGGGAATGGGGTAAGGAATCTCGGAATCAGGCCCTGGCCACTGTTTTCACCTCTCCATGGAACCTTCCTGACTACTTGAAAATCCAGCCAAATTAGCCTGATTGTCCATGCATCGAAGGTTGTGTAAGGAATTGCAACAAAGAGAGTGGATGGGAAAGTGCAGAACAACATCAGATTTGGCCAGTTTGGATTCCATGGAGGAAGAGAGATGAGAGAAGCAATCAGCATTATACGATTAATGAGTGAAAACAGTTTAGAGTTTGGACAGGAAATATAGATTTGTAGATTTTGAAAAAGTACTCGATTGGTTGAATCTAGTGTAGCTGCTGGTAATTAGCCGGGTCCTGCAGTTGTTTAGTGAGGCAAACACATGTATGATTAGTAAGACTAATTTGTTGGTGTGTGTTGCTGTGTCCTGAACATTTTGAGCTGAGTTGGCAAGTTGGTTGAATGGTTTTTTGACCCCTTTGCATGTGGCTGATATTTATTCAATTAGTCATCAAATCATGGAACAATAGCTAGTTCCAAACATCTGGTCTACATGTGAAGCTGGGGGAGCTCCAGGATGTGGTGCTGTCCTCTGCTCATTTAGTGTAGCAACTGGTTTCTAGAATCTGTCATCAGCATTTGAGTATTAGCAACTGTTTTCTGTCAATCTAATCAGCAAGTTAATTCCTGAATTGGTTACTACATTATGAATATTGCTTCAGGAACTCCTCAGGGTAGTGTCCTAGGCCAAAGCATCTTCAGCTGCGTCATCAATGGCCTACCCTCCATCCTAAGGTCAGAACTCAGATGTTCCCTGATGATTGCACAATGTTCAGTATTACACAAATAACAAAACAACCTGTTTGCATGTGCTGGACATATCTTGGCCTGGGCTGATATGTGGCAATTAACATTGTACCACACAAATGCCCGGCATTAACGTCTTGGAGAGAAGATAGCCCAACCATCTCCCTTTGCCATTCAATGGCATTACCATTGTCAATTCCTCTATTGCCAATATCCTGGGGTCATCATTGACCTGAAATTTAGGAACAAGCTATATAAATGCTGTAGCTACAAGAGCAGGTCAGAGGTGGCAAGTGATGCACCTCTGACTCTCCAAAGCCTGTGCACCATCCACAAGACACAAGTCAGGATTGGGTTAGAATAAGCTTCACTTGAGTGGATGAGTGCAACTCCAACAACACTCAGGAAGCACTTTGGCATCCAGAACAAAGCAGCCCAATTAATCATCCGCCAATCAACCACATTAATCGTCCTCTTCCTCCACCATCGATGCACTGTGGCTGCAAGGTGTACCATCTACAAGATGCATTGTAGCAACTCACCAATGTTTCTTCGGCAGCACCTCCAAAATCCGTGTCCTCTACCATCTAGAAGGACAAAGGCATGGGAACACTATCACAATCAAACTCCCCGACAAGTTACACAGCAACCTGACTTGGACATACATTGGCCAATCCCTCATTATTCCTGGATCAAACCCTGGAACTCCCTCCTTAACAGCACTGTGCAAGTACCTTCACCACATGGACTGCAGTGGTTCAAGAAGGCGGCTCACCACCACCCTCTCAAGGGCAAGTAGGGATGAGCAATAAATGCTGGCCCAGTCAGTGATGCTCACATTCGTAAATGAATGAAAAAGCATAGACCAGTTGTTAGTAAAGCATCCTCTGCCACTGCATTGTGATGTCTGGTAAAATAACCACTAAATCAAAATTGGATGAGGGCAAACAGGTGATATCTGTGTAAATGGTTCATGGTATGGAGTGTGTTATATTGTGTGATGGGGTGGAGGGGAAGGTAGAACTGGGACAAAATAAATGATTCTTCAGATTCAGGCCAATAGAGATCCATAAAACCTTACTAAATAGGAGGAGGCTATTTGGTCCTTTGCATTTTTACCAGCTCTCTGCAAGAGGTTCCAATTCCCCAGCCCCTTTTCCACATCCTTTTATTTTTTTCTCTTTTTCCAGTATTTATCAAGTCCCCTTTTATAAATTGTTGTAGATTCTTCTCCCACTGCAGCTTGTGGCTGAATTCTACATCCCAACAACCTTGTGTGTGGATGCGTCAAAAAGTTATTTAACCCTTCCATTTGCTCTATATCACTCATAACTTTATCTGTTCTAACGTAAAAGACAACCATTGTTATTAACTTTAAATGTGACAATTAGATTAAAGGCAGTCATGTCACTGGATACAAATAGCTTGAATGAACTTTGATTTCAAATCAACGAGCAGGCTTTTTACATTCAACTTGTTTTCTATTTGACCTTTCAATATTGTCTAAATCATGACTGTTGGTGATGTCATCTAGGTATGAGGTTCAACAAGTTACTGATACTGGAGTGAAACCTGATGGGTGTGTCAAATTTGGGTGTGTATCACACCCAGATCCAGGTCGAGAATTAATCACCACTAATGTCTGTAATTTCATAGGTACTTCCTGTTTAAAGAAAAAATGGCAACAGCCTGCGGGAGTTTTGAGTAAATCCCTTAGTGCTTTTTAGTGTGTTACCTACTAAAGTGCCTTCTCTTTTTTTTGTAGGCCATTGATGGTGATCACACAGAAAATAACAAAGTTGGCATTTGAACTTCATGATGGTAAGAGACTCAAACTAAAAGAAAGTAGTCCAACTGATCAGTGACGATCAAACAGAATGGTAGATCAGTTTGAGAGGCTGAAAGGCCTACCTCTGTTTACAATCTATTATTTGGCCACAAGAATTTTTTTGGCTGTTTGGCCCAATAGAACGATGCTGGTGTTTATGTTCCATGGAAGCCCCCTCTCACCTCTCTTCATCTAACGCCAACAACATCCCTTTCTATTCCTTTTTCCCTCATGCCCTTTTCTAACTCCCCCTTAACCCCATCTGTTGCCTTAGTTACTCCCTGTGGTGCCAAGTTTGACATATGAGTTCTTGTTAAAGGAAGAAAGACTTGCCTTTATATAGCACCTTTCACAAACCTGGGGTGCCCAAGCTGCTGTGCAGTCAATTAAGTACTTTTGAGAAGCAGTCAAGATGTAGGAAACACAGCAATTTGCGCACTGCAAGTTCCCATAAATGTCAATGTGGTAATGATCAGATAATCTGCTTTAGTGATGTTGAGGGATAAATTTTGGCTGCAGGACACTGGAGACAGCACAGTACAACATTGTACTGTACAGACAGGGAAATCCTTGGTTTGACTTTCCTGTTAGTACGGGGTTAATCTGTCTCAGCTGGCTTAGAGATATGCAAGCATTATAATTGTTCTGAGGCATTTTAGGCCTGAGTTGGATGGAATGAGTCAGGATTCATGATTCCCACGGAACTGCTGACTGTTTCCTACTGCCCTCTGCTGGAAGTTTTCAGTGGTTGTCAGTCCTTTCCTCTCACTCCCATCCCCCACGGATGGCAGAAAGATTGTGAACTTTGATCTTCTGAGACCTGGGCCCTCTTCCCCAAACTTGATGAGATTTGCCACTGAAGGCATGGAAAAGTATAGCCAGGATCCCTTCCACACTGTAAGCAAGAAAGAAAACGCCATTACTTGCTCATCTTGTGTCACTGCTATCTCCCTGGTTGTCAATGTAAAATTGGCAATAGCCCGGTCAGTGTTCCTGCTGTTATGATCCGCGGCCAGACCCTGTGTCATGGGGGGAGATTTGGTAAGAGAACAATAACATTTTGTTAAAGTAGATAAGGTTTGAGATTCAAGACGCTTACTAAGTGAATAAAAGCCACAAGATTACTCGGGACTGGAATAAACAAAATAAGGTTTACTATACAAGTTCAGAAAGATAAAACAAATTATAATATCTATCCTATGCTCTAACATTCAGAGTAAGTATGAGGTTCATGTGAACAGACAAACTGTGGTCAGACACACCACACTACACAATAGATGACAGAAGCGACCAAACCCAATTCCATGGATTTCTCAACAACCCACCCAGACATTTGTCACATTGTGAGCCAACCAATCGCACTGAAACTTCGTCTTTCTCACAAATGTTTCCGATCTCCACATTTGAAGACCTTGCCTTGGAATTCTCTCCAAAAGTCACCCCGTCAACAACGACCCACCTTGCAGGGTTCCAGTCTCACCTTCCGAGATCCTTTTATCCTGGATCCCCAAGTATGCTCAAGCTTCACCTTCCAAGCCCCATTTCAGATCTTCGGCCGTGCCAGGCAGAACACCACTGCTCCAAAGGGTACCTTTGTCCCAACGGCCTGTGGTGCGGATTCACCAACCTATGGCTGCCTTCTTGGATCTCCAGGGCTTCTCTCATGCCCACTTCACTTAAAGTTGGCTGCCTGCAGCTCTTCCTTTACTTTGGAGCCTATTTCTCTGCACCTTTCCCTTAACTTATCAGGACCTGTTTCCATCCCATATCTTTGTCCCTTACCTGGGACTCTCCCTGATGCCTCCCAGCTCCCTGTTCACCTACTAGGTAGTGGCACTCCATTTTATATCTCATCTGAAAGCTGGGACTTTGACAGTGCAACACTACCCTCAGTGCTTGTGGATCAAATCACGGCCGGATCCCCCTCCCACACCGGGAATTTCCGACAAAATTGCTGCACCGGAATGGCAGCAGCTCCAAGGAAATTTCCCAGCCACAGGGTCTTGGCCAACTTTCCTTCCCCAAACAATCACGGTCCTAAAAAGGTTAATTGCAACTTGTGGGATCTTTCTGTGCACCTGTTGGCTGTGGTGTTTGCCTGTTTTAAAATCAGTCACACTTCAGATTGGTTCGTTGTACTTGGTACGTTTTGAGGTGCAATAATTGATACAAGTTGTTTCCCTTCTCTGCTTTTACCACGTCCAGATAAATTGGTGCGTTTGCTTTCTTTGTTGAAACAACCCCAGACCTTTTTTGTCTTAAATCCTTTCAGGTCTGGCCCGCGACGAAAATGAACTGAATCCATCGCAGAAACGTTTAGCAGTGAGGTAGGTATAGAATGCACACCAAGAAAGATAGGGTTTGGATTTGCATTGAGTGATGTCTTCTGAAAAAGAAACGATTACTGTGTTTGTAAGTAAAACCATTCATTTGATATCCATCGAAGGTGTTAATCCAAACTCGTTAAATTATATTCCTGAAATCACCAAACTGGGGGCAAAGGAATTCCACATAATTGAGTTTCATTTCTAATACTGTATAGTGTGATTTCAACTCTAGTGATTGGAACTGTGCTTATTCACTTGTAGTGATATTTGTCAAATTTATTATTACCTTTAGTTAAGTATCAAATAACAATAACCTGAATTTATATAGAACCTTTAACATAATAAAATATCCCAACAGGAGCATTGTCAAACAGAATTTGACACTGAGCTACATTAAAAGATTATAGGTCTGTTGACCAAAAGCTTAGACAAAAAGGTCAGTTTTAATGAATTTTTAAAGGGGGAAAGGGAGGTAGAGAGGAGGAAAGATTTATGGAGGGAATTCCAGAGTTTAGACCTTTAGCAGTTAAGGCACAGCCATCAATGGTGGAGTGATGATAAATCAGGGATGTTTCAGAGGCCAGATTGCAGTGATCTGTAGAGCTGGAGGAGATTAGAGGGATTGGGAGGGGTGGGGACATGGAGGGATTTGAAAACTAGGCTCAGAATTTTATTAGAAAAAACCTCAAAGCTTCAAAATCCAGAAGAGCTCATTTTCCTCTCTTCCGACAGGGAGGTGGCCATGAATGAATGAATTAACTGTCCTTAATGATGATGCAAAGTCACAAAGATTGACTGTCCTAATGGATATGATGAACCAATAACATTACTGTTCTTAACGTGTCTGTGTGTGTGTCTGTGTGTGTGAGAGAGAGGTGGTTGTGTGGAAGGGATAGAACAGGCTTGGGCATCTGACCTTCTGGAGATGTAGTTTCAATAAGGGACTATTGACATGAAGTGTCACACACCAGCCATCAGAATATGTTTAGACACCATAATCGAGTGCCCCCCACTTGCTACTGTCTTGAGTTAAAACGCTGTGATGCAATAGCTTAGGTATATGCAGCTTCTCCTATAACATTTTTGGAGTAAGACATTTTTATTGGGGCTTTCAGGCGAATACCAAGTTTACTTGAGTACTTAAGCTACAACCTCAACTTCATGGGAATCCTTGCAGGACCTCTGAATTCGTTCAACGATTACATCAACTTCATTGAAGGCAGAAATTTTGAGGTCGGAACGAACTATCTTGCTAATGGGAAGAAGAGCAACAAGTATCCCCCTGATGAACCTTCATCTCTGGTATGCTAATTGGCCAATGTTTCATGATTTTAAAAATGACCTTTAATAGGTAAAGTCACATACATAGATAAATTTACATGCATGCACTGCAACCCTAATTTAGACATTATTACAATTGTAAAGAGAGGGCAAGAGCAGAGGGATTTGGGTGTATCTGTGCATAACTCACTGAAGGTGGAAGGACAGGTTGAAAGAGAAGCTTATAAAGCACACAGCATCCTAGGTTTTATTAATAGTGGCATGGAGTATAAAAGCAAGGAAGTCATGTTAAACTTGTATAGAACACTGGTTCAGCCTCAACTGGAGTATTGTATGCAGTTCTGGGTACCACCCTTTGGAAAGGACATGAAGGCATTAGAGAGAGTGCAGAAAAGATTCACAAGAATGGCCCCAGGGTTGAGGAACTTCAGTTATGTAGATAAGTCGGAGAATTTGGGTCTGTTTTCCTTGGAGAGGAGACAGTTGAGAGGAGATTTGATCAAAATCATGAGGGAGCTGGACAGAGTAGATAGGGAGAAACTGTTCCTGTTGGTGGAAGGGTTGGAACCAGAGGGCACAGATTTAAGGTAGTTGGCAAAAGAAGCAATGGTGACATGAGGAAAAGCCTTTTTGCGGGCTGAATGGTTAGGACCCAGAATGCACAGCCTGTGAGTGCGGTAGAGGCAGATTCAATCGAGGCTTTCAAAAGGGAATTGGATCACCATCTGAAAGTGAAATTTTTTCTGTGTTATGGGGGAAAATGCGGGGATATGGCACTAGAAGAATTGCTCCTTTGAAGAGCCAGCACGGACACGACAGGCTGAATGGCCTCCTTCTGTGTTGTAACTGTTCCCTGATCCGATGAATGCTGTCCAGAAGTAAACACGTTACTCCAGATCGGGTCTACCTGGATCTTTGTAAAACTGAAGCACAACTCCCACACCTGGTGTGTTGAAACCTCCTTGAAACAGAGGGCCCAGCATTCCAATAGCCTTTTGTTTTGTGAAATGTAGGTGAATTTTCAAACTCTCTCTCTCCAAAGCATCTTGATGGGTAACATCACTTGTTATGTTAAATAGCCAATATAGCCTTGGGCATCAATGGAGGAGGCAACAGGATACAGACATGTAAAATATATATAATTTTGGAGGTAGGATCAAGAGGTTAATCTCAGCTCAAAGCAAGATCGTGAACTCGGGGGTAATTGACCAAACTGCAACCTGCAAGATTATACAGATGATATTTATCCTCCTTCAAAACGATTCATATGGTTTCCTGATACAGTAACTATGTGATAATCTGGGGATTACCACCCGAGCCATGTGTTAATTGACACAGAGGTAAGCAGATCAGGAAGATGAATGGCAGTGTGGGAAGGAAGGGGTTGCATTTTCTGGGACACTGGCACCAGTGCTGGGATGGGAAGGAGGTGTAGCGCCTGCAACAGGCCCCACCTGAACCAGCCTGGGACCAGAGTCCCAGTGGAAAGGATAAAGAGATCTATGGATGCCGCTTTAAGCTAAGAAGATGGGGGCAGGGGCATTGTTGGGTGCCTGGTTGGGGTAATATGGTAGGAGTAATGCAAATTTAAAAATAAAAGGAAGAGTATATGTCAGGAATAAAGGTAACAAAGAATCAGGAAACAAATCCAGTTATAGAGAGAGCTGTAATAAGTAACATGGTTCCGCTGAGCTCACAACACAAAAACAGGCCATTCAGCCCAAAGGATCGACACATGAGCCTCCTCCTCTTTATCTAATCTTATCAACACATCCTCCATTCCCTTAGAAAGAAAGAACTTGCCTTTCTATAACAAATTTCTCTCTTCAGGATATCCCAAAGAAACTTTACAGCCAATGAAATACTTCTTCTTGTGAGGTTCAGTCAATGTTGTGATGTAGGGAAAGTGGCGGGCGACTTGTGCAAGATCCCACGAACAAGCAGCGAATTAATAACTGGATCCTCTGACTTAATGGTGTTACTTTTGTAAGCAAGTGCTCAATGGGATAAAGAAAATAAACTAGAAAGAAGCGACACCAATTTGGCAGGATCGTCCCTGGTCCATGACGGGCAAGTTTAGGATAGACACCAGGATGTGTTTTGTAACACGCTGATCAACAGGAACATGCTGCCTTGATCCTGGTTCCCTTTAAGAACCAGCCAGGCACAATGATGAGGGAGGTGGTGAGGATGGAATTGGACAAAAGATATGGTCGAACAATCAGAACAGTCTTCACCTAAACCCAGCTGTTAAAACACTTTTTTTCCTACAGTAGCTCTGCCAGAATAGTGGCATAGTTTTAGTTTTCCAAGTGTGTTGTGTGTTATATCTGAACCACATTGCTTTTGTGCAGGAGTACTAACCTTCTGGTAGTGGTGCCCTGCTGTTGGCTGAGGCAGAGTACACTGTTCAACCTGACTGAGACTGAAGCTCTTTTCTTTGTAAAGAGCTCCACATTGTGGCTGTCTTGGCTCACTGCACCCTCTTGCACAAGTCACTGATGGCTCAGTGACAGGAGGCATCTTCCAGAGCTTCATATTAAAGTTTAAAAAATAGTTTTATTTATGCAACTTAGTGTCCTTGAGGTTAATTCCTCTTTATTGAAGTGGTTTACTGTTTAGCTGTCAGCTCTGGCTCAGCATTCACCTCAGAATCAGAAGGTCAGGAATTCAAGTTCCACTCCAGAGACTTGAGCTCAACATTGAGGCTGATACGCCAGTGCAGTACTGAGAGAGTGCTGCACTGCTGGAGACGCTTTCAGATCAGTCATTAAACTGAAACTCCATCCTGCCCTCCTTAGATGGATCTAAAGAGTCCCATGGTCACTATTTCAAAGAAGAGCTGGGGAGTTCTCCCTGGTGTCCTGGCCAATATCTATCCCCCGACCAGTAATACTAAAGCAGATTATTCGGTCATTATTACTGTTTCTGGGACTTTGCTGTGTGCGGGTTAGCAGTTGTATTTCGTACACTACAACAGTGACCACACCTTGAAAAGTATTTCATCAGCTGCAGAGTACTTTGAGATGTCCTGAGGTCATGAAAGGAGCTAGATGAATGAAGGCTTTTTTTTAGTTCTGTAATGTAGGGATCACAATATCTTGTTAAATAAATAGGATCATGGGAATAGGTGGTGGTCATTCAGTGCTTCCAGCCTGTTCCATCATTCAGTTGGACCCCTTTTAGTCTGTATCTCAGCTGCATTAACCTGCCTTCGATCCATGTCCCTGCATTAACCTGCCTTCGATCCATGTCCCTGCGTTAACCTGCCTTCTATCCATGTCCCTGCGTTAACCTGCCTTCGATCCATGTCCCTGCGTTAATCTGCCTTCGATCCATGTCCCAGCGTTAACCTGCCTTCGATCCATGTCCCAGCGTTAACCTGCCTTCGATCCATGTCCCCGCGTTAACCTGCCTTCGATCCATGTCCCCGCGTTAACCTGCCTTCGATCCATGTCCCCGCGTTAACCTGCCTTCGATCCATGTCCCCGCGTTAACCTGCCTTCGATCCATGTCCCCGCGTTAACCTGCCTTCGATCCATATTTCTTGACACCCATACCGACCAAAAAATCTCAGTCTTCAAAATAACTCCCAGCATCCAGAGAGAATTGGTGCCACCAGCCTTGGTACAGTGGAACCTCTCTAACTTCCCGCTACCCCCTGCCCTTTCCCCATTACCCTGAAAAACCTTAGACAATTCCCTTTTGAGGGAAAGTTATCGTGCAGTTTCACTGTCTTTTCAGGCAGTGCATTTCAGATCACCACAAATTCCTACACAAAAATAAATTCTCCCTTGTCTCCCCACGACTTTTGTCAGGTTGGGCTGTTCTTGAAACAGATCAAACTTATAAGCAGATGTATACGCTCAGGAATGTGAATTTGGGGAAAGGTGGCGATGGAGTTAGGGGGTAGGGTAGTTGGGTAGAATTGATGCCCTCCTGCACTAGGGATCTTGCAATGTGAATCATCTGTTGCTGTGGAATCTCCTCATTGACTGGGATTTCATTGATTCTTTCTGCAGGGTGCTGTGGGATGTAAGATACTGATCTGTGCCCTGTGTGTGTTTATGCATCTGTCGCTTTTGGAAGTATTTCCCGTCTCCTACAATACAGACGACACCTTTATTGTCACAGCTCCGGTCCCTGTGCGCTTGCTGTATCTCTATATTTCCCTCCTCGCCTGCAGACCCAAGTATTATTTTGCATGGACGATTGGTAAGAACAACATTCCATCTAATGCGTACAGCAGATTTATGGGACTGAGTACAGAAAATGCTAAAATGCTAGTGGACAGGCATAAAAAGTAATTTTAAAGGTCAATATTGGCCTTTATTTCAAGGCCACAGCAGTACAGAGCTTTGTTCAGACCCCATTTAGATTTCTGCATACAATTTCAGGTATCGCACCTCATCAAGGATATATGGGCCTCAGAAGGGATGTGGCTCAGCCACACTGGAATAATATCAGGGTTAAAAGGCTCAAATATGAGGATGGTTTGCATTGACAAGGCGAGTATGGAAGATTAAGGAGGTATTTAACTGAGGTGTTTAGGGTGGGTAAAAGATTGGACAGGAACTATTTCACTCTGGTGGGAAAGTCCAGAACAAGGGGACATAGCCTTACAATTAAAGCTAGGCTCTTCAGAGCTGATGGCAGGAATTGCACAAAGAGTAGTGAAAACCTGGAACTCTCTCGCCAAAATGCAGTTGACGCTGGCGGTCAATTGAAAATTTCAGAATTAAGATGGATAAATTTTTGTCACAAAACCATAGTGAGTAAATGGAGTGAAGACCCAGGCAAGCCATCTTCTAATTGAATGGTGGAATACGTTTGAATTTCTGAATGGCCTCCTCCTGTTTCTATATTCTGAACAGGAATTGGTAGTAAACTGTCATTTCACCTCTGGTTTCTGGTTTCAAACCTCCCTATGCCCCCTCCTGTATTAATGGCCAGAAAGTTAGTTCCCTCTGTCACATGTAGGACGCTAAAGCTAAGTGGGCCGAGCTCTTAATGCCTCACAGTTCCTCACGAGTTGGCAAGATGCCTCAGCGCAGCCATAAGGAACGTGATGTGGCAGCTACATTGCATACCTGAAGCTCCCACAAACAGCAATGTGTTATTGAGGGGAAAAACAATGGGCAAATACTGGGAAGAACTCCAGTGCTCCTCTTCAAAATGGTGCAGAGAGAATTTTTTTTTCCCAAAAATATACTTAGTTCATAAAATTTGTAAAAGTACATTACTAAATATTCTGATTTGAATATTATAGAAAGTACAACAAAATTCAACTGGTCTCCATTCAGCATGTCTTTAGGAGCCTCGATGTAATTGTGAAACTCTTGATGTTTACAATATAAATTCCTTGTCAGGCTCACAGCCTGACAGCAAAAAACATTTCCAATTGAAAATTACAAATAGAATTCAGCCTTTCCCTATACAGAATGTTTCGCTCTGAGGTGCCTCAATACAATTTCAATATTCTTAACATTTGCAATGTACATTCAATGTCAGGCATCAAGCCCAAAGGGGTTCTACACAGTTTCCAGCCCTGAATGCACTATGGCTGAAAGGCCTTCGACAGTGACCTTTTCCCATTGAGCCGTTTTGGTGGCTGCCCCAAGCTTTAGTGCGTCCCTCAGTGTGTAGCCCTGGACCTCGTGCCAGTCTGCCAAATTTGGTTGCAGACAACTCTTTGCACGAGCAAGCCAGCAAGTTCCGGGCAGACCAAAGAGCGTCTTTCACCGAGTTGATGATCCTCCAGCTGCAGTTGATGTTTGTCTCGGTGTGTGTCCCTGGGAACAGCCTGTAGAGCACAGAGTCCTGTGTCACAGAACTGCTCGGGATGAACCTCGACAGAAACCACTGCATCTCTCTCCAGACTTTCTTTGCAAAGGCACAATCCACAAAGAGGTGAACAATGGTCTCTTCCCCACTACAGCCACCTCGAGGGCAACCAGATGCAACCTCAGTTTAGCATCTGACCTGAAAGACAAGACCTCTGACAATACTCACCCTCACTGATATGTCAGCCTGGATTTTGTATTTAACTCTCTGGAGTAGAGTTGAACTTCCAATCTTCTAGCTGAGAGGTGATTGTGCTACCACTGAGCCATGGCTGACACCCAGTGCATCATGTGAAAAATAGTTTTGTTTGAGCAGGTTGTGTTGCCTGACTCTAGGCCATGGAGTGTAGGCACAGGATTGGTGGGACTGATTGTGACTGTGTTTGTTTTGCACACAGCTGATGCCGTCAATAATGCCGCAGGGTTTGGATTCACTGGATATGACAGTGGCGATAAGCCTCGCTGGGACCTGCTCTCCAATCTTAACATCGTCAAAGTAGAGGTAAGAATTGAAAATTAATGCATGCAAGATGCATACACACATGCCTACACACACAAACCTATACCCACATCAATGCACACATCCCTACACACACACAATGTACAATGATACTTACACATAAACACCTATTCCTGCACATACATCTACACAAACACATCTACACACACACCCCACTATACATATACACACCCGCCCATACACACACACCCCTAAACAAACACCCCCTACATAAACAACCCCTATACACATACACACCCCTATACACATACACACCCCTATACTCTCTCACACCCCTATATACAAACCCCTTTACACACACCCACACACATGCGCATACACACTCCCACACACACTCCTACACATACTTCTATACATGTACACTCCTAAATATACACCCCTATGTACACATCCCTAACACAACCCCACTCACACCCCTACACACACACATCCTGATCCACACACACACTTATACACAAATATCTACTCCAACACTCAAAATCACATCTACACCGAAACCCCTACACACACACACCTACACTTACACCGTGTACATAGAAACCTAGGTAGCTATGCACACTCGTACACATCTACACCCTTCCCTTCAATACACACGCACACACAAAAGTGCACACACACACACACACACACACACACACACACACACACACACACACACACACACACACACACATACATACATAAACACCCACCTTTACCACAAAATGGCTGAACTATAATTTATTGATGCTTTTATTTTTCAGTTTGCAACAAGCTTGAAGATGTTTATTGATAATTGGAACATACAAACAGCTCTGTGGCTCAAAGAGTAGGTAGTTCTGGTCTACAGCACCGTACAAGCTCATAGTCTGCTTCAACCCATGTTACTGTCCTAGGTTGGTGAAGGGGTGATGGTATATGGATGATTAACTTTTACACAGCAAGTTATTGTGATCTGGAAGTGTGATGTTAAAAAATTCAATATTCAAAAGGAAATTGGATATGCACTTGAAGAAAAGTATGTAGAGCTACGAGAAAGGGCTTGGAGTGAGATTAATTGGATAACTTTACTTACGAGCATACAGAGGTATGATGGACTGAATGACCTCCTGTGCTTCATCACTCTATGATTCCTTGAATCTCAGCATTTATACACTAATATAATACTAAATTTTACTAATCAATGCTGCTGTTTCCTCCCATTAGAGTCTGTTATGATCGATGTCCATTCAATCCTACAATGGTGACATTCCTTCTATCTGCACTATGGCACGGTGTTTACCCTGGCTACTACTTCACCTTCATCACAGGAATGTTCATGACACTGGCAGCGAGAACAGTAAGTAACACTGGACAGCTTGGTCTGGTTTTCTGCAACGCAGTTGTACCTAAAGATTTGTAGACCATGTAAATCCTGGGGTCTGAATGCTCCACCATTATGAGACCACTTGCCCCTCCCCTCCCAAACACTTGTGGATGGAATGGAAATCCCCCTATCCCAGAATCTGAGGGCAGTGTAAATGCCTGCAAGTTGCCGCTACATTAACGTGCCCCACATGCTCTCACATTTAAATAGTGCCTTTTACAACCTCAGAACCTCCCAAAGCTCGTTACAGTCAAAGGAAGCACCTTTGAAGTAAAGTCACTGTTGCAATTTGGAAACACTGCAGCCAATTGGTACACAGCAAGCTCCCACAAACAGCGACGTGATAATGATCAGATAATCTATTTCTCCTGATGTTCGTTGAGGGATGAATGTTGGCCAGGACATTGGGGAGAATTGCCCTGCTCTTCTTTGAAATAGTGGACATGGGATCTTTTACATCCACCTGAGAGGGCATATGGCATCTCAATTTAATGCCTCATCTGAAAGACAGAACACCCAACAGTGCAGCCCTCCCTCAGTGCTGTATGGAATATCAGCCTAGATTTTGTGCTCAAGTTGTTTGGATTACGACTTTAAACACACGACCATCTGACCAAGAGTATTACAACCAATGACCTTCTTACACAGAGCTCTCACTGTTGTAATCTGCTGTTCATGGTTGGAATATCTGTTCTATATTGCTCATTGGGGTACCTTGTCAGACCATTAAAAAAAAAACCCATAAATTCAATGAAATAAAAGCAACGGGAGATGGAACCAGACCACAGTTATGAGAAGTGTGGTTTGGGAGGAGGGGTAAGAAAAGCTACGAAGGAACAAAATTGAAAGGACGCCAGGGATCCAAAAATGATGAGAGCACTGAAGGTTCCGAGTGAGAGACGTGGTGTTTTGTGCAGTGGCTCCAACAAGCAATTGCTTCACAAGATTGCTTCTTGTGGCTAGTAGAGCAGGTCAGAGGCCGGGTATTCTTGTGGCGGGTCGCTCAGCTCATAAGTACCCAAACCTTTCCACCATCTACAAGGCACAAGTCAGGAGTGTGATGGAATACTCTCCATGTGCCTGGATGAGTGCAGCTCCAACAACACACAAGAAACTCAACACCATCCAGGATAAAGCAGCCCGCTTACTTGGCACCCCAGCCACCACCTTAAACATCCACTCTCTCCACCAGCCGTGCACCAACCACTGTTATCTAGAAGGACAAGGGCAGCAGCCACTTGGGGAATGCCATTAGCTGCAAGTTTCCCTCCAAAGACATACCATCCTGTCTTGGAACCACATCACTGTTCCTTCACTGTCGCTGGATCAAAAACCTTGTAACTCCCTTCCTAGCAGCACTGTGGGTGTACCTACATCACATGGACTGGAGTGGTTCAAGAAGGCTGCTCAGCACCACCTTCTCAAGGGCAACTAGGGGATGAGCAAAAAGTGCTGGAGGATTTAAAAAAAATGGTCCAACAAAGAGCATCTGCTGGGAACATAGGAATAACAGTAATAACTTGCATTTATATAGTGCCTTTAACATAATAAAATGCCCCTAGGCACCTCACAGGAGCAATTGTCAAACAATGTTTGGCACTTAGCCACATGAGGAGATATTAGCACAGGTGACTAACAGCTTGGCTAAAGAGGTAGGATTCTAAAAGGCATCTCAAAGGTGGGGAGAGGTAGAGGAGAGGTTTAGGGAGGGAATTCTTAAGTGTAGGACCATAGGCAACTGAAGGCCTAGCTGCCAGTGGATGAAAATCAGGGATATGGAAGAGGCCAGAATTGAAGGAGGGTAGAGATCTCAAGACATAGAAACAAGGAATAGTCTAGACATTCTCCTCTTGCACCCCAACATTCAATTAGGTCACAGCTGATCTGTATCTTAACTCCATTTACTCAAACCAGATTAATTTTTCTTCTGTGTGTGTTTGTTTGTTTTTATCCAGGTTAGAAACAATTTGAGGCCCTGTTTCCTAAAATCACCAACACGCAAGGCATTCTACGATGTGGTGACGTGGGCGACTACACAGGTAGTTGTGAGTTACACTGTGGCACCATTTGTCCTCCCATTTGTGGACTCATCATTCAAGTTTTACAGGTGAGTCAAAAATAACAAAATAGATCAAAGTAACAGATCATTTATGTTCCTCACCTTGCTATCAGGGACAGCAGAATGTAATATAGGTAACTTAAGGTGCTGTTATTAATAACTAGCAAATAGTTATTATCTTATTATCCTATTACAGGATGTGGGTGGCACTAACAAGGCCAGCATTTGATGCCCATTCCTAATTGCCCTTGAACTGAATGGCATTTGAACTAGGCTATTTCAGGGATAGGTTAAGAGTGCTATGTGCTCTTGCTGTCTTTAGGTTCCCAGATGTTGGTAATAATCACACTTTAAGCTAGGAAAGATCAGAACTCAATATCTTTAACTTGCCATGCAGTCTTGTCCAATAGAAGGACTGGATTAAATTGGTTCTGCTACATATCACATTCGTCTCTGGCGCAGTAATGAAATATGGCCCCCGGAACGCTTATACATATCAATTAGTTCCTAGCTGATTTGTTCCTAGTTCTTCACAGACAATACAACAACATGTAACAAAGAGGCAACTACATTGCTGTGAGTCTGGAATTAAATGTAGGCCAGACCAGGTAAGGATGGCATATTTCTTTCCTTAAAGGCCATTAGTGAACCAGATGGGTTTTTACAAAATTCAATGGGAGTTGTCATGGTCATCATTACTGAGTCTAGCTTTACAAACCGGCTTTATTAATTGAATTTAAATTCCACCAGCTGGTAGGGTGGGATCTGAACCCATGGACCCGGAGCATTAACCTGAGCCTCTGGATTACTAGTCCGGTGACATCACCACAACTCCACCATTTTGCCCTAAACTATCTGTAACCCATCACTCCATAAAATGTCCTTCCATCCTTCTTCCTCTCGAATTGGGTATCTATCAGGAAGGATTCCACGTTTAGTGCAGTGAATTGATAAGATGTGGAGTGTGCTGCCTGAAAGGTTGGTGGAAGCAAATTCAGTAGTAATTTTCAAAAGAGAATTGGATAAATACTTAAAAGGAAAGGAAATTGCAAGGCTGTGGGGAAAGATCAGGGGAGTGGAACTAATTTTGTAACATTACGTCAAATTTACAATATGGAAATAGGCCATTTGGCCCAAACAGTCCATGCTGGCATTTATGCCCCACTTGACTTTTCTCCCGTCTTTCCTCTTCTAGCTGAATCCCCTATTCCCTTCTCCCTCAAATGCTTGTCGAGCCTCCCCTTAAATACTTCTACACTCTTCACCTCAGCCACTCCCAGTGGTAGTGAGCTGCACGTTCTCACCAATCTCTGGGTAAAGAAGTTTTTTTTCTGAATTATTTATTTGATTTTTTGGTGATTATCTTATATCAATGTCTCTGGTTATGCAAAACTGAAAACGTTCTCTCTTTATCCACTCTGTCAAAACCTTTCAGAGTTTTAAAGACCTCTGGTAGGTCACACTCAGCCTTCCCTTTCCAAGAGAAAAGAGACCCATCCTGTCAGTTTTCTGCTGATCGGAATACTCCCTGCATTTCTGGTATCATCCTTAGAAACCTTTTTTGAACAATTTCCCGGATGACAAACCATCCCAGATTTTATGGGATTGCCTCGGAATTTGCCTTGATGTCCTGGTCCTTGGTATCCAGGGAGCGGGTGTTTCCTGGGACACCATTTATCATGAATCTCTTCAGGCAGTGACTGGGGAGACTACTCCGAGTCCCCTCTTGCGCCTGCCCAAGCATCTTTAGTGTCTGCACATGCCCATTGTGCTGCTGAGCGTTCGTGGTTCAGAGCCCACACTCAGCCATGAGGAACAGGACCACTGCCTGGCACTTTGCTCTCTAGAGTTGTTCCATTTTGGTAGGTGGGTGGTTGGGGTTAGGAGGTCTGTGACAGGGGTAGTCCGATGGGGGCATGGGTTCAGTGGCAGGGGGTTGGAGGTCCGACAGCAGCACCCAGGCCCACGGTCTGGGGTCAGGCGGGTGGAGGCACTCCGGAGGGGCCTGAGGGGGTGGGCAGTCGGACAGGCCAGACCGGAAGGGTTTCCAGGCAGGCCTGGGGTGTGTGGGGGGTTGGGGGTGGAGGTCTGGCAGACCCGAGGAGGATGGGGGAGAGGGGGGCTGCAGAGTGTGTAGGGGAAAGGGGGGGGTTGGAGAAACAGGCTGCTGAGTTTGTCTGTCAGGGTGGGGGGAGTTAGGCAGAAGCATCTGTGTGTGTGTTTGTGTGTTGGGGAAGAGCAAGGAGCACCTGGGATCAGCGTGGAGCTCCAAGGGGGCAGTGTGTACAGCATCAACAGCGTCAAGGAGGCAGACTATGAGTATTTTACACTGTATGCAGAATGTTGTGATGGACATAGGCCTTTCACTGAGCAACTCATTTGTGCCTCCTCCACCCGGCTGATCTTGTGCATATTGTCCCTCTGAAGTTCCCACTTCTGGGTTTATACTTCCTCCCCCACCTCTCGTCTCTGATCCCGCCAGCACTTCCCCCGACCCTGTCTTCTGGTCTCGCCTGCGCCCTCTCTTTTTCTTTCCCCCAGAGTTGGTCACTCTGACAATGCCCAGTGCCTCTGTTTGAAGTCAGCTCTTTCAAAGAGCTGGCGGAGGCACAATGGGCTAAACGATGAGTTCAGCATCTGTATTTTTTCCCCTCAGGATTTGGTACTTCGGTTTGCATATTATCGCTATTGTCCTTATCCTGGTGTTGCCAAAGAAACCAAACTGTATGTCCAAGGAACAACACCAGCTCCAAGTGGCTAAACAAACATTGATGAAGCACCATTGCAATGGGCAACAGAATGGACAAGCAATTGTGGACAGCAACCAAAACCATCAAATGAAGATTGATTAGTGGAGAAAGGGACACTAAGAACTTGGGAGGAAGGAGAACGTTTGATGGACTATTTTATACAAAAAGTTGCAGCCAAAGAAATCTCATTCCCAATATCCTTAATGTTATTTGCAATACTGTTGAAAGCTGCTCCTCAATTCAGTGTTGGCTGAAGGAAGTATTTTTTGGTTATTAAGGACTAATTGTGCAATAATCAAACCTTTGGAGGGGCATTTAAAAGCCCGCTGTACCTATGATGGGGGGAGAGAATTGAGGAGAGGAGGGGGATGAAATTGCTTCAGCCCCAAAACCCAAACCCTACTTGATTTCATAAGGTACTTGTTTGCGTTTTGACCGACATGGATGTCGAGCTGTCCAAGTAAGTCACTCATTATAGTATTTAAATGAGGCTGCTGTCCTGATGTTTTGGCAGTGATTTGAAATCAACACCGTCTGCATCGTTTTCCTGGGGTTCGGGAAACATGGCAGCTAAAAGGAGGCAGGAGCAGTCGGATCCTGGAGGTAAGTGCCTACTTTGAGAGCCAGGAAGGTTGCTTCCCTCCCCTGACCCCAGCCTGTCAAGCAAGTCTTCCATTGTGATTGGACAGCCCCATAACCATCCCCCTCCACCGCCCCCCCCCACCCCTGCCACCCCAACACCCACCAATCCCCGGTCTATCCTGATTGTTGGGGACCTTCTGTTGCTGGCTTTCCCAACGAGCCGCTGGCCAAACTCTCAATCTGGCTGCCTGCCCGACGGGAAACGAAGGAAAAAAATTCAGCAGGGCCTCCCCATTTCCGGGTGTCCCCCTGTCCCCCTGCAACTTCACTCCCCTGCGCTGCCTCTGCCCCACTGTACAGATCTCGGCCTTTTGACTCTCCTCGATCGGTTTTAATATTGATAACATTCCTCCTGGAAAAACTACACACCACAATTTGCACCTTAAATACATCAGACTAAGACTTTAAAACATAAAATAGCACCCTTGCCCTTTGAGCTGCACATCCTGCATCAAGGGTATAAAACTCTAGTTCAGCCCCTGATGGAGTACTATGTCCAGTTCTGGACACCGCACTTTAGGAAAGAGGCCAAGGCCTTGGGGGGTGAGGGTGCGGAAGAGACTCACTGGAATGGGATGAGCAATTTCTGCTCATTCAATGTGGAGAGACCAGAAAAGCTGCGGTTTTCCCGCTTAGAACAGAGAAGATTAAGGGAAGCTTTAAAACAAGTGTTCAAAATTAGAATGGATTTTGCTGGAAGAATTAGGGAGAAACTGTTTCCACTGGCAGGAAGGTCAGTAACCAGAGGATGTAGAATTAGGGTATTTGGCTAAAAGAACCAGAGAGGAGATAGGGATTTTTTACATTTAATTCAGTGGGTTATGATGATCTGGAATGCATTGCCTGAAGGAGTAGTGGAAGCAGATTCAAAGGTAATTTTCAAAAGGGATAAAATTTGCAAGGCTACAGGGAAAGGGCAGGGGTTGGAATTAATTCAATAGCTCTTTGAAGGAGCCAGCACCGGCAAGATGGGCTGAATGGCCACCTGCTTCTACAATTCTAAAAGTCAGTGACTTGGAGGTGATATTGGCAGGGGTGGGAGGGGTGATGGATGAGAGAGAGATAGAGAGAGAAAAAGAGATTGTAGGATTCACAGTTGTGTTAAATACCAATACTAGCTCCCAGCAGTCAACACACAGCCAAACTGGGAGTTAGCTGCCCCTCAAAAGGAGTGAATATGATCAGGGAAGGGGCGAGTGTAAATGTACAGGGCCAATTTCATTAATCACTGCTCTCCTCTGGGTCACTGGATGTGTAGTTGAGATGCAGAGTGAACTTGCCAGGTTCTACATGCACACAAACAAGGTTCCTCCCGCCTTATATCATCTCACCCCATGTCCTCATCTAACATGTCCACATATTTCTTTATCCTTCATATTTATCTAGATTCTCCTTCAATGTACCTGTCCTATTTGTCTCAACCACATTCACACCACTCTCTGAGTAAAGAGTTTCTCTATAAATCCATATTGGATTTATTAGTGACAATGTAATATTTATGGCCTCTAGCTTTGGAACTCCCCCACAAGTGAAAACATCATCTCTGTGCTTACCCTAATCAAACCTGTTAACAATTTTAAAGACTTTAATAGGGTCACCTCCCAGCCTTCTCTTACCCATCCTGTGGGTATCTCTGGATTTTAAATGAAACTGTTTTCATCAGACTTGGAGCTGGAGTCACTAATGTCCACATCAGCTTTACAGTTTAATCATTTGAGTTTTGGGTCTGAACTGGAGATAAGCTGTTGGAATTGGATTCACAGCTATCGTGGAAGGTGTGCTGTTGGGAATTTTTCATGCAAGAGTATTTTTTAAAATGTTTTCTATGACCATGTTTTACCTGTGAACATAACCTTTAAGGTAAGATAATTCAGCTATGTGCTTACAATTTCCTTTCTATTGATCAACTGGTCAGAATAATTGCAAGGTTCCTTGAGATTGGGTTGGACTGGAGTGAGAATAGGAGAGAACCAGCTGAGACTTATTGCTGGTACATGATCTTTAGTTGGGTAGAAGGACTGCATTATGTCAAAAGGCTTTTCCACCACTTCCACCAAAACTAGCCAGTTAAAGATAGATTTTTAACGGGATTAGATAGATAATACTTAAAACTTACAGCAACCAATGTAGGCAGAGTGGAATGGGTAACTGCTTTTAAATTCACACCTGTAGGCTGCTTGTCACCTAATTTATCACTTTTGGTAACAGTATTAATAAGAACTGTGAATATGTGACATGTATAGGAGATACTTGCCACCATCATCATTTTGTCCATGGCAACCTTTTGCCTTTATCTCTTCATGATGTGAACAGGAAGCTGAGTATACTGACAATGTATATGCTTGTTCCGGCATTCATTCCAATTGGGAGCTCAACTTCCCTAACATAACAATGCAGGTCAGAGTTTGATTCCACTTGCAACCTTAACGATGACTGATACATGTTTCTTTTTCTGTGTCTTTTATTTTGAATTTGTTGTAAAATTATGCCTTTTTGAGTCAAGCGCCTAGCTTTGATCTGTGTCTAAACCAGTTCATTGACATTGGCTGAAGCTTGAGGTCCAGCTTAGGTGCCTACGCTCAAGATCCATATGAAGTTAGTGTGAAACCACAAATTAACTGAGGATGACGCTCATGGGCATTATTGAAAGGGGCAGATGATGGGGCATTTTGAACTCAGATGCTCCTATGAAATATCAGTGTTGTTCTTTATCCAGTCTTGACCTTGTGTTTGATGGTGCAAACTAGCATCCACTGTGTTCGCAGGAGTTTTCTTGAAGTCATTTGCAGCTCACTTCTCTTGAAAGCAAGTAACATTTTTCGGGCCAAATGATTTTGTAACTTTATGCAAAACCAGGGCAAAGGAAATCGCACAGAAATGTAATGGTGAAAGCAATGATCCAACAATATATTAGAAGGGGCCGAATTTTTTTCCTCTAATGCCTCACTGTGAGCTCTCAATCTTACACCTAAAATTGGAGGGTGACAGATGTGCTTTTTTAAAGAGAAAACGATGCTGAGCTCCTTCATTCCATACAGTACAGCTGTTATACTTTATATAGATTTGAATCTACGCTTTTCAGATTCAGTGAGGCTCCCTGGCAACTATCTGCATCTCACAACCTGTTACTGGCAAAATGGTGCCTTCGCTAGCAAATGAGTCAATGAAGGAGTCTGGCAACATGTGACTGTTAACCCTTTATGCTCTGACTAATCTCACTGAGATGAAAACTGCTTTATGAGTTATGTTGCAAAATAAACTTGAAGATTAATCTAAAGGTCCATTTGAAAAGATTTTACAGTCCATTACTGAATTGTGTGCATTCTTAAAAAAAAACTTGAACTAAAAGTTTTAAATCACATAAATGATGTGTTTTGGTTTTTTTCTAATAATTTTGACATTTTAAGCTGGCTGTTGTGTTTTCTTTACTGTTCCTGGTCTGGCAGTGTCTTGACCCCCTCCAGTTCCTTATCCCTCAGCTCTGTGACCTCCTACAATCCCCCAATGTCCCTGTCTTCCTCCATTTCCAGTTCCTCGTGCATCCTGATTTTAATCGCTCCACCATTGGCAGACATATCCTTTGACACCTAGGCCCTAAACTCTGGATTACCTCCCCAAACATCTCTGCCTCTCATTCCTCCTTTTAAGATGCTCCTTAAAACCTACTTCTCTAACCAAATTTTGATCACCTGTCCTAATATCTCCTTTTGAGGCTCAGGGCGGAATTTTACGTGCCTGTTAGCATCAGGGGTCATGGCGAGTGTGAGCGGACAATATGGCGGGGAGGCCAAAAATCAGTTTCATAATGTTGTGAAACCAGTTTGTGATTGTTGGCTTCACCCATCAATGGCAGGCTGCGTTTCCCACCATCGGACATCCGGAGCTTCACTTAAATACTCCGTATATCATTATAAGCCCTGCTCGCTGGAATCATCCCACCCATGCTAGATTATCCAGGCATGTCAGTGTGATTACGTGCCGGTGTGTTTCACAACAGCCTGCACCTGGCGAGATGCACTTCGAGGGGAACTCGGAGATGAGTGCACAGTAACATCCTTTGATTGAGCAGCTAAGTTGGAGTTTAGAGAAGCATATCAAAATGATCCAGAGTAGACTCAAAGTGGAATTAGAATTCTAAGGAATCACCAAGACGCCTTCAACAGCACCTTCCAAACCCGTGACATCTACCACCTAGAAGGACAGGGCAGCAGACACATGGAAACACCACCACCTGTAAGTTCCCCACCAAGCCACTCACCACCCTGACTTAGAAATATATCGCTGTTCCTTCACTGTTTCTGGGTCAAAATCCTGGAACTCCCTCTCTAACAGCACTGTGGGTGTACCTACACCACAGGGACTGCAGCGGTTCAAGATGGCAGCTCACAGTCATCTAGACAAAAATGCTGGCCTAGCCAGCGTCACCTGCATCCCGCTAAAGAATAGAAGTAAATTGCAGATCAAAAGATTTTCCAAACATTATAAATTTAAAGTAAGTTGAGTTTTGAGAAATAGTGTATCTAAGTTACTACAAAGGCTCAAAACCATATATGGAAATCTAAAATTGGCCTCCTTCATTGTGGAGGAAGAAGCAAAAAGCACTGAGAAGCTAAAATGAAAGGGTGACAATGGAGGCAATTGCAAGAATAATATAATGTGGGATAAAAATGGTATTTATGAAGGGTCTTTCATGACCCCAGGACATCCCAAAGGGCTTTATAGCCAATTAATTACTTCTGAAATTATTGTCACTCTTGCATCGCAGGAAATGTGAAAATGAATTGGTGAATAGCAGGCTCCCACAAACTGCAATAAAATAAATGACCTGATAAACTGGTTTAGTGATGTTGGCTCTGGGATCAGTATTGACCAGGTATCAGAAAGAAATCTGAAATAGAAAAGGAAAGCGCTGGATAAACTCAGCAGGTCTGGCAGCATCCGTGGAGGGAGAAACAGAGTTAATGTTTTGAGTTGAATATGACCCTTCTTCAGAACCCAAGGGGTCAGTGGGAATTCCCCTGCTCTTTCTTGAAATAGTGTCATGGGATCACCTGAAAAGTAGGGCTACAAATCTTTTGGTCATAACTTTGAGGAATAACATCGCAGAATCCAATCTAATCCCAGTATGTTAGCGAAGGGGACACCATGATGGATTGATGTGAGCTGTTCAGTTATTAGCAAATTACCAGGAGGTAGAACAAAGTAGTTTGGTCAAAAAGACTCCCACTGTCACTTGACAGTAAAGTGTTCATTGTTACTCTTTGTGACCTAAAGATCAGTGTATCTACAACCCTCTAACATTTGTTACCACGTCACCAATTACTGCATTGCTAACACCACCACATTATAACTTAGCTCTGTGGAGAGCTCTGGGTGATAATTGAAGAATTACTGATTAAATTGGAGGATATCTGAAACATGTCAATTTGAGGAAATTATACCCATATGTAGCAATGGAAGTTGCAAATTGGAAACTGTTCAGTAAAGTTGTTAAATGATGCAGTCATACATGCCAGCTATTAGTGGCCCTGATATTTACAGGGCCAGGTTTTCAGGGAGAGGGAGGTGGGAGTTTAAGTTTTAACTCTGGGCTGTGCGTGGCTGCTTTGAACCTATCCAGATGTCAACGTGATTGGCCAGCTGGACTGTGTGCCAGGCGGGAACACCTGAGAAAAGTTTGCAGTCAGGATCAGGTAAGTTTTATGGTTCTGGGGGTATGCCGAGCATGGCTGGGGGGTAATGGGAGCTGGGTGGGTGGGTGGGGGGGGGCGTCAGTGATTGCGAGAGGAGGAGGTTGGTTGCGAGGATCACAGATCGGAGGAGATCACAGATTGCATTGGAATTTGGGGAGGGGGATCAGAGATTGTTGGGATGTTTGGGAGAGGGGTGGTCTTAGGTTGGGGTGTGCATGTCATTCTTAGGGCATGGGTGGGGCTCAGTAATCATTGGGGCACCAGGTTGGGGGGAGGATCATGGCAATGGGGTGGGAGTTTTACAGGTAAGCATGTTACATCACTCCTGCTCCTCCTGGCCCACAAGCAGTGCTGTAAAGGCATTTACCTGATAGATCTGGCCTTTCTCACATCCTTTTACCTGACAGATTTCCTGAGGCCTGGGAAACCCAGTCAAATATTAGTTAAGGACAGAAACCCTTCTAAAATGGAGTCACACAGCCTCCTTGAAATATTTCAGAGACCAAGGCACCTCCTGGGAGCAGGTTGACTGCACATCTCAGGTCCTGCCTTTTTAAAAGTAGACATGGGTGGGTTCAAGCTGCTTTTTCTTTATGGTTGAGATTTTTAACCACCTGTTAACTACCGATTTTTGGAGGTTAAAATTAGCCTCAGTGTTTCAACCTGATAGCATTTCTGAGCGTCTGGTCAGTATTAATTGGGCCCCTCTTCCTTCAGTGCCATTCTTACCTGAATCCTGCCTCTCATGGACGTTTATCAGCTGCCCCCTGATGTAGATGGGAATTCTAGTTAGAAATGCAGTTAACTCTCATTATACACAGGGACCAGAGCCAATTCCATTACCGCTATACCAAGGGCAAAGGGAAGGGCAGAGGAATGGAAGGGTTTAGTGAAATGGATGGTCAGAAAGGGAAAAGGGTGAGGTGCTTTTTTGGGGGTGGTTGGAGGGAGTTACGAATGGCATTTCCAGGTGGGCGATTGAAGGAGAGTTTCAGCATCAAAAGTGGGAAGGGACAGGACCTAGAAAGAAGGAAAGGACTTGCATTTATGTACAGCCTTACATAACCTCAGGAAATTTCCAATGAGCTTTACAGACAATGAGTTACCTTTGAGAGTGTTATGCATAAGACATGCACAGCAAGCTCCCACAGCATTATGGTAATGAATAGACAATCTGCTTTGGGTGAGTTTGGTTGAGGGATAAATATTAGCCAGGACACCAAGAAAAACTCCTCTGCTCTTCTTTGAAATAGTGTCATGAGATCTTTTACATTCACCTGGGGGAGGGCAGCCAGGGCTTTAGTTTAATTTCTCATCCGAAAGACAGCACCACCAACAGTGCAGCATCCCCTCAGTACTGCACTGGCAGCATCAGCTTAGATTGTGCCTTTGTCTCTGAAGTGGAGGATGACAGTGGGTCTCCGTGAAAATGCAGTGCTGAGTGGGGTGCAGTGTTTCTGTTAACTTGATTGAAGGATATGAGGCAGTTAATGTTGAAGTAATTTTTGGTGATATTGGCCACTGAAAATCCAAATGTCACTTCATATATTTCCCTTTTTTTTAAAGCAAGAGTTAGAGTTGGACTTGTTCCTGACCAGGGCAAGCATCAAATCATATAGAAGTTGTGTACCTATAGATAACACTTGGATAAAAACAAAAAAACTACGGATGCTGGAAATCCAAAACAAAAACAAAAACAGAATTACCTGGAAAAACTCAGCAGGTCTGGCAGCAACGGCGGAGAAGAAAAGAGTTGACGTTTCGAGTCCTCATGACCCTTCGACAGAACTTGAGTTCGAGTCCAAGAAAGAGCTGAAATATAAGTTGGTTTAAGGTGTGTGTGTTGGGGGCGGAGAGATAGAGAGACAGAGAAGTGGAGGGGGGAGGTGTGGTTGTAGGGACAAACAAGCAGTGATAGAAGCAGATCATCAAAAATGTCAACAACAATAGTACAAAAGAACACATAGGTGTTAAAGTTGGTGATATTATCTAAACAAATGTGCTAATTAAGAATGGATGGTAGGGCACTCAAGGTATAGCTCTAGTGGGGGTGGGGAGAGCATAAAAGATGTAAAAAAAAAAAATTTTATATAATGCAAATAGGTGGGAAAAGGAAAATCTTTATAATTTATTGGAAAAAAAGAAAAGGAAGGGGGAAACAGAAAGGGGGTGGGGATGGGGGAGGGAGCTCACGACCTAAAGTTTTTGAATTCAATATTCAGTCCAGAAGGCTGTAAAGTGCCTAGTCGGAAGATGAGGTGTTGTTCCTCCAGTTTGCGTTGGGCTTCACTGGAACAATGCAGCAAGCCAAGGACAGACATGTGGGCAAGAGAGCAGGGTGGAGTGTTAAAATGGCAAGCGACAGGGAGGTTTGGGTCATTCTTGCGGACAGACAGCAGGTGTTCTGCAAAGCGGTCGCCCAGTTTACGTTTGGTCTCTCCAATGTAGAGAAGACCACATTGGGAGCAACGAATGCAGTAGACTAAGTTGGGGGAAATGCAAGTGAAATGCTGCTTCACTTGAAAGGAGTGTTTGGGTCCTTGGACGGTGAGGAGAGAGGAAGTGAAGGGGCACGTGTTGCATCTTTTGCGTGGGCATGTGGTGGTGCCATAGGAGGGGGTTGAGGAGTAGGGGGTGATGGAGGAGTGGACCAGGGTGTCCTGGAAGGAGCAATCCCTACGGAATGCCGATAGGGTGGGTGAAGGGAAGATGTGTTTGGTGGTGGCATCATGCGGAGTTGGCGGAAATGGCGGAGGATGATCCTTTGAATGCGGAGGCTGGTGGGGTGATAAGTGAGGACAAGGGGGACCCTATCATGTTTCTGGGAGGGAGGAGAAGGCGTGAGGGCGGATGCGCGGGAGATGGGCCGGACACTGTTGAGGGCCCTGTCAACGACCGTGGGTGGAAAACCTCGGTTAAGGAAGAAGGAGGACATGTCACAGGAACTGTTTTTGAATGTAGCATCATCGGAACAGATGCGACGGAGGCGAAGGAACTGAGAGAATGGGATGGAGTCCTTACAGGAAGCGGGGTGTGAGGAGCTGTTGTCGAGTCGAGATGGCTGTGGGAGTCGGTGGGTTTGTAATGGATGTTGGTGGACAGTCTATCACCAGAGATTGAGACGGAGAGGTCAAGGAAGGGAAGGGAAGTGTCACAGATGGACCACGTGAAAATGATGGAGGGGTGGAGATTGGAAGCAAAATTTATACATTTTTCCAAGTCCCGACGAGAGCATGAAGCGGCACCAAAGTAATCATCGATGTACCGGAGAAAGAGTTGTGGAAGGGGGCCGGAGTAGGACTGGAACAAGGAATGTTCCACATACCCCATAAAGAGACAGGCATAGCTGGGGCCCATGCGGGTATCCATAGCCACATCTTTTATTTGGAGGAAGTGAGAGGAGTTGAAGGAGAAATTGTTCAGCGTGAGAACAAGTTCAGCCAGATGGAGGAGAGTAGTGGTGGATGGGGATTGTTCGGGCCTCTGTTCGAGGAAGAAGCTAAGGGCCCTCAGACCATCCTGGTGGGGGATGGAGGTGTAGAGGGATTGGACGTCCATGGTGAAGAGGAATCGGTTGGGGCCAGGGAACTAGAAATTGTTGATGTGACGTAAGGTGTCAGAGGAATCACGGATGTAGGTGGGAAGGGACTGGACAAAGAGAGAGAAGGGAGTCAAGATAACGAGAAATGAGTTCTGTGGGGCAGGAGCAAGCTGAGACGATCGGTCTACCGGGGCAGTTCTGTTTGTGGATTTTGGGTAGGAAATAGAAGCGGGCCGTCCGAGGTTGGGTGACTATCAGGTTGGAAGCTGTGAGAGGGAGATCCCCAGAGGAGATGAGGTCAGTGACAGTCCTGGAAACAATGGCTTGATGTTCAGTGGTGGGGTCATGGTCCAGGGAGAGGTAGGAGGAAGTGTCTGCGAGTTGACGCTCAGCCTCCGCGAGGTAGAGGTCAGTGCGCCAGACAACAGCACCACCCTTGTCAGCGGGTTTGATGACAATGTCAGGGTTGGACCTGAGAGAATGGAGTGCAGTAAGTTCAGAGAGAGACAGGTTAGAATGGGTGAGAGGAGCAGAGAAATTGAGATGACTAATGTCGCGCCGACAGTTCTCAATGAAAAGATCAAGAGAAGGTTCCTTTTCTTTTTTTTCCAATAAATTGTATAGATTTTCCTTTTCCCACCTATTTCCATTATATAAAAAAAAAAATTTTTTTTTTTTTACATCTTTTATGCTCTCCCCACCCCCACTAGAGCTATACCTTGAGTGCCCTACCATCCATTCTTAATTAGCACATTCGTTTAGATAATATCACCAACTTTAACTTTAACACCTATGTGTTCTTTTGTATTATTGTTGTTGACATCTTTTGATGATCTGCTTCTATCACTGCTTGTTTGTCCCTACAACCACACCCCCACTCCACCTCTCTCTCTCTCTCCGCCCCCCACACACACACCTGAAACCAGCTTATATTTCAACTCTTTCTTGGACTCGAACTCAAGTTCTGTCGAAGGGTCATGAGGACTCGAAACGTCAACTCTTTTCTTCTCCGCCGATGCTGCCAGACCTGTTGAGTTTTTCCAGGTAATTCTGTTTTTGTTTTTGTTATAGATAACACTTGTTCCTTGTGATTTCTCAGACTGGTTTTCAGCGGCTGAGGAGATCCAAGAGGAATTTTCCAAAGTTTTTATTGACCATGTGTTCTCTCTGGTGGTCGTGGATTGAGAGAAGGAAAGTCCAGTCTTGATATTTCAGCCATCATTCTGTGCAGTGGGCTTGATGGACCAGTTGGACCTTTGCTGCTCTCACTTTACTATGTTGTAATGGCCCCTGTCTCTCTGAAAAATATGTCACCAATTTTGTTCCTTCAACATTTTGGATTTCCTACTTTAGCCTTTCAAGTACCACAGAGTACACAATACTTTGGAAAGACAGACAATATGACAAGTGAGGAGGGGTAGCCCTGGTAGTAAAGCATGACATAAGGACTTTAAGGAGAAGGAATCTGGCCTCAGACGATCATTAAGTAGAATCAGTGTGAGTAAAAATTGGAAACTGCAAGAGTCAGAAACTGGTGGGGGTAGTTTATAGGCATCCTAACAATAGTTATACTATTGGACAGAGCATTAAACAAGAAATCATTGGGTAAAAGCAAAATATAGCAGATACAGGAAATCTGAAATAAAAACAGAAAATGCTGGAAAAACTCAGCAGGCCTGACAGCATCTGTGGAGCGAGAAACAGAGTTAACGTTTCAAGTCTGTATGGCCCTTCTTCAGAACTCTGAATAAATAATTGGAGCTTGTTACAAAGGCAATGTACTAATTGCAGGGGACTTTCATCTTCATATAGACTGAGACTATCAAATTAGCAAGAGTGGTCTAGAAGATGAAATGTTTTCATGACAGTTCTTGGAGCAATACATTTTGGAACCAACTAGGGATGAAGCTATCTTAGATCTAGTATTGTGTAATGAAGCAAGTTTAATTAATAATGTCACAGTAAAAGAGCCACTGGGAAATAGTGATCATAATACCATTGAATTCCAGATTAACTTTGAATGTAACATTCTCGAATCACAAACAAGAATCTTAAACTTAAACAAAGCTAAATATATAGGTATGAGGGGAGAACTGGCTAAGGTAAATTGGATAAATAGACTAGAAGGTATAGCTGGAAATAAACAGTGGGAAACATTTAACGAAACAATTCAAAATGTCCAACAAAAGTACATTCCATGGAATAACAAAAACTCAGCAAGGAAGACCCATCCGTGGTCCACTCAGGAAATTTAGGGATAGTATTAGATTAAAAGAAGCAGTTTACAATATTGCAAACAACAGTAACAAGTCTGAGGATTGGAAGTGTTTTAGAAGCTAGCAAAGGGCAGCCAAAAAATTGATAAAAAGGGAAAAAAATAGAATATGAGAATAAACTAGCCAGGAATATAAAAGCAGATTGTAAGAGCTTTTATAGTATATAAAAAGGAAGGTAGTAACTAAAGTTAACATTGGTCCATTAGAATCAAAGACAGGAGAAATTAACATGGGGAATGAGAAAATGGCAGGGGCATTGAACAAATATTTTGTCTCTGTCATATAGACAGGTTACGTGAGCGGGCAACAAGGTGGCAGATGGATTATAATGTAGGGAAGTGTGAAATTATTCACCTTGTTCGAAAGAATAAAAGAGCTGAATATTTTTAAAAGATGATAACCTTGTAAGTGTTGATGTTCAAAGAGATTTGGATGTGCTAATACAAGGCAAAAAATTAATATACAGGTACAGCAAACATTCACTCCCTCCACCACTGACGAACAGTAGCAGCAATGTATATACCATCTATAAGATGAACTGCAGAAACTCACCAAGGCTCCTTAGGCAGGATCTTCCAAACCCATGATTGCTACCAGCAAGAAGGACAAGGGCAGCAGATAGATGGGAACACCACCACCTGGATGTTCCCCTCCAAACCACTCACCATCCAATATATTGCCATTTCTTCACTGTCACTGGGTTAAAATCCTGGAACTCGCTCCCTAACAGCACTATGGGTGTATCTACACCACCAGGACTGCAGCAGTTCAAGAAGGCAACTCACCGCCACCTTCTCAAGGACAATTAGG
Source organism: Carcharodon carcharias (assembly GCF_017639515.1). Taxonomy (NCBI): domain Eukaryota; kingdom Metazoa; phylum Chordata; class Chondrichthyes; order Lamniformes; family Lamnidae; genus Carcharodon; species Carcharodon carcharias. The sequence goes on along the minus strand of NC_054485.1, from coordinate 23,994,941 downwards.
GATGGGCAACAAATGCTGGCCTAGCCAGCAAAGCCCACACCTTGTAAGATGAATGAAAAACAGTAAGCAATTAGGAAGGCAAATGGCATGATGACCTTTATTACAAGGGTTTGGAGTTCAGGGATAAAGAATTCTTGCTGGGTTGTACAGGGTTTTAGTGAGTGCACATCTGGAATACAGTGAGCAGTTTTGGTCTCCACATTTAAGAAAAGATATATTTGCATTGGAGGTAGTACAGCAAAGTTTCACTAAATTGATCCCTGGGATGAGGGGTTGTCCTCTGATGAAAGGCTGAACAAATTGGGTCCATTTTCTCTGGAGTTTAGGTGAATGAGAGGCGATCTCATTGAAACGTATAAGATTCTGAAGTGGCCGGATAGGGGTAGCCGCTGAGAGATTGGGCAGGATTTTCCAGCCCTGCCAGTCGCTGGGATTGTCTGGTCCCATCAAAAGTTAATGGACTTTTGGCTGAGCTGCCAGATCCCCCATGGCAGGTCCCATCACGATGAGGCTGGAAAATCCCAGCCATTGTTTCTGCTGGTTGGGGATAAAAGGCTGATTATTTAAGACTAAGGTGAGGGGAGATTACTTCACTCAAAATCTTTGGAATTATCTGCCCCAGACGGTTGTGGATGCTGCATCATTGAATATACTTAAGACTTGGTCTTTCAGGGAATCAAGGGACATGGGAAACAGACAGGGATCAGCCATGATCTTATTGAATGGTGGAGAAGGCAAGACGAGCCATCTGGTCTACTCCTGCTCCTATTTCTTGTGTACTTCAGGTTTAATCAGATTAGTTCTAACTTTAAGGTTATATCCTCTGTTCCTGTGCTGGGAAAGGGTTAATTAAATTGACTTAAAGTCTGCTAATGTAATACCATTATTGATTATCTTCATACTGCATTAATGTTAGCTTTTAGCCTTTGTTAAATAGAGAAGTGCGATTCTTAAATTTTAATCTCTTAAATCTAAAAGCTACAAATGTACAGCAACTCTAAAGGAGTGACCAGTGAACTTTGAACATAGAACAACCCTTACAAACACCTGCTTAATGAGAAAGAGAGAGCACAGAGAGAAGATAGGGAAAGAGAGAGGGAGATGCAGGGAAGGAAAGAAAGAGGGAGAGAGGGGGAGGAGAGAGAGAGAAGGAAGGAGGTGGGAGGGAGAAGAAAGAGAGAGAAAGGGGAAGGTGGAAGGAAATAAATTAGGGGGACAGAGGGAGAGGTTGTATGGCTCTGGTCACACGAGAACTTAATTGGGAACCAATTGGGAACAGTAAGCAATTAGGAGGGCAAATGGCATGATGACCTTTATTACAAGGGGTTTGGAGTTCAGGGATAAAGAATTCTTGCTGGAGTTGTACAGGGTTTTAGTGAGTCCACATCTGGAATACAGTGAGCAGTTTTGGTCTCCACATTTAAGAAAAGATATATTTGCATTGGAGGTAGTATAGCAAAGTTTCACTAAATTGATCCCTGGGATGAGGGGTTGTCCTCTGATGAAAGGCTGAACAAATTGGGTCCATCTTCTCTGGAGTTTAGGTGAATGAGAGGCAAGATTCTGAAGTGGCCGGATAGGGGTAGCCGCTGAGAGATTGGGAGGAAAAGGTAGGAAGGATTTACCTACTTTAACCAAGTTAAGGATATTAGAGCTAAAGATGTTTGAAAGTTGACTTATTTTCACCCATGTTAATCATTGTAATACTGATCTGGAGCTGCAAGGACAGGACATCTGTGTAAAATATTAGCTTTCTATTTGGTGTTTAAATCAAATTAGTGCTGAATGACACATAAGCAAACAGAACTGGTAGTTGCACTTGGAAAATGCATGCGATACAAACTGTATTGATTTATTTTGGTTCAGTGTTTTAAAAAGCTTGCTGGTGAAGAAGACAGCATATTAACTGAGTACGAATAAGGTATGGATGCTGATTGGCTCTCCTTATATTGAGTTGTTTTTAACCTTTTGATGTGGAATTGTGGACATCAGGTCACATCATCTGGGTACGAGAAATGTATAAAAGTAGCAAATGATGATGATCTTGGATTTGAAGGGTTTATCAACCTGAATACAGTAGTCCGTTTGAATCCCCCAAACATAATGCAAATCCTATAGTTTAAGTGTATGTCTAAGTATTAATGCATGTACAGTATGCTTAATAAAACGTCTGGCCTCAACATCTCAAGAACCTGGTTGATTTTGAGGACTAGATTGAATAGCTAATCATAAATAAAACCCCATCCTCTAACAATGACACAATCTAATATACGGATGGTTTAATTGGTGATTACTCCTGATCCAACTTTGTTTCTTTAAAGACAAGGTACTTATTCCTGTAAGAAGTGGGATCATTTTCTTGAAACATTTATTTCTGGTGTTCATTGGGGAAACAGAAAAGGGGAAACCATCAGGCTGGATTTTACCCCCACCCCACCCCATCCCACCCCACCCCCACCACCCATCCCCCACCCCACCGCATCCCACCCTAACGGACCCCACTCCATGCCACCCCACCGGACCCCACCCCACCTTCAAAGCCATTGGCAGGGAAGCATAATCTGCAAAAGTTTTTGTTTGACATGCATCGAGATAAGATTCTGTGAAATTGCCATAGATTGTATCCCTGCTAGTTGGCCTGAAATCATTCTGTGAATTTTAATTACTACCATGGCAATATTGAGTCCTGAGCTGTCTGCAGAACCCTGGTTCAGTGTGGTTTTGCTAGTGGAATATGTCTTGAATGGACTGAATATCCAGATAATGTTCCTTTCGAGAGCGACCAACAGTTAATGAATTGCAGAGAAGAACAAGTGGTGATGTTGGTCCAAGATCATACTGCAAAGAGAGCACAGTTATCACACAGCCACAAAGATAATATCATTATTGTTGCAATTTCTGTAGAGACAATAACTTTTAAAAAGTGATGTGGATTTCCCAGTGAGCAGCGCAAAACATTGCACAGCAAGATTTCACGTTTTAACTGTGAAATCACTGTTTCACTGTAATAAACAATCTAATATCAACTTCGACTAAACATTACTTAGCAGGCAACTAATATACTAAACCCAAGAAAGGTACACTCCATGAACCTCTTAATACAACTGAAAAATCCCACGCCACATTTACACCATACTCTCAGCAGATGTAGTCTTGCATATAAAGTCCCAAGCTCCTCCCAGTTTCCACAGGATCTAATCTCCCTGTCCAACCAGGGTGAGTCTTCCAGTTTCCTTTTAAACAAAGTCCTTTTATCTCAGTCTCCTGGGCATAATCAAACAGAGTTCCCATAGCAAGGCATCCTCTGGAGAATCTTTGGTCTTTAAATTTTTCTACAAGACTCGGTTCTCCAAACCGGAAATCTGTCCTCATCAGCTCTCTGCTTGGTGGTTAACACAAAAACCTTTGCCTCTGCTTGGCATAGCAGCACTTACCTTAAGTTTTCTTCCTGGAATCTCTCTATCTGACTCACTCTTGAAGGCGGAATCTTGTGGAGGCAACGGAGGTCTTGGTTGCTGGTTCGAGAGTCAGCAAGAGCCCCATGTTGCCTCATTCAGGCCAGCCCAGCACACGTTGTGCCTCTCAAACACTTAACATGCCAATGGTAAGCTGTCCCCAGGATCAAGGGCCCTGGAGATGGAAGTCCTGCCCACTGAGAGCTGTCAGCCAATCAGAGGCTGGCAGATCTTCTGCATTCAGCAGCGCTACCAGGGAGGCGGTGGCTGCTGCTGATACTACACGCACCTGAGGCCTCGGAAGGCGGAGGGGACACAGGCACACGTAAGTGATAAAAGGAATTTTGTATGACCCATTTTTATTTGGCACCACGGGCCCTTTGAATATGTAAATGAGTAGGCCTAATGCCAATTGGAGATATTGCTATAAACTTTGTTATCCATTGCCCACTCCAACCTCCTCCTGCCTCTCAGATCTTACCAGAGGGCTGGTGCTGATGAGGAAGAGGAGCCCAAATTGATTTTTCTTGTGGGGCATGCTACCTCTGGAAGCACCAACATTGCCTGCAGCTCAACCCAAATAGGTAGATGAGGTCCAAGGACCAATTCCTGGTGACCCCCAGGCCCTGGTTTTTGGCCTGCGCAGTGCTCAGAGACCCATGACTCTGGTACAAATTAGGTTCACTGTTGAATAATGGAAGAATTAAAATCTAAGCTTATGTGATGGTCACTACCTTAGCCACACCTTAGGACGCACAATGATATAGGTGTCATGACCAGCAAACCAAATACGATCCATCTGCCAATGCTGTACCATTTCCACACTGTACATGCAGGTGAAGTTTCTAAAAAATATGCAAAAGTAAATGAAATTGGTAGAAAGAAGGAACTCAAATTTATAATATATTAAAGTGCAGTCATCATTGTTATGCAGGCACAGCAACTAACCTGCACACAGCAAGATCTCGCCAATGCTAAATGAGATAAATGACTCATTTTCCTATTTTAGTGGTGGTGGCTGAGGGACAAATGGGGGCTAGAACATTGTGTAAAGCATCAGGATCTGTTATGTCCACTGCAACAGCCAAATTGGGACCTTGGTTTAATATTATTTTCTGAAAGATGGTACCTCTAACAAAGCAGTGTTGCACCAAAGACCCCAAATTTGACTTGAACCATAAGCTACTGACTCAAAGGCAAGAATTCTACCATTGAGCCAAGCTAATAGTGATTAACTATAGTTCAAATATTATTGGAGTCCCAAATGCGACAATACCATAAAATGCCATTCTTTCACTGTTGCCAGCTCAGAATCCTGGCACTCCCCTATCATTGCACCATCATCATCACAGGTCTTCTATGATTTAAGAAAGTCCAGCACCATCTCAGGGCAACTAAAGATGACCAATAAGTGTGACCATGCCAATGTTACAATAGGTCTACAGCAGAGAAACAGGCTAATCAGCCCAACTGATCAATTCTGGAGTTAATGTTCCACTAGCACTACATTGTCTAACCTTATCAGCACACTCTTCTATTCTTTTCTACCTTAGTCCTCTTAAATGGATCTATGTTACTCAACTCAACTTGTGCTTGTGGCAACAAATTCCATGTTCTCATCACTTGCTGGGTAAAGAAATTTCAACTGACCCCTTACTGGCGTCTAGTTTTTTTGTGGGTTCTAGTTTTAGACACACCCACAAGTGGAGATATCGCTCTACGCCTACCCAGTCAACCTCCTTCATAACTTTAAAGAACTCTATTCAGTCACCCCTCATATTTTTATACAGGAAAAGCCCCTCAACATATTGGGTCTTTCCTGATAGTTATAACCCCTCAGATCTGGTATCTTTATTGCATGTTGTGCAGTGACTCTGTATGTTTTTTTATAATAAGTAGATCAGAACTGTTCCCAACACTCCAAGTGTGGAACAATAAGTTTAACATAAGTTCTCTGCTTTTCAAAATGAAAGAGATCTAGGACCCATAAATCAATCAAATATAGACCAAATTAGGTTCAATGCAACAAAGAATATGCAAAAAGACATTCTCTAATCAAGCATGCTCCAATTTTTCCAATAGGTTTTACATGGATAGTTTAGGATCCCTCTACCTTGTTTGTAGTGTGGTAGAAAATGGCCCTCACAGCTCTATGTGGCAAATCAACCCTAATGTACATGTCAAGTTCAGCAACAGCACAATACATGATAAATCATTGGCAAGTCAACCATACAAACATGGTATGAGTTACTTCAGTAAAGTTAAACAAAGAAAACCAATGCTTACCACCCACGTTTACACTCACGAACTGACCCACTGTGGTTACAACCCCTTGTGTTGCCTGACACTGGTAAACGCCACTGGTACTCAGTTCAACATGAGAAACGATATGAATTACCAGCATCTTCTTTTCCGTATCTTGAGGAGAATATGTCATGTTTGGATAAAGAGTCCTTCCAGTCACTGGCTGACAAGTCTTTCCATGCATCTTACACCAGTGAGCCTCAGGCAACTGAACTCCATTTGCACAGAACTGAACCGTGCAGTTCAGTGTTAGGCTGTCTCCTACACTATAGTTTAACACTGCCCTGGAGTACTGTACAAAGAGGGAGCAGGCAGCATTTGTACTTTCTGAAAGAGAAGAACAAACAGGACTATATTATATATATTTGCATAAGTTCAATATTTGCCCTACCTGGGATAGCGTGGTTATGTTACTAGACTAGTAATCCATAAGCCTTGACTATGAATTAAGAGAATTCAAATTCAGATCCCAGCATGGCAGTTTGAGAATTGATGTTCCAGTTTTTTAAAAAGGAATTCTGTAAATAAAATAATTGTAAAAAGCACACAAATGTGGGTTGTTTATGAAAGCCTAACTGTTTGAGTAAAATCCTTTAGGAAAGGAAACTTAAGCTCCTTAGCTATTCTGGCCTTTTTTTGACTGCAGTCACATAGCACTATAATGGACTCTTAACTGCCCCCTGAAGTTGTATCAGAACTACCAGGGATGGTCAATTAATGCCAGTCTTACCAGTGACACCCACATCCCCAGATTGAAATAAAGAAATGTTTGGATATGATGTATCACTTAAAGACCCCAAAACTTAATCATTTGTCAAGAGAACTAAATTGAAATACATCAGTTGAATTTTGAGGTCTCGTACGTGGAGTGAACCATTGGTCACACATTGATCCACTCACCTTGTGTTGGATCCTTGTCACTAGTTTAGTTGGACTAATGGATCCAGATTGCACGCTTGTTTCGGGATGACTGAGTTGGTACCATAGACAGAGCAGACCAGTAGATGAGTTCTTATGTAGAACACATTCTCTTTATTTACAAAGGAACTCAGCAGCTACGCTTGCGTGCTTACAACTCAAACCCTGCCTCTACATTACAGACTATTACTCTAGACTACTTACTGCTGACTACAGGTACTAAGGTAGCCCATGCTACTCTGTCATTAGATAATAAGATCATGTGATCTTCTATTATAACATTCTTCTTAAATACTACACATCAGATTACCACACCTTGCATTGACCCTCTGGTTTTGCACTGACCTCCTGGTCTCATATTGACCTGCTGGTTTCATGTACATCATGAAATGACTTGCTATTACCTGGTGTAAGAGTGCTTAATTGGGTAATGCAAAGGGATTTCTGCTATTTTCAACCTGGATACATTTGCTGCTGATATTAGCTGTCCAAAATTTGATAGGATTTCATTGGCCAGTGCTAACCTCCCTCACCCTGGTCAGCATAAAATTCACTGAAAAAAATGGGTATATCAGTTTAGAAAGCAATCCTTACCAAATATATTCACAATAATGGTATTTCCTTTTTCTCCCACATTTCCTTCTCTCGCTTGACAACAATATGTGCCACTGTCAGCCAAGGTGACAGCAGGGATTGTAAAAACCATGAGTAATCTTCCTTCTGTGGTTATGGAAGAATAAGTTCTGAGTTGATGATTCGATTCATCCAGTGGCTGATAACCATGTGAATGCGCCTTATACCAGGAGACCTCGGGAACCTCATGACCACAGAACCAAACTGAACAGTTCAGTGCTAGGCTATCTCCTGCATTATAGTTTAATGTAGCCCTGGGGTATTCTACTCTCAGTTGACAGGTGGCAACTGTATTTTCTGGAAAAGAGAACAAACAGGATCATATATTTGTATAATTTCAATATTGCAATCAAAAGAAATACACAGTTAGTATTTTCTGAATAAGAAAACAATTCAGGTATAGCTATTCCATTTTATTATTGTACGATTTGATCTTGGTATTAAAATTTAGATATAACACTTAATTAACTGATTAGCCAAATAAGATTGGTCAAGATAATTAACGATTGCTATAGCCAGAGTCACTGATCATGAGATGAAGGGGAAATGGCTGCCGAAATGTGACAGCTAAGACCAGTCAACTGCAGCCCAAGGCTCCAAGCTTTGGAATTCCCTCCCTAAACCTCTCTACCCCTCTGTCCTCCTTTAAGGCACACCTTAAAACCTATTCCTGTAGCCAACTTTGTTGTTGTGTTGGTTATAGTTCAGTAGGCCTGAAGAAGTCTTCATAGTCCTATGTAGGTTAACTCTACATCCTTAATGACTCTTAGAGTTAACATACATCTGACCCTAAGTCTTTATTGCATCTTAGAACTATTTACAAATATAGAGTAAAGGGTATAAGCTAGGAGCTGTCTCTACACTTGCTGGTACACACATCTCTGTCCAATACTAGACTGCCCCGGGGTGTGGGTCATGTGATCTCTTATATCACAGTGTGAGCGGTACTATACTCAGTCCCACATCAACCCTATGTGTGCCAGACTCTTATATTACAAACCTGTTCATATTATCTCCTCATATGGATCAGTGTCAAATTCTGTTTGTTAACACTCCTGTGAACCACATTGGGATTCTTCACCATACCAAAGGCTCTATATAAATGTAAATTATTGTTATCGTGGTTGTCCACCACACAGAGGAACCAATAAGGAAAACATGAAGGAGTATACAAAGAGGAGATTCCACCTGAAAGCTTTAAACTTGTTAAATTGATGTGTTTTTTTTTAACCAGAAAGTGGAAGAGAATTTCTGCAAACTGAGAAGATTATTGGGATGTCAAGACTGACCAGCTCCAGGCACAGAGGCAACCTCATCACTGATGGTTGTGCCACTGATTGTTAGATGGACAAAGTAGGGATTACATAGTAAATAAGAGGTGGAAGCAGCACAAGGCGTGAGTTGGTGCATAGAGCTTCAGGATGTTTCAGAGATAAACTAGAACATGATTCTAAAAGGAAATGTAAATGAGGAGAAGGATTTTAAAATCAATAAGTTTGGGAAATCAATGGATATCAGCAAGGACAAAGATAATGTGGGAGCAAGACTCAGTATGAGGTAAGATGGAGGTGTTGCATGAATTGGAATGTCGGTGGGATGGAGCTTTGAAGGCAACTGAGAAAAGAGCTGGAAAAGTTAAGTCTGGAGGTGACAGAGGTACAGAAGTGGGAAGGGCAGAGGAAGATGATGTTGTGGAGATAGCAAAAGTGTTTTGCAGTTCAGCTGAAAGTCAAATCAAGGTTATGCACCATTGGATCCAACATGAGCAAAGGACAGAATTGAGGACCATAGCATGGGGTTCCCGAACCTGGACAAGATGGAATCGGCATTTCCAACAATAAGCTGGCTAATGTTCTGGCTCATTCACAATGTGATGTGGGGCAGGCACACAAACAGCTGAGGGAGAATACAGAGGTTGCATATATGTGGAAACTGAACCTTGGCTTACAAATATTGTCACTGAGGGGTGTTTTAACGTGAATTCAGGATCTACATGAGGTTCTTTGGGGTTTGTCTATTTTCATTAAGTAAGCTACTCAAGACTGTAGTTTGTTAAAACCTTTTGTTTACAGCTGTATGTATATTTTAGGAACTCTACACGAGGTTGGACCTCTCCTTCCTCCAGATCTCTGTCACTTAGTCACGTGTCATTACATCGTAGTTACATCAGCATCTGCTGCTTTTGATGTTAACCCTCTACAAGGAGCAGCTTGCAAAGCAGGAACTGGAGAGGGCCAAAGATAGAAACCTGGGCTACTTCAGAGATGATTCTCAAAATGCAAGAAGAGAAACTGTTGTATGGGGATGTGTTGATCCTCTGCAACTGGTGTGTAAGCCAGTAGCTGGGCTGAATGCCCAGGTTCTCCGCTAAGTATTCTATGGCCTGAATTTTCCCGTCAGCGATTTGGGAGGCGGGGCCCACTTGCCGAGGGGAAAATGACACGGGATGACATCGGGAGGAACCCCCAACATCATCCCGGTCCCTTTAAATCTTTAGGAAGGCGGGTGGACAGCGAAATCAGCTGTCTGCCTGCTGACTGTCAATGGCCAACTGAGGCCATTGGCAGGCTAATTAAGATAATTAAAGACCTGATCATCCAACCTTAAGGTTGGTGGGCAGGCCAGGAGCCCCAGCGGGCTCCTGATAAAGCATGAAACCTCATCCACTGACAGGATGAGGTTTCATGTCCGTTTTTAAAAAGTCTAATAAAGTTTATGTCCTTTTTATTAACATGTCCCATCTCGTGTGACATTGTCACATGAGGGGGACATGTTCATAATTTTTTAATTTTTCTATTTTTTGACTTTTCTTACCTGTCATCACTCTCCCTGAGACAGGACTTTGCCTTAGGGAGCAGTGCACTCTTTCATGCGCATGCGTGAAAGAGCACACTTTGACAGTTGGGGAATCCCTCCCCTCCCCGCACCGGAAGTGCATAGCGCTTCCTGTTGGGCAGGCCGCTGGGCGGGTCTTAATTGGCCTGCCCGCTCAAAATGGCGGCGGGCCGCGTTTCGGTGGCGGGGATCGGCTGTCTGCCTGCCGCTGAGCCGGTGGGGCCCACATGCCCACCGAGGGCAAAATTCTGCCCTATGTAATGGAAAATCATTGTTCCTGAGTCAAAAGGTGGAAGTTTGATACTGAGAACAGTTTGAACTGTGAAGATTGAATGAAGGCAGAGTGCAAGATACAGTCAAGTTGCTAAGAAGTAAAAAAGCACCAAGTTTCTTTTGAAAAAAGGAAGTCCTTTCTCATGCAGACTGAAATGATGTGAAGTGACTAATAAACAGAAAAGGATTGAAATGAAAGAACAGAAGTGCTATGTGAGCACAGTACTTGAAAGAGGAAGCAGAGGCAAGATTAGGACAAAGAGGAACAAAGAATTAGAAATTAACATGTTAAAGAGTTGAGGTGGAAGTGAACAAAATTAAAACAAAAAAGTTTTTTTTGCGGATGATAAGAAAAGAGAGGGCATAGGACTATCTGGAAAATAACTCATTTTCTTCTAAATTGTCCTCCTTCACTTCTCTTTGTTTCTCACATTCCTTCAATTTTTAAAAAGTAAAACATTGTACTTCTATAGCTTCTTTTACTTCTTCCGAACACTGAAGTACTTTAGAAATGTAGTCACTATTGTGATGTAGGAAACACAGCAGCCAATTTGTACCCACAAGGTTCCACAAACAGCAATGTGATAATAACCAAATAACTTGATGCTGTTTATTGCGGGATATATATTGGTCAAAACACCCAGAATAATTTCCCTGCAGCTTATTTGAAATTGTGCCATTGTGCCCTGAGAGAGCAAGGTTTGCCTCAGTTGAACGGCTCATCTGAAAGACAGCACCTCCAACAGTGCAGTATTCCCTTAGTGTTTCCTTGGAGTGTCAACCTTGATTTTTGTGCTCAAGTGTCTAGAATGGAACATTGAACTCACACCTTCTAGACTCAGAGGCTGCCCAGTGAGACACAGCTGACATTTTACTCCTTCTAGAACATTACCAGGAATGGTGGAGAGTGGCAGGGAGGGGGGGGGGGGGAGATTAATAATGCTGAACAACAACATCTTGCATTTCTATAAAGTGTAAAAACTTCCCTGGTACTTCACAGAAGTGGAAAAATGGGATTTGAGTCGAAGGCAAGATTAGGAGGGACAGCCAAAGCTTTGGTCAAAATGTGGAATGTGGAATTCTCTGTCATAAACATTCTTTTATAAAGGTATTGGGTGGTCGCTCAACAAAGGGGAATATTAATATATTTAATGAGGCTGTATTCTCAGATCCCACAAAAAAGTCCCAGTTCCCATTCCAGGCCACCCTCATCCTATGGTGTAGGGTTGGAATCAGGAGCAGAAAGCAAGTGTCAACACATCAGCAGTGTAAAAAGACACAAGTCACCTCCTAAACAACAGTAGTAAGTAAGTGCCATAGATTTTAGCCCCCTCTATTTTTCTTCTGCCTTTCTGTTGATGTACCTAAAAGCAGATTTCTTTCCATGGTTACTGCCACAATACGAGGTTCTTAGTCTTTCAACAATTACTTCCGTGTGATTTGGGCCCAAGTGGCTTTAAGGAACAAGCTTTAGTATATTGACTTGTACAATTGTTCTTGTACAACTGTCCTGCAGCATTATATTAAATGACAAGCAGTTATTGCAAAGATAAAAACAAAATACTGTGGATGCTGGAAATCTGAATAAAGAACAGCAAATGCCGGAAAAGAAGAGTGATACTGTCTCGAAACGTTAACTCTGTCTTTCTCTCCACAGATGCTGTTTAGACCTGCTGAGCAGTTAATGCAAATAGTTACCCTGCGGATCTCAAGGTCATTAGGCTTGACCAGCATGGGCTGCCTTCAAGGCTATGGATTTCCATCTCATCAATGACAGTGCTAATTTTTGGAAGGAGGGAGCTCATCTTTGTGCTATTCGCCTGCACAGGGCTGCACATGTACAACTCTGCCCTTACCTTTTAGTTATTAATTACCCCACCGAGCTGACAGCACGCCACCAACTGGAGATGAGCTGTTTGTGCAATACTCTGTTCTCCTTGACTGCCAACTGTGTCTTACAAGCTTATAATTGTCCTCTGGAATGTGTAGGCTCTCCTCTTGTCTTTAAGTGTTTGGTTCCTACAATTTGTTTCAAAACAAACCGTGTTACCTACGAGTGGTTCCTAATTCAGGTGGTGAGTCAGGAACCAGCTCATCCCAAGAACACTTTAATTTACTCTCTGATGGGAGGGTGGTCAACTAGTGATGGTCAATGTTCTAACAGTATTTTGCATAGTTATGTTAACTCCAACATTCCCCAATCCCCTCCCATTCCACCATTGCTCATAGAGCTTACAGTCGCTTAGGTATTTATCTTTATTACTCCCTTTCTGAGCTGAGCCACCAATCGATTACTCTCTATATCTTTAAACATTCTCAGATTGACCTATCTGATCATAGTTTTGGTCACATTTTTTAACTCTCCCATTTATTTCCTCCTGTTGTTCACTTTGAACATTCTAAGATTTTTTTCTTCGCAAAAGATGTTATATAAACACAAGTCTAAGGCATGGAACTTGCAACATTTGCACCAAGGAACGCTGGAAAAAGAAACAGAGACAAGATTAGGAAGAGTAGGAGACAAAAGCTGCAAATTCAATAGTGAGTGACTAATGGAGTACACTCCACTTGCCTGGGTGGGTGCAGTTCCAACAACACTCAAGAAGTTCAACACCATCCAGAACAAAGCAGCCCATTCGATCAGCACCCCATCCACCACCTTAAACATTGACGACCCACCAGCACAAACATGGCTACAGTGTGCATCAATGTACCACCTACAGGATTCACTGCAGCAATTTGCCAAGACTTCTTCATCAGTACCTCTAAAACCCATGACTTCCACCACCCAGAAGTGGAAATGCAGCAGGTGCATGGGAATACCATGATCTCTAATTTCCCCTCCAAGTTATGTACACCATCCCGACCTAGACATTTATGGCATTTCCTTCATTGTCACTGGATCAAAACCCCAGAACTCCCTAACTGACAGCAATTCACCACTCAGACTGCAGGGCAACTAATGTATTGTCAATAAATGCTGGCATTGTCAGCATGTCCATATGCCAGGAATGAATTTTTAAAAAGTGTATAACCAGGGCTATAAATGCCATTACATTGAGTTAGATTCAAAAATTCCACCTAATTTTCATCCTTTATCAACAATAAAGTATTTTCAATAGCTTCAACATTTCTTACCTTGTAATTGTATCAGTACCAGCAGGAGGACCAAGCCGATGGTGACTTTCAGCTGCTTGGCAGGGATCATAGTTTGCTACAATTTCTGAATCTCAGGGTTGATAGTAAATAACATATATTTGGAATCTTGCTTTTGTCTGAAAAACTAAACTGAACTAGCCTGAGGTAACTTACATTGCACCACCCAAGTTTATGTAGCTGTCTGGCTGATTTAGTCAGGCAGTGAAAGGATCACATCTCCTTTTGCTCATTTGCAGGTCCTTATTTTTTTTCCTATTTCTTGTTTTTGAATTATTTAAACATTCCGAGACTTGTTTGTTCCCAACTCTAAATGGCCATTCATCCCATGGAGCCTACACTAGTGCTGGCACACTATTCCACTATAGACAAAAACAAACCCAATGCAGTCCTCAACCAACCTTCAAAGAAGCCTGGGTCAGCAATAGGGATCTTGTTTGATTTTCTTCCCCTCCCTAGCCCAGGGAAGCTAGTACAACCCGTAACACCTCCTGTCTGCTGACCTAAGTAAGAGCAGCTAGCTCAACATTGTCTTTTTGTCCTTGTCTTATTCGTATCTCTTTTATCAATTATTTTTCTTTGCGTATTTCTTCAGGCTGTTTTGTTTGTTCTTATCATGGTGAATGATGTCAATGCTGGGGAATGAATCCTTTGATGGATCCAACATTAGTCTGAAGTACTCCCAGGTCAGGGACTGGGCTATATGCAGGAGCAACCTGTCTCTCTCTTCAATTGTCCAATAATGTGCCTTAACCCCCCTCTCTAAGCAGCAGATCCCCTTACAGCAGCCCCTACGCCAACTTCAGTCCATACATTCACTATTGACCAGAAGATAAACTGAGTTAGCCACATCAGCACAGTAACCAAAAAAAAAATAACAGAGGCAGGGCATTCTGTGGTAAGTGGTTTACCACCTGGTCCCACAGAGCTTAGCCATCATCAACAAGGCTCAAGTCAGGAGTGTAATGGAATACTCTTGCACCCCCTAGATGGCAGCAGCCACACCAACGCTTAAGAAGCTTAACAACTCTGAGGGTGAAGCAGTTCTCTTGGCCAGTGCCCCTGCCACTGGATTCTATCCACACCCACCAACACCAGCGGACTGTAGTGTTAACAGGTACAATCCACTGGATGCACAGCAGCAATTCACTTCAAAATCACCTTCCCTCCCTCATGACTGCTTTCATCAAGAAGAACAGAGGCAGCATTTCATGGTTACTTTGCAAGTTCATTGTTTAGGTTACTTTGCTATTCAAAAATTAAAACATTTTACAAATCGCCAACAACCAACTCAATAAGTGAGCCACACTCTGTCTAAGTCTGTGAGTATTTATGCCATCCTTGCTCAGTCTAGTGTGAGGGGACGGATTATAACCATAGATTATATTGCACCTCCAAAGAACGGGCTATTGGTATTGCACATGCAGTGGGCCAATGATATCAAATACCACTAGAGGGCTGTCACTGTCGACTAATAACTTGTATTTATATAGCACTTTTAACATAGTAAAATATCACAAGGTGCTTCAAAGGAGCCTTAGCACAAAAAAAATGATATCAAGCTACACAATGAGGTGATGCAGCTAGTTTAAAAAGATTGTCTTAAAGGAGGAGAGACTGGGGTGGGGGGGGGGCCGGAGGAGGGGTGGAGTTTTGGGAGAGAATTCCAGACTTTATGGCCTATGTAGCTGAAGGCATAGCCACCAATGGTGGAGCAATGAAAATCAGGGATGTGCAGAATTGACGACGTGCAGAGGTCTGAGAGTTGTAGGACTAGAGGAGGATACAGAGATAGGGAGAGGTGAGGTCATCGGTGGATTTGCAAACAAGACAAAAGGAACATTGAATGAAAGCAGTAAATGATAGAAATTCTCGACAGGTCAGGCAGCAGGTGAAAGTGGAAAGTTAACACTTTGGTTAGACCACCTTCATCACAGAATGTGAAAGCGTGCAGACAGGGTCAGAAAAGAGGGCAGTTTTTCATTACTGTGATTGGTGACAAGGATCACTTGGGCACAGTGGAAAGAAGCAAACTGGGCAGAGACCATGCATGCCTGTAAGTTATATTGGCTCACTTTTGCAGACATCCAAACTCCCTAGTTTTCCTTTATGCGTTCCACCCAGGTGATCCTTGACAGCAGAATATCATCAGAACTTCTTACTCACTTTCCTGATCATTGTAGAGGGTGGTTAACATTCCCCTGTCCCCTGTGGTTCAGGCCTGAAATGTTGTAGCTGTTTCTCCAATCTGTGATTCCATCAAGCATGTTTATCTACTGGAAGTTTGACTGCTAGCTATACTTTACTGGCCTAATTGTCAATTTTTTTACAAGATTGTGGATATGTTTCTGTGGATAGTTACTGTCTTTCTAAGCTTTAAATTTTGTTCCATTTATATATTGGAACCTGTCACTGCACATGACAGTGTGGCATCGGTAACCCAGAGCTCTGAAGAAGAGTCATACGGACTTGAAACGTTAACTCTGTTTTTCTCTCCACAGATGATGTTAGACCTACTGAGTTTTTCCAGCATTTTCAGTTTTTGTTATGGATGGTAAATTGTCTAGCTGGGGATTCCAGGAATAATTCCTCTGGTTCTGTTGGGGTGAACAATTTAAATTTCTATTGCCTTTTCTGTTGAACCTGAAGATAAAATCAACCTGTTTATGTTTGTTGAGGTTTATGAATGGCTTGTGACTGTTTTTGATAACAGGAAACGTTTGACGCATCTGGTCCACACCACCCATGCACTGATCAAAGGCTCTGTGCTAGTGCCTATAAGATACATGTTTTCACCCTAGATGTTTACTGTTTGTGTGACCTGGTTTGCACTTTTGCAGCAGCGCTAAGTATGCAGGGCATAACAATAGCACCTATCGAGAGCTTTCAATGTGTTAAAACAACTCAAAACACTGAGTTACATAAGGAAATATCAGGGCGGATGCCCACAAGCTTGGTCAAAGAGGCAGGGTTTAAGAGGTGTCTTAAAGAAGGAAAGTGAGGCTGAGAAGTTCAGGGAGGGAATTCCAGAGCTTAGGGGCCAGGTAGCTGAAGGCACAGCCACCAGTGGTGGAGTGAATAGTTCCAAGAGCAAGAGGGCAGAATAGGAGAAGTGGTAAAATGAGTAGCTTCAGCTGCCACTAGGCACAAGAGAAAAAAGGAAAAGTTATTTTGTTCTGATGTGAAACAATGCATTGCAAAACACCAAATGAGGCATTTTCAGTGATAACTCTCTTACCAATGAGTCAGAGGTCATGGATTCAAGCCTATGTAAACTGAGATCTAAGGTTGACATTCTCAGTGCAATAGTGAGGCAGTGCTGCACTTAACCAAGACCTTGTCCGCCCTCAGGTGGATATAAAAAATCCAATGGCACGATTCAAAAAAGGGCATAGGCACTCTCCCTGATGTTCTATATTTAGCCCTTATCACATAAACAAAATAAAAATACCTGGAAAAACTCAGCAGGTCTGACAGCATCTGCGGAGAGGAACACAGTTAACGTTTCGAGTCTGCATGACTCTTCAACAGAACTAAGGAAAAATAGAAAAGAGGTGAAACATAAGCTGGTTTAAGGGGGGAGTGGGACAAGTAGAGCTGGATAGAGGGCCAGTGATAGGTGGAGATAGCCAAAAGATGTCATAGACAAAAGGTCAAAGAGATGTTGAAGGTGGTGATATTATCTAAGGAATGTGCTAAAAGGTGACATTAAGGGTAAAAAGCAGGACGAGCAAGGTACAGATAGCCCTAGTGGGAGTGGGGTGGGAGGAAGGGATTGAAATAGGCTAAAAGGTAGAGATAAAACAATGGATGGAACTACATTTAAAAATAATGGATATAGGTGGGAAAAGAAAAATCTATATAAATTATTGGAAAAAGGGGGGATCGGAAAGGGGGTGGGAATGGAGGAGACAGTTCATGATCTAAAATTGTTGAACTCAATATTCAGTCCGGAAGGCTGTAAAGTGCCTAGTCGGAAGATGAGGTGCTGTTCCTCCGTTGTCCCTCATCACATTGCTGTTTGTGTGACCTTATTGCATACAAATGGGTTACTGTTTTCCCTACATTACAATGGTGACTGAACTGCAAAAGTACTTAACAAAAACAAAAACAGAATTACCTGGAAAAACTCAGCAGGTCTGGCAGCATCGGCGGAGAAGAAAAGAGTTGACGTTTCGAGTCCTCATGACCCTTCGACAGAACTTGAGTTCGAGTCCAAGAAAGAGTTGAAATATAAGCTGGTTTCAGGTGTGTGTGTGTGGGGGGCGGAGAGAGAGAGAGAGAGAGAAGTGGAGTGGGGGTGTGGTTGTAGGGACAAACAAGCAGTGATAGAAGCAGATCATCAAAATATGTCAACAACAATAGAACAAAAGAACACATAGGTGTTAAAGTTAAAGTTGGTGATATTATCTAAACGAATGTGCTAATTAAGAATGGATGGCAGGGCACTCAAGGTATAGCTCTAGTGGGAGTGGGGAGAGCATAAAAGACTTTAAAAATTTTTTAAAAAAAATAATGGAAATAGGTGGGAAAAGGAAAATCTATATAATTTATTGGAGGAAAAAAAAGGAAGGGGGAAACAGAAAGGGGTTGGGGATGGGGGAGGGAGCTCACGACCTAAAGTTGTTGAATTCAGTATTCAGTCCGGAAGGCTGTAAAGTGCCTAGTCGGAAGATGAGGTGTTGTTCCTCCAGTTTGCGTTGGGCTTCACTGGAACAATGCAGCAAGCCAAGGACAGACATGTGGGCAAGAGAGCAGAGTGGAGTGTTAAAATGGCAAGCGACAGGGAGGTTTGGGTCATTCTTGCGGACAGACCGCAGGTGTTCTGCAAATCGGTCGCCCAGTTTATGTTTGGTCTCTCCAATGTAGAGGAGACAACAATGGGAGCAACGAATGCAGTAGACTAAGTTGGGGGAAATGCAAGTGAAATGCTGCTTCACTTGAAAGGAGTGTTTGGGTCCTTGGACGGTGAGGAGAGAGGAAGTGAAGGGGCAGGTGTTGCATCTTTTGAGTGGGCATGGGGTGGTGCCATAGGAAGGGGTTGAGGAGTAGGGGGTGATGGAGGAGTGGACCAGGGTGTCCCGGAAGGAGCGAGCCCTACGGAATGCCGATAGGGGGGGTGAAGGGAAGATGTGTTTGGTGGTGGCATCATGCTGGAGTTGGCGGAAATGGCGGAGGATGATCCTTTGAATGCGGAGGCTGGTGGGGTGATAAGTGAGGACAAGAGGGACCCTATCATGTTTCTGGGAGGGAGGAGAAGGCGTGAGGGTGGATGCGCGGGAGATGGGCCAGACACGGTTGAGGGCCCTGTTAACGACCGTGGGTGGAAAACCTCGGTTAAGGAAGAAGGAGGACATGTCAGAGGAACTGTTTTTGAAGGTAGCATCATCGGAACAGATGCGACGGAGGCGAAGGAACTGAGAGAATGGGATGAAGTCCTTACAGGAAGCGGGGTGTGAGGAGCTGTAGTCGAGATAGCTGTGGGAATCGGTGGGTTTGTAATGGATGTTGGTGGACAGTCTATCACCAGAGATTGAGACAGAGAGGTCAAGGAAGGGAAGGGAAGTGTCACAGATGGACCACATGAAAGTGATGGAGGGGTGGAGATTGGAAGCAAAATTAATACATTTTTCCAAGTCCCGACGAGAACATGAAGCGGCACCAAAGTAATCATCGATGTACCGGAGAAAGAGTTGTGGAAGGGGGCCGGAGTAGGACTGGAACAAGGAATGTTCCACATACCCCATAAAGAGACAGGCATAGCTGGGGCCCATGTGGGTACCCATAGCCACAACTTTTATTCGGAGGAAGTGAGAGGATTTGAAGGAGAAATTGTTCAGCGTGAGAACAAGTTCAGCTAGACGGACGAGAGTAGTGGTGGATGGGGATTGTTCGGGCCTCTGTTCGAGGAAGAAGCTAAGGGCCCTCAGACCGTCCTGGTGGGGGATGGAGGTGTAGAGGGATTGGACGTCCATGGTGAAGAGGAAGCGGTTGGGGCCAGGGAACTGGAAATTGTTGATGTGACGTAAGATGTCAGAGGAATCACGGATGTAGGTGGGAGGGGACTGGACAAAGGGAGAGAGAAGGGAGTCAAGATAACAAGAAATGAGTTCTGTGGGGCAGGAGCAAGCTGAGATGATCGGTCTACCGGGGCAGTTCTGTTTGTGGATTTTGGGTAGGAGATAGAAGCGGGCCGTCCGAGGTTGGGCGACTATCAGGTTGGAAGCTGTGGGAGGGAGATCCCCAGAGGAGATGAGGTCAGTGACAGTCCTGGAAACAATGGCTTGATGTTCAGTGGTGGGGTCATGGTCCAGGGAGAGGTAGGAGGAAGTGTCTGCGAGTTGACGCTCAGCCTCCGCGAGGTAGAGGTCAGTGCGCCAGACAACAACAGCACCACCCTTGTCAGCGGGTTTGATGACAATGTCAGGATTGGACCTGAGAGAATGGAGTGCAGTAAGTTCAGAGAGAGACAGGTTAGAATGGGTGAGAGGAGCAGAGAAATTGAGACGACTAATGTCGCGCCGACAGTTCTCAATGAAAAGATCAAGAGAAGGTAAGAATCCAGAGGGAGGGGTCCAGGTGGAGGGAGAATATTGGAGATGGGTAAAAGGATCCGTTGAACTGGGAGAGGACTCCTGCCCAAAGGAGTGAGCCCGGAGACGAAGACGGCGGAAGAAGAGTTCAGCATCATGCCAAGCCCGATGCTGCCAGACCTGCTGAGTTTTTCCAGTTAATTCTGTTTTTGTTTTTGTTTTGGATTTCCAGCATCCGCAGTTTTTTTGTTTTTATCTCTGTGTTTAATTGACTGCCACTGCTCTTCAAGAAATGCCTACCTCCTTGAAGAAGTTCTGTTCTTTTCTGTGACAAAATTTCCGTTCCTCTCTTTTGCCCTGCTCACCTTCCTTGCTTTCCATTTCCCTCCTGGTGTTTGACAAGGTGTTTACTAAAACCCGCTTTCACAGCCATATCTCCTTTCTCAGTGACTGTCTCCATCTCCGACTTACCCCACGTGGATTTCAACTGAAATTCCACCCCTCATGTTTCGAACCCACCCAGGATTACAGGTATCTCCGGGACATAAAACGTTTCTCGGACTGCTGTTCCCATCACATTCTGAAATCCACACTCAGTGCCATGCGTCGCCATATGAACACACTCGACCTCTCCCTCCAGCAGCACCGCTGTACCCTTTTTCAAAGCTGAGCGTGCCCCCAGTTTCATTTTATCCTTCGGCTCATCCAACGCCTCAACAAGAAACTTCTTCTCTTTCTCTCAAGTGCTAAGGAACGCAATCTCCAACAACTCATCGACACCAATACCCATCTAGGACCCTCCACCCCTGCCTGTCCCTCCGTCCCCACCCCATCTTCCAATCCCAACCCCAGCCGTGTATTCACTATACCCCAGACGGCCCGCTTCTATCTCCTACCCAAAATCCACAAACAGAACTGCCCCGGTAGACCGATCGTCTCAGCTTGCTCCTGCCCCACAGAACTCATTTCTCGTTATCCTAACTCCCTTCTCTCTCCCCTTGTCCAGTCCCTTCCCACCTACATCCGTGATTCCTCTGACATCTTACGTCACATCAACAATTTCCAGTTCCCTGGCCCCAACCGCATCCTCTTCACGATGGACGTCCAATCCCTCTACACCTCCATCCCCCACCAGGATGGTCTGAGGGCCCTTAGCTTCTTCCTCGAACAGAGGCCCGAACAATCCCCATCCACCACTACTCTCCTCCGTCTGGCTGAACTTGTTCTCACGCTGAACAATTTCTCCTTCAAATCCTCTCACTTCCTCCAAATAAAAGGTGTGGCTATGGGTACCCGCATGGGCCCCAGCTATGCCTGTCTCTTTGTGGGGTATGTGGAACATTCCTTGTTCCAGTCCTACTCCAGCCCCCTTCCACAACTCTTTCTCCGGTACATCGATGATTACTTTGGTGCCGCTTCATGCTCTCGTCGGGACTTGGAAAAATGTATTAATTTTGCTTCCAATCTCCACCCCTCCATCATTTTCATGTGGTCCATCTGTGACACTTCCCTTCCCTTCCTTGACCTCTCTGTCTCAATCTCTGGTGATAGACTGTCCACCAATATCCATTACAAACCCACCGACTCCCACAGCTATCTCGACTACAGCTCCTCACACCCCGCTTCCTGTAAGGACTCCATCCCATTCTCTCAGTTCCTTCGCCTCCGTCGCATCTGTTCCGATGATGCTACCTTCAAAAACAGTTCCTCTGGCATGTCCTCCTTCTTCCTTAACCGAGGTTTTCCACCCACGGTCGTTGACAGGGCCCTCAACCGTGTCCGGCCCATCTCCCGCGCATCCGCCCTCACACCTTCTCCTCCCTCCCAGAAACATGATAGGGTCCCTTCTTGTCCTCACTTATCACCCCACCAGCCTCCGCATTCAAAGGATCATCCTCCGCCATTTCCGCCAACTCCAGCATGATGCCACCACCAAACACATCTTCCCTTCACCCCCCCCTATCGGCATTCCGTAGCGATCGCTCCCTCCGGGACACCCTGGTCCACTCCTCCATCACCCCCTACTCCTCAACCCCTTCCTATGGCACCACCCCATGCCCACTCAAAAGATGCAACACCTGCCCCTTCACTTCCTCTCTCCTCACCGTCCAAGGACCCAAACACTCCTTTCAAGTGAAGCAGCATTTCACTTGCATTTCCCCCAACTTAGTCTACTGCATTCGTTGCTCCCAATGTTGTCTCCTCTACATTGGAGAGACCAAACGTAAACTGGGCGACCGCTTTGCAGAACACCTGTGGTCTGTCCACAAGAATGACCCAAACCTCCCTGTCACTTGCCATTTTAACACTCCACCCTGCTCTCTTGCCCACGTGTCTGACCTTGGCTTGCTGCATTGTTCCAGTGAAGCCCAACGCAAACTGGAGGAACAACACCTCATCTTCCGACTAGGCACTTTACAGCCTTCCGGACTGAATATTGAATTCAACAACTTTAGGTCGTGAGCTCCCTCCCCCATCCCCACCCCCTTTCTGTTTCCCCCTTCCTTTTTTTTCCTCCAATAAATTATATAGATTTTTCTTTTCCCACCTATTTCCATTATTTTTTTAAAAAAATTTTTAAAGTCTTTTATGCTCTCCCCACTCCCACTAGAGCTATACCTTGAGTGCCCTGCCATCCATTCTTAATTAGCACATTCGTTTAGATAATATCACCAACTTTAACTTTAACACCTATGTGTTCTTTTGTTCTATTGTTGTTGACATCTTTTGATGATCTGCTTCTATCACTGCTTGTTTGTCCCTACAACCACACCTCCACTCCACTTCTCTCTCTCTCTCTCTCTCTCCGCCCCCCACACACACACCTGAAACCAGCTTATATTTCAACTCTTTCTTGGACTCGAACTCAAGTTCTGTCGAAGGGTCATGAGGACTCGAAACGTCAACTCTTTTCTTCTCCGCCGATGCTGCCAGACCTGCTGAGTTTTTCCAGGTAATTCTGTTTTTGTTTTTGTTTTGGATTTCCAGCATCCGCAGTTTTTTTGTTTTTATCTCTGCAAAAGTACTTAATTGGCTGCGCAAAGCTTTGAGATACCCAGAGGATTTGAAACATGCTGCAATAAATGCAAGTTGTTTCTGTTTGTCACAACAACATGAGAGGAAATTGTGAGCAGCTAATTTGTGATGAGGACTTCTGGACCATTAAGCACTTACACCCCAGTACCGAAAAGAAAATTCTACTCCTTACCTAGAATTGGGTAGAAATGATAGCACAGAAACTGGCTGATCAGCTCAACCAGTCCATATTAGCGTTTGTCCTCCATATGAACAGTATCTTAATCCCATATGCCTACTCAGTGCTTATATGTTCATATATCCTTTCCCCCAACTGTGTATCTCACCCATTCTTAAACTTTGGCAGGTGCTTTGCTCCTTTTCGGGTCTTGGATTCCATAGCCTCACAACCCTCTGTGTAAAAATATTTCTGCTGCTCTCTGTCCACATCTCTCACATTTAATCACGTAACTACATCCTCTCATTCCAGATCCTTCGGTCACTAGAAATGTTTCTATCTACTCTGTTCTAATGCTTCATAATTAAAAAAAAAAATCCCTCAAACCAGCCCAATATTTCTGCTGTTTTCATAGAAACATTTTTTGCCAAATATTTTATTTTTCAATGTGATAATAATGTTTTATAGTTTAGGTAAATTAACGTCAAATTCTTTCTACCATCCAGCTCCACCCTGCCCCAGACTTGGAAATTGTTTGAAATCAGACAAAGAATTCAATGGAAAACCTTCTCCTCTATATTTCACCGTTTACAGCGCATATAGCTTAAATCACATGTTAAAATGAAACAAACTGATTTATCTTCAGTTCCTGAGATAATCATATTCCTGCATCTCTGTGCTAATGTTTCCAGGAGATCCCTGGGAGTGAGCTGATATTTCCCTGCTTGTTGTATATTAATGTTTGTGACTGGGGATGGAATATGGGATCTTCCTGTTCCGTGTGTGGGACTGAATAAAAGTTCTTTGTGAAGCCTTTTCATACCTGGTTTTTGTAAAGCGTTCTGAACTGCTAAAGATTAAATAAGCCACTAATGAGGTTTAGCAATCTATTTTGGTTTATGTTTGAGAAAGTAGAGACTCATGATTTTTTACACCAAGTCTTTTGATTTTTAAGTTTGTCAGTTGTTTTATTGTTTGAATTTTAACCTAAAAACAGCATTTATGAGTCAGGTGGGGGAGTTAAAGTCTGAAAAAAAACATTTCCTGACTCACACTACTCCTAATCTGCCCGTTTCCAGTTTTGCCTGAAATGGGAGGGGCAGCAGACGATGAACCTGATCTAAGGAGGCAGATTGGCAATTTAATTATAACATTGAGGGCGTGGGTCTCATTCTCATTCTGTTTTTCAACTTTAACTATGGTTGTCCAGGTTTCCTGATGTAAAGAAAATATTTTTTCCAGTATTACTGTGGGATACTATGAAGCAGGCTTGTGGGGGCTGTGTGCATGTTTTGTGTGTGAGTGTGTGTTTGTGTGTGTGACTAATTTAATTAAACTGAAGACAAAAACTGCAAGGTTTAAATCATCAAAGAAATTAGGTGTAAAAGCAGGCATGTTGAAGTAGAGATTGATGAGCTAAGATTGGATCCCAGTAGATACAGCCTGAATAGAAATTTACATTAGGAAATAAACGAGGAGTTAATTTTGAGCTGTTAAATTTCAAAGAGACAGAAAGGAAGTTTTACAACTGGTAAAGACCATAAATAAAGTAAAGTTATTAAGTTTATTTTTCCATAAAGACAACATGAAAGATTTTTAGATTTTGGGAAAGGTAACTTTCGAAAGAAGGTTAAGAACAATGGGCTTAAAAATAAAAGGGAAGAAAATATATTTAAGGAAAGATTGAAAGCTGTATGAACTGTGTGTGACCAAATGAGATCTTGAAGAATGGGCTGTGTGAAGACATGCTGTGAAAAAGCCACCCCAGAGAAGGGTTAACTTGTTCCAGAAAGCAAGGTTTTGTTACAAGCCTTGGATTTCCATTGCCCAGTGAAAGGGAGAGAGAAGCTTGTGAAATACCTCCCAAATAGCATTAGTGTGTGCCTTGCTGGATGATTTATAGATTAAGAATCTATAGAGGCTGCTGCCTGAAAAAAGGTGTTTATTTGTGAGTCTAGCTTCTTTTGGGAAATATTATAAGACTAAATTTAACTATGTAATTGTAATCTTGTGTGATTAAGTTTTCCTTTCTTTTGTTAATAAATGTTTTAATTTAATATTTAAAAATACCCAAAAGCAGTAGTGGAATCTTTACTTCTGACTTCAGTGCACATACCTTCTCCTAATAAATACAAATTGCAAAATCACTGTGATAGGCGGACAAGGTTTCCCTTTGGGATTTGGTCTACCCAGCAAATACCACCTGCCATATCATAACATTGAGTATTGAGGAAACTGGCAGTTTCATCGAAGCGAGGACATAGTAGATTCAGCAGATAAGTGCCTTCACACCTACCTGCTGGATGCAGGTACCTGCCTGAGGAACTTCAGCAACTGGGCACCCCCACTCCAATGATCTTCCCCCTGAGGCCTCTAATAACCGTCATATCCGAGCCCTCAATCCTCACCGTCCCCCAACATAAAGGATCAGCACTTCACCAATCCCTTCATGGGATCTGCGCCCAACTCTCCACCCTGCCTTCCCCCTGCTCCCCCCAATTAACTCGCTGGGATTGGAACCTCATCCCTCCCAAACTTGATCATCACCACCTAACTGATCCAGTCTCCGGGATCGACTTCCCCTCCCCCACTCCAATTGATCCCCTCCCCCATCTCAATCCACTCCATCCCCCACCTCAATCGACCTATCCCACGCAGACCTCCTACAGTCTTCGCCAACAGATTCCCCTTCCAGCTGGAAGCTAAGCCTGTCAATCAGGCTAGCTTCTGAATGGGAAACTGATCAGTGACGTCATGTTAAACTAAACATGGTGAATTAAAACTCCACAGTGCATGGGAGAATCCTGACTTCCTTCACCTCTGGAACTCCCCCTTCAACACTTGGTGGGTCGTAAACATTCAACCCCCATGTGGTGGCATGTCTGAAACTTGCGCTTATGCAGTACCTCATTATGTCAAAATGTCCTACAGCTATTCACACAGGAAATTGCTTTGGAGCATGGTCACTGTTACAAAGGCAAATAGAGCAACCATTCTGTGCTAGCTACATGCAGCGAGCTGCACAAGAAGATCATCTATCTTGAGGTGTTTTTTTCTTGATCAGTTGCTATGGTCTGGAATACACTGCCTGAAAGGGTGGTGGAAGCAGATGCAATAGTAACTTTCAAAAGGTAATTGGATAAATCCAGTTTGGAAATCCGAAATCTGAAAACGCAAGTTGCCCAGAATTTTTTTGAGAAAGACCCACAATTCACAGACCAGTCACTTATGGCACTGCAACAAATGGCAAAATGGTGACTGTGGTGGCCTTTATAGTTATTCTAATGGTCCTGCTTCTACTGAAGATAAGAATATCAGCCTTTGGATGTTTCAGAGGGAAGACTGCAGGAGAGTGAGACAAGGTGGATGACAGAAGGAGAAATGTCAGCTAATTAGGTAGGAATTAAAATTAAAAATCTATGTCTTTCACACTGGTAGTGTAATGCCAATCTTTCTGGGAAAGGAAATTGTTTTTAGTTTTTTTAATTGAATGTTTGGTATATTGTCATTACCCTCTCCCTTGTAGTACTACTGTTGGTAGTACTAATCCTGGGTCACTTGGAATCACCTGTTCCCTTGACATCACTGACATTTCATGTCAATCATTCTCTGGTGCATACAACCTGGTGGATTTTACAAAAGTCTCAGCCCCTTGATGTACTATGGCAGGAGGGTCTTAGACTGTGGCCTTTCCATTTAGCCTTTGCGGTGACTGCCCCAATCCCTCAGCAGGTGGTTCTGGACTTTGGAATGTTCCACTTGGTTGTGGGCAGCTTTTTACACTGGAAGACCACCTGGTTTAAGGCATACCAAAGAGCGCTTTTCACTGAGTTGATGGTCCTCTAGCAGCAGTTGATGTTCGTCTCGGTGTGCGTCCCTGGGAGCAGCTCGTGGAGCACAGAGTCCTGTGTTACTGAGCTGTTCAGGATGAACTGCAACAAAAACCACTGTATCTCTTCTAAACCTTCCCAGCTTAATAAAGCTACCTATCCCAAATGGTTTTTTTAACAGCTTCTCAACTTGTCCTGCCAACCTCAAAGATACATCCCCAGATCTCTTTGTCCCTAGACTATCACGAGGGAGATAAACTGGTGCCTGCGGAGGAACGTAAGACGGGAATAAAAAGATACATTTTCGCCTGCTACCATGGGAAGAATTTTCCCATCAGCGAGCGGGGGCGGGGCCCACTCACCGACGCTAAAAGTGACGCGCAGTGATGTCGGGCGTGCATCCTGATTTCACTGCGCGTCATTTAGATTGTCAGTTCGGCAGGTGTGAAGCTGTGTCGGCTGTGTGCCCGCCAAACCGTCGAAGGCTTATTAAGGCCATTAATAAAGTAATTAAAGTTGCTAAGAATGCTGCCTGTCCAACCTTAAGGTTGGCGGGCAGACGAAAAGCCCAGGCGGCATTCACATTTTTCATGAAGCCTCACCCAGGGGCGGGAAGAGGTTTCATGAAGGGTTTATTAATTAAACAAAAATTTTTGAAAAAATTAATGGATATGCCTCAGCTCATGTGACAGTTTCACATGAGGGGACACATCCTTAAAAAATTTTTTCACCTTTATTAAATTTTCCAGAACTTAAATTAATCTCCCTGAGGCACCTTCGTGATTTTCAGGCCCCAACTCAGGGAATCCTCCCCCACCTACACTGCTCAGCCTTAATTGGTCCACCCACGTAAAAGAATGAGAGACAATCTCATTAAAATGTATAAGATTCTGAAGGGATTGATAGGGTAGATACTTAGCTATTATTTCTGCTGGCCGGGGAATCTAAAACGCGGGGGCACAGTCTCCGGATAAGGGGCCGATCATTTAGGACTGAGATGAGGAGAAATTATTTCCCCCAGAGGGTTGTGAATCTTCAGAATTCCCTACCCCAGAGGGTTGTGGATGTTCCATTGTTGAATACATTTAAGACCGGGATAGACAGATTTTTGGTCTCTCAGGGAATTAAGAGATATGGAGAACAGGCAGGAAATTGGAGCTGAAGCCCAAAATTAGCCATGATTGTATTGAATGGTGGAGCAGGCTCAATGGCCTATATGGTTTACCTTGCTCCTACTTCTTGAATTTTTCTGCTTGTCCTAAAGATGGTACCTCCAGCAACACAGCCCTCTTTCAGTATGGCACTGAAAGTATAAACTGGGGCTGGGATTTTCCAGCCCTGCCCGCCACTGGGATCTTCTGGTCTTGCCGAAAGTCAATGGATTTTTGGCTGGCCTGCAGCATCCCCCACGGTGGGTCCCAAAACAGTAGGGCCGGAAAAAACCTAGACTAGGTCTTTCAGTGAGATTTGACCTCAACCACCTGACTCGGGCAGCCATGTGACCAATGGAATCTCAAATGCTGTGGATTATCTTGTGGAAATTCAGAAGCAGAATGACATTGCACAGCAGAAATGTGAATCCAAAACCAATCTAAAGGCAGATGTGATCTGTGATTCAGAATCCATGGCAGGTATTTGCGGATCCCAGTTAAGTCACTTTATTTGGGAAGAATGAAAGACTTACATTCCTACAGCACCTTTGACAACTTCCGGATCTGGCAAAGCACTCCTTAGACAATTAAATAGTTTTGAAATTATTCACAGTTGTAATTTGCACACAGCAAGACCCCACAAGCAACAATCTGATAATGACAAGATGTTTTGTTTTTGGTGATAAGTATTGACCAAGACACCAACTCGGATGAAGCTATTGAGAGAACTCACCAGCTCTTCTTTGAATAATGCCAGGAGATTTTTACTTCCACCAGAGGAGGCAGATAAAGCCTCTATTAAATATTGCATCCAAAGGACAGCACCTCCAACAGTGCAGCACTTCCTCAGTACTGCACTAGATTTTTGTGCTCAAGTCTCTGCAATGGGTCTTGAACGTAGAACCTGCTGACTGAAAGGCAAGAGTGCTAGCCATTGAGACATGGCTGACAAACAAGGGAAAACTACAGCTTAAATTATTCTTGCAGCTTGGTGTGTTGATTTATTAAAATAGTTGATATAAATGAAGCTGGGAAAATTAGGCAGTGACTCTCTTTGAAGTATCTCATTCATAATCAGAAGCACTGCATGAAAGGTATGTTTGGGTGACTGTTTAGTCAAAAGCCAAATCTCTCCGGGAGTATGCAGACCCACCAGATCACGACTATGAGGAGGTTCTTTTCAACTATCTGCATGTAAATTCCACTCATATCAGAAACTCTAGAATTCATTGTCTAGACATACGCATGAAGGGTAGCCATTCAGGTCTGGTCCTGAAAGACTGTTGTACAAGCATTAAGAAAATGTATGGTGGTGCAAAGGCAGTGTAGAAATAGTATGTAGACTGACTCACAGTTTCTCTATTTCAGGAAATGGAAATCTCGCCTGCCCGCTGACTGTAGTCTACCCACGAAATAAGTTGATACGTACTGTGGGAGACAGTCTAACACTGAACTGTACAGTTAAATTCTGCGCTGATCAAGCACAAGAACCTGTGGTGCACTGGTGCATGTTGGAGGCAGGCAGTTGTCAGCCCGTGCCTCCAAACAGGACAAATTCCAATCATGACAAAGAAAGCAGCATATTTGTCAGCTACACGATCGCCTACCTGAACTTCAGTGACAGTGGCATATTCCGATGTGAAGCTTTGCAAGGAATTATGAAAGCAATAGGCAATTCCATTGTTTTAAATGTGACTGGTAATTATTGAATATGCCTCATTTATAAATCTACGAGTATACACAACATAGGTCTTCCTCTTCCTTCCCCAAGTTGGTTTCTCTTAATGGAGGAGAAACCAATGAGTAGGAGTGTTCTACTCTGGGTTCAGCTTTGAACAGAAGTTCCTCAGGATACACTGAAGGTACATTGTTTGAAAGAGTGAATAGGCTCAGGTAAATATCACCCGGGGAATGTTGCAGGCACAGCCAGTGTACACTAATATAGCATGAGAATTAGATATAACTCTGATAATCTAAACTCACTGCACCCACACCAACATGACTGTCTTCTAGAGCCCCCAGTTGACCTTTCGGTTTTAACACAGTTAACCCTTAGGAAGCATTTTAGTCATTGTGGACTTCTTTATTAGACTTCTGTCTCTCTCCTTTCCAAACCTGCAGCTTCTCTCCAACCTCAGATTGTCTAGTAACTCTTTCTCACTCGACTTGCTTTTTTGCATTATCTTCAAATGAAATATTTGGTTTTCTTCTCCAGATGCCCGTGTAATTTTCCATTCCTCTTTATTGATTTTTCAATTTTATTTCAATTTGGTTTCTTGATGTTTTCCTTCAGTTTGCCCATTTTTCCTGCGATACATTTTCTCTATTGTCCTTACTGAACATCATTAGTTATTTTTAACTTTGTCTTAAGCCTGGTTTTGTGAATATGTTAGATGCCTGATAGGACATCCGTGTACAGGAAAACTAGTTGTACATTGTGCAGTGAAGCCCAGTCCAGGGTCAAGGCTGGGGAGTTTCATGTATAAGTCTTACTTGTTTTTTTCATCCCTAATTCTAATAGCTATTCCCAGCTCATTGAAGCCATCTGACTCCCCTATGTAGGACCTGAAAGGAGTTTGAACAGGGTCAAGTCAGGGTCCAAGTGCACATTGACCCACAGTGCAAAATTAGCCTGAGTCAGTGCTGATTGACAATTGAATGCAGAGAGGTGAACAGAATGGGGACCAGTTCTGAGGCGGGCTTAAGCACATCATTAGGAAAGAGTACAAGGTACTTTACTCTAAGCCTGCTATACCTGACATGGCAGCAGTGCTTAACATTGACACTGGGTGCCTGCAATGGAAACCATCACATTCCCCAGGACCAATATTCCTTGAGATCAATGGGATGGTTTGGATAGTGCCTGTTGATAAGATCAGTCATAGCCTATATCATTGAGTCTACATCAGAGAGGCACACAGAGAATAGTACGTGCAATGTAACTCGTAAAGAGTAGAAATTGATCACATAACATGGAGCTGACAAAATCACGCGAGTATTATATTGTTATATATTGTTCAAGTGCTGTATGGATTGCTGCTCATGCATTGTGTGTGTTTTGCAGAGGCTCCAGATGTTCCAGTAATACCAGTAGAACATGCTGACAACACTTATAATTGGTACTATTTGGTTTTGCTGCCTTTATTCGTGGTGATAGTCTGTGTCATACTATATTGTCGAGGTAAGCACCAGCACAAAGGAGAGGAGAGGCACTTATTCATCATCATTACCAGAAACATATATCTCATATTTTGCTACATGCAATGATGCTACTTGTGATTTTCTTTTGAAGAGAGGCGACGATCGGCACAGAAGGGACAAAGACCCCAAGAAAAGGTAAATGAGGTGACATGAGAGTCATCATTCAAAGTAAAATGCTCCTAAGAACATATAAATGTAAGAAATAGGAGCATGGGTTTGTCATTCAGCCACTTAAGACTGCTCCACCATTCAATAAGATCAAGACTGATTCACTTCCTTGCCTTTTCCCTTGATTCTCTTAGTTTCCAACAGTCTATCGATCTTAGTCTTGAATATACACAATGACTGAGCATCCACAGCCCTCTGGTAAGAGAACTCCAAAGTCTTACAAAACTCTCAGTGAAGAAATTTTCTCTCATCTCAGTCCTAGGTGCTAATCCCTATTCTGAGTCTGTGACACCATATTAGAATCTCCAGTAGTGGGGGAGGTGGGGGCAGGGGCGTGAAACAGCCTCTCAGCATCTAACTCAATGATGGCTCAATGGATTAATGGGCTCCTCATCGTGACACTGAGTCCTGAAGGTCCAGAAAATCCTGGGTTTGGCCAGCAGTTTGTGTTGCATTAGCTGTTGCATCAGCCAATGGCGATTGATAGGTTGGTTAATGCATTTTGGCCCAGCATCCTGGGCTATGGAGAGGAAACACCATCCAACGTTCCTGCTCTTGATCATTATCCCATGACTTCACCTCAAAGTACACTTGTTGCAGACCAAATGAGGACAGCAGCAGGTTCACATGGTGGAGAAGCAGTCTGTGCCCATTGTCCATCCAGCATGATTGGGCCCCTTGCGGAGTGGGGCAACTAAATCAGAATTCACCAGATGCAGTAATAAACAGTTTCAGGTGTAGCTCAATGGGTAACACACTGACCTAAGTTAGAAATTTACAAGTTCACCTTCAAATCCAGAGGCTGTGTTGCAGTATGAGGGGAATGCTGCACTTTTGGGGTGGGGTGGGGGTGACTGTTCTTTCAGAGGAGATGCCACCAATGTGCTATTTTGAGGAAGAGCAGATAAGTCCTTTCCAGTGTTTGACCAATGCTTAACTCTCAACCAACACCTAAAGAGACAGCTTGTTGTGGGCAAATTGGCTGCTGAGTTCCCTACATTAAACAATGACTGCACTTCTAAAGTATTTCATTGGCTGTAAAGCACTTTGGATGTCCAAAGGTCAGGAAAGACACTGGGTGGAATCGTCCAGATTTGCACGAATGCGGTAGTGGGTGAGAGAAAGGACGTTTTGCCCACTGACTCCAATGGCAGGTTTTCACACCATATTGTCCCATTCTCAGTTTCATTGACAGACTTCATAAGTCCTCCCCCTGCATCACACACCTCCCCTCCCACCCCTGCCCCATTAGCAGTTCAGCTGCATACAGCCGGCCCACGAGTGATTCTGGAGGGAGAAGTGTGTGTGGGGCAGGGCCTATCGGAGCCTCGTGCAAGCACTCTCCCACACACATGGATCCTTCCTCCATCACACTCATCTCAATGTCCTGAGCATTTTCAATACTGCCTGCTGGGGTTCTCCTTCAGTTGTCCATCTGAGCTGACCTGCACCTCTACCCACACACTGAGCACACTCCCATGCAGCACCTGTTCATGCCCAACACGAGGCTCCTCTCACTTTCGATTTTGGAAGATGGTTATCGTGAAGTATGTCTTCAGCTCCCCTGTCCTTTCCCCTCCCCCAGCCCCCCATGTCCTTTCCCCCATCTCCTGGCATCACCTGCTACCTCCCCAACGTCACCTAGAATCCTTTTCTTTCCGGGATGTCCAGGTGAATGTGCACGTTCCCTAACTTCCCAAGGATCCCACCCCCTTTCACATTGATTTCCCCGACCTCCTGCTACCCACTGGAGGGGCCATGTCTGTATCCAAGTCCCCACCAACCACTCTCGCTGTCCCTTCTACTGCTACTGTTGCACCCTCACCCTCCACCCTACCAGCTCACCCTGCCCTCTCTCATTCTCACCATTCTCTCTGACCTCGCCCACCCTCATTTCGTTTCCCAGGAGGCAGTCATCAACTCCACAGAGCCCTCCCTTTCACCTTCCTCCATCTAGACTCCTTCCCCCTTTGAACTCCTTCCTCCCCCTGGACTCCTTCCACCCCCTAGACTCCTCCCATCCTCTGAACTGCTTCCTCCTTCCAGACTCCTTCCCCCCTCCGAACTCCTTCCCCCTCCGAACTCCTTCCCTTACACCTTTTTCTGTCCTTACACCTACCTCCTCAGTTGTTGCATTCTTGCCAGTTACATCCTACACCCCCATATACTTCCCTCTACCACCCCCAACCTCACCTCTACCTGACACCATCGTTTCCTACTCCCGACCTCACCCCACTCCCTGGTACACCTTCCTCTCCCAGTCAAACCTAGACCTTCATCTCCCACCCCGCCCCCCGGTACATCTTCCTCTCCTACTCACAGCTGGACCTTCCTCTCCACCACCTCGCTGATCATCCATAGCAGACTGTCGCGAACACACTGAAGTCCTGAAGCAGACCCCCAACAGCCCCCTTCTATCTTCCTTGAGCTGCTTCACAGCGGAGCCATGTCCATGAGAATCCACCCAGCATGCCATGGGCATTCCTCCAGTGTACTGTTGCTGTCGAGCTCCAGCATCTTCTGCTCCTTGGATGTCCACGATGTGAGCAAGACCCTGACAGTAAGTCCCGACTTCTGCACGTCACACTTGTTCTGCACCAGTGTGCTTTCCCAATGGCGTAGGCGGTAAATTTGCTGCGGGGGGATGATTCCAGTGCGCTTTTAATTAGATGTAGATGTATTAAAATGACATTCCCGACATGCGGCAGCAGGAAAGGCAGCCCGCCATTGACGGGTAGAGCGGACGATCGCAAACTGGTTTCATGACTGCATGAAACCAATTTTTGGCCTTCCCGCCATATTGTCCATTCACGCCCGCCATGACGCTCGACGCCAATGAGGATGGAAAATTCCACCCGCTGTATAAATGCAAATCCATTCTTTCTTAGAAGTTGCCGGGCACTAACGAAAGCTTCAAACTATAGATTCTGCACCCACACTGTGGTACCCTTATATTAATAAATCCTATCACTCCACCAAGTTCTAATAAGCATGTCACAATCATTCATCACTCATGAAAATTGTCACACATCTCGGCATGCAGTATCCTAGATCGTCAATCCCTCTGGGGGCCGGTCGCGTCTGCTTCCGGGCCTATCGATTGCGTGCGCCCGACGAGCGCAAGATTCAGTTCAAGGAGTCTGTAAAGCGATATAGATAGGGTAAGTGAATGGGTAAAACTTTGGCAGATGGAGTATAATGTGGGAAAATGTGAACTTGTTCACTTTGGCAGAAAGAATAGAAGAGCAGCATATTATTTAAATGGAGAGAGATTGCAGAACTCTGTGGTACAGAGGGATCTGGGGTGTCCTGGTAGATGCATCACAAAAAGTCAGTATGCAGTTCACTCGTCCAATTCCTGGGATGGAGGGGTTATCTTATGAGGAAATGTTGGACAGGTTGGCTGTGTATCCACTGGAGTTTAGAAGAATGACAGGTGAAGGCGTTGTGGTATTGTTGCCAGACTAGTAATCAAGAGATCCAGGGTAATACTCCGGGGGCACAGGTTCAAATCTTGCCATGGCAGATGGCCAGACAGACCCAGCAGAGGTGGCGGAACAGTGCTATACAGTCAGGAGGGAGTTGCCATGGGAGTCCTCAATATTGACTCCAAACCACATGAAGCCTCGTGTCTTCAGGTCAAACATGGGCAAGGAAACCGCCTGCTGATTACCACGTACCGCCCTCCCTCAGCTGAAGAATCAGTGCCCCTCCATGTTGAACATCATTTGGAGGAAGCAATAAGGGTGGCAAGGGCACAGAATGTACTCTGGGTGGGTGCCTTCAATGCCCATCACCAAAAGTGGCTTGGTAGCACCACTACTGACCGAGCTGGCTGAGTCCTAAATGACATAGCTGCTAGACTGGGTCAGCAGCAGGTGGTGAGGGAAAACATACCTGACGCCATCCTCATCAACCTGTCTGCCGCAGATATATCTGTCCATGACAGTATTGGAAGGAGTGATCACCGCACAGTTGTCATGGAGACGAATTCCGGCTTTACTTTGAGGATACCCTCCATCGTGTTGTGTTGCACTACCACCGTGCTAAATGGGATAGATTTCGAGCAGATCTAGCAACTCAAGACCGGGCATCAATGAGGCACTGTGGGCCATCAGTAGTAGCAGAATTGCACTTGAACACAATCTGTAACCTCATGGCCCGGCATATCCTCTGATCAACCGTGGTTCAATGAAGAATGCAGGAGGGCATGCCAGGAGCAGCACCAGGCATACCTAAAAATAAGGTGTCAACCTGCTGAAGCTATAACACAGGACTACTTGCATGCCAAACAGCATGAGCAGCAAATGATAGTCAGAGCTAAGTGATTCCACAACTCAGTTTGGGTTCCATCGGGGTCACTCATCTCCTGACCTCATTCCAACCTTGATTCAAACATGGACAAAAGTTCTGAACTCCTGAGGTGAGGTGAGAGTAACTGCCTTTGACGTCAAGGCCGCCTTTGAACAAGTGTGGCATCAAGGAGCCCTAGCAAAACTGGGGTCAATGGGAATCAGGGAGGAAACTCTCCAGTGGTTGGAGTCATACCCAGCACAAAGGAAGATGATTGTGGTTGTTGGAGGTCAGTCATCCCAGCATCCCAGGGCATCACTGCAGGAGTTCCTCAGGGTAGTCCTTGGCCCAACCATCTTCAGCTGCTTCATCAATGACCTTCCTTCCATCATAACATGAGAAGTGGGGATGTTCGCTGATGATTGCACAATGTTCAGCATAATTCTCAACTCCTCAGATACTGAAGCATTCTATGTCTAAATGCAGCAAGACCTGAACAAGACCTTGGGCTGACAAACAGCACGTAACATTCTTGCCACAGAAGTGCCAGGCAATGGCCATCTCTAACAAGAGAGAATCTAACCGTCACCCGTTGACATTCAAAGGCATTGCCATCACTGATTCCCTAACTATCAGTATCCTGGGGATTACCATTGAGCAGAAACTGAACTGGACCAGCTAATGGCTAAAAGAGCAGTTCAGTAGCCAGGAATTGTGAGAAGGGTAACTCACCTCCTGACTCCCCAAAGCCTGCCCACCATCTACAAGGCAAAAGTCAGGAGTGTGTTGGAATACTCTCCACTTGCCTGGATGAGTGCAGCTTCCACAACACTCAAGCAGCTTAACTCCATCCAGGACAAAGCAGTCTGCTTGATTGGCACCACATCCACAAACATTCACTCCCTCCACCACCAACACACAGTAGCAGCAGTGTGTACCATCTAAAAAAAAATACACAGCAGGAATTCACCAAGGCTCCTTAGACAGCACCTTCCAAATCCATGACAGCTACCAATTAGTAGGACAAAGGCAGCAGATAGATGGGAACACCATCAACTGGAAGTCCCCCTCCAAGCCACTCACCATTCTGACTTGGAACCATATCACCGTTTCTTCACTGTCACTGGGTCAAAATCCTGGAACTCCCTAACAGCACTGTGGGCGTACCTACACCACGTGGACTGTAGCGGCTCAAGAAGGCAGCTCAACACCACCTTCTCAAGGGCCACTAGAGATGGGCAATAAACGCTGGTCCAACCAGCGAAACAAACATCCCGTGAATGAATAAAAAAATCTTATTGAAACATATAAGATTCTGATCTGAGGGGGCTTGACAGGGTGGAGACTGAAAGGATGGACTGGATTTTCACCCTTGAGGCGGGTAGGGGGAGTTGAGAAAATTCCTGTCTCCCCATGACTGTTTTGGGAGAAAGTGCCCGTAAGGATGAGATTTTCATTGTGGGGCTGGTGGGTGCAAATTACAGTTGGGCTGGCCACCCTGGGACAGAGTTCAGAGGCAGCCACAGGGGCTGCCAAGTGCCGAGGCAGGGTTTTTAAAAGGCCCGCCTCTGTGCTGTGGACTTTACCAAGTAAAAATAAAAACAGAGCTCTCCAGCGCTCACCTCTCACATCCTCTCAGCCCCCACATATTCTACCTGACACATTCACACCCTCCATCTACCCTAATGGCTGCTCATACCCCAATGCCAAGCTATGGCACTTCCATGGCCACTCACCCACTATGCACTGGATAGAACTGATTAAATCTATAGCAACAATAGTATGTGTAAAAAATAAAGCTTTAAAAAAGTCAATTATTCATAGTTTCCCACTTTCTTGAAAAAAAGTCCTTTTACTGCAGACCAATAAAAGTGTCAATCATCCTTTAAAATATCAATATCAGAAACTGCAAACACTTGTAACATCTTTATCTTATGCAAATAAACATTGTGAATTGTCTGAAGGGATCAGAGAGCCAGAGCTGTCAAGCAAGCAATATTTTCCTAGGTGTCAGCTGTTTCAACAAGCTAATGGATATATGGGCTCTCAGCCAAGCCTCATTGTGTATTAGCAGAGATTTAGGATCTGATAAATAAGAATCAATTTTGCATTTACAGTTCAATTGCAAGCTTGCACTGAAAGTCCCATAAAAGAAAGAAAGAATTTTCATTTATACAGTGCCTTTCATAAACTCAGGATATCCCAATGTGTTTTACAGACAATGGAGTACTTTTGAACTTTAGACACTATTGTAATGTAACAACTGCAGCAGCCAGTTGACACGTAACAGGCTCCTAAAACAGCAATGTGATAATGATGAAATTAACCTGTTTTTGTGATGTTGGTCGAAGGATAAATGTTTAATATCAAGTATTAACTGGAGAGATGAACCATTAGAGAGAGGCTAAGGATCATTGTCATTGCTGGACATTTTACAGAAAGCAATTGAATCCTAATAATGTATAAATCCACCCTGTGTATGATTGAATAACAATAGGTGTATGTTTGGTTCTTTACAGAATGTTACTGCAGCTTCCACATCACCCAATGTCACAATGGTTACCAAGCTTTCTTCTATGACTGACACAACTGACCTATGCCCAATGGTGGCACATGTAAATAAGAGACGCATGGAGCCCTTTTATGTAAATGAGACATTTCCCATAATTGAACAACGTGAACAGCCTATTTATGTAAATGACATTCCCAACCAATACTGAGTCTTGGTTATTTGGAGATTGGTGATGGCAATTGATGATCTTGTCAAGAATTCCTCTTCCACCTAATGTTTTTCCCTGTTGCCCAACTTTCTCTTGACCCAGAAGCTTGGGGGTTCAAGTCCCACTTCAGAGGCTTAAGCATATATTCTAGGCTGACACTCCTAGTGCAATACTGAGAGAGTGCTGCACTGTTGGAAGTGCCATTCTATGGGTGACACATTAAGCAAAGGCCTTCTCTCTCCTTCCAGATGGACATAAAAGATCCAGCATTATGATTTTGAAGAAGAGCAGGAGAGCAAATGGGAGCTTGCAGTGTGCAAATTTGTTACCCTTCAGACCCTTAAAGCCACCAGCTATTCAATGAGATTGTGGTTGATGTATGTCCTAATTCCATTTACCTTGCCTCCACATGCTTTAATACCTTTGGCTCTCTATCTTGGGGCCCACAATCATTTTGCAAATAAGGTTAAATATGGAAATTGCATGTTATCAGCACTTAGGTTTCTGGTGGATTTAAAAGTGCAAACCGGGAAAGCATAAAGATGGGAAGGAGGAGGCTAGTGTGGAGAATAAACACCACCACAGACCAGTTGGGCCAAATGGCCTGTTTCTGTACTGTAATTTCTATGTAATTCTATGTGGAGAAGATCATGAATCAATCACAGTGACTGGCACAGAGATACCCTGTGCTACACGGTTAGGCACAGGTTACATGACCGATTATTTTACAAATTAGAGA
Organism: Carcharodon carcharias; assembly: GCF_017639515.1. Taxonomy (NCBI): domain Eukaryota; kingdom Metazoa; phylum Chordata; class Chondrichthyes; order Lamniformes; family Lamnidae; genus Carcharodon; species Carcharodon carcharias. The sequence continues at coordinate 23,955,539 of NC_054485.1, read as the reverse complement.
ACTCAGAAGAGAATTGGAACTCAATACGCTAATCTCTGTAATGTCCTTCCATTTCATTCAGTGGATCCTAGCCTGAAGCTTTTGAGACCGTTTCTGGAGCAAAATTTATCAAATCTAGGTAGCGAAATTTGAGTTGGAATCTGTATCTACTGGGTCACTGTCCCTTTAAGACCATCTTCAAAAGCTCCAATGTTAACTTCTCCAATGTGACCCCCCCTTGCTCAATGTGACATCACAGCTACAGGCAGGACCAATGTTCCCTTCAATGTTATTTTGGAATGCGAAGGTGATTTATTTAAGTGTCCAGACCTAGCTTTTGCGCAGTTGTGCACACGTGGGGGAAGAATTTGTAGCTCGTTGGACAGGCGCATGCCCGACCTGACTGATCGTAAAATGACGCGCAATGATGCCAGACGAGCATCCCGAAGTCATCAGGCGCTCACATGATATTTCGGTCAGCGGGCACGCACCGGAGTCGGCAGCGCTCCCGCCGACAATTAAAAGGCCATTCAAAAAGTAATTGAAAGAAATTTTTCGCTGCTCATCCAACCTTATGGTTGACGGGCAGGCGAAAAGGACAAGCGACCTTTGCATTTTTTAGGAAACCTCATCCACGGGTGGGATGCGGTTTCAAACATATAATAAACATTTTAAAATGTACTTAATGACATGTCCCTGCTCATGTGACAGGGTCACATGAGGGGACATGGTTTATAACATTTTAGAAATCTTTAATTTTGATGTTGAAAAATGTTCGTCTCCCTGAGGCAGTTCTGTGCCTCAAGGAGATTTTCAAGTGTGCACCCGCGCACATGCACAAAGTTCACTCTCACCCTCCAGTCCATCCCACGCAGGCAGCACTGAGCGCTGGCACTCACGTCTCACGCTGGGCAGGCCTTAATTGGCCTGCCAGTGTGAAATTATAGTCCGGCCCCGAATGCGGGCGGCGGTCGGCTTCCAGACCCCCCCAAGCCCACCCCCACCGTGCCCACCCGATGAGGGAAAAATTGTCCCCATGGTAAAGTAACGGGGACAAGTTGTGCGTATCCTACAAGGGGACCTTTCAGTTGTTGTGTGGCCAATTGGCTACACAGCTTACAGGAGATACTGGATGGAACCGAGGTTCTGTTAATTCCATCAAATGTAAACCCAATGAGTGCGATCTGACAGACTGATTATGGTTGGGCAAGAAACAACAATGCAAACAATAAATCATAGAATCTTGCAGCACACAAAGAGGTCATTCAGCCTATCATGCTTGTGTCAGCTCTTTGAAAGAGCTATCCAATTAATTCCAATGCTGCAGCTCTTTCCTCATAACTCTGTAAATGTTCTCTTTTTCAAGTATTCCCTTTTGAAAGTTACTAGTGAAAATGCTTCCACCACTCTTTCAGGGAGTGTATTCCAGAACATAACAGGTCGCTGCAACAAATAAATTAGAACCATAGAACACTACAGCACAGAAAAACAGGCCATTCGGCCCTTCTAGTCTGTGCCGAAATATTATTCTGCTAGTCCCATTGACCCGCACCCAGTCCATAACCCTCCAGCCCTCTCCCATCCATGTATCTATCCAATTTATTCTTAAAACTTAAGAGTGAGCCCACATTTACCACGTCAGATGGCAGCTCGTTCCACACTCTCACCACTCTGAGTGAAGAAGTTCCCCCTAATGTTCCCCCTAAACCTTTCCCCTTTCACCCTAAAGCCATGTCCTCTCATGTTTATCTCTCCTAATCTAAATGGAAAGAGCCTACTCACATTTACTCTGTCTATACCCCTCATAATTTTGTAAACTTCTATCAAATCTCCCCTCATTCTTCTACGCTCCAAGGAATAAAGTCCTAACCTGTTTAATCTTTCCCTGTAACTCAACTCCTGAAGACCCGGCAACAACCTAGTAAATCTTCTCTGCACGCTTTCAATCTTACTGATACCCTTCCTGTAGTTAGGCGACCAGAACTGCACACAATACTCCAAAGTTGGCCTCACCAATGTTTTATACAACCTCACTATAACATCCCAACTCCTATACTCAATACTTTGATTTATGAAGGCCAGTATGCCAAAAGCTTTCTTTACAACCCTGAATACCTGTGACACCACTTTCAGGGAATTATGTATCTGAACTCCCAGATCGCTTTGTTCCTCCACACTCCTTAACTAGCCTCTGGTCTTTTGACAATTATCTTAAATCTGTGACCTCTGGTTACTAACCATTCTAGCAATGGAAACAGTTTCTCCCTCTACAATCCATCAAAACCTCTCATGATTTTGAACACCTTTACTAAATCTCTCCTTAGCCTTTTCTGTTTACAGGAGAATAATCTCTACTTCTTTAGTTTCACTGCATAACTGCAGTCCCTGACCTCTGGTTTTACTCTGGTAGACTGATCTGTATACTTTCTAAAACTGCGGTATCCTTCCAAAAGTGCTATGCCCCAAGTTGGGCAAAATGCAATACAGGATTATTTTCATCCACTTCTTCAGCTGAAGGTGCTAGTGTGAAACCCCAGATCTCCCTGTGGAGTGGATGCCCAGTATCATGACATGGGTGCTTACCTCTGTAATCCAAATTACATCGTCCCCGGGATTTGGAACGCAGAGATCACTCGGTTCAATCTGTCTTGTTTCTATTTTTTAATGATGCACACAGGCATTGTAGCTGAGCTATCTTTATTGATAACACATTTTCCTAACATGAACACATATCTGCAGTATCTGTGCTCTATAAAGACAGGCTTCAATGTGTGGAATCTGACTTTTGACCCCCAGGTCACGTGACCCTGTATATAGTACAGAGTAATGTACAGCGTCTAATACTGGAGTCCACAATCACAATCAGCTATTATCATGACACCGCCCAGCGCACATCTGGCAGCACAGTGACCCATCCAGAATCTCCAGGCTCAGATTGATAAAGTGAATCCCATAACTTTATTCCTGTTTTAAGGTCAGAAGTTTGCCCATGTGGGAAACATCTAAGGTATCTCCACATATCCAAGATCAATTGTATAATTTAATGGACTATGTATCTCATAAATATTATTGTAATTAATGTAGCTCATTGCTCGCTATTCTTGTTCTGTTCATTACCTTTACTGTTTATCAATAAAAATGATTTAAATATTTTCTATTAGTGATGTGATCAGCAAATAATCTAGTGAGACTTTCTAACCAGGTTAAGATTCAAGACCACAACTCTGTGTCAATGTGCATATATTATTATGATACAGCCGGTGGTAAAGGCTGACTTGTTCAAATCCCAGAGGGAAACTTGAAACAACTGTCATAACCCATTTTTTCAATTTGTATGTTTTGAGATGTAAGCTTTGAATTCAGTAGTAATAAGACCACCAAGTCTCAAGAGAGTTTTATAAAACTAAATTGAATATTTATTAATATAAGAAAGATTGTAAACACATACATATGTCTCAGAATTACTACTATAATAACTACAAAAATCCCCTAATTAATCTGACTCTCAGTTACATCTTTGTTAAGGCAACAGTAAAACTCATAGATTTAACAGGCACCTGGCAAAGCATGCCCTGGACAGTCACATACAAAATGAGTTTCTTTCAGCTCTGGATCCTTGTATACTGACTTGAGGCTTTTAGGCTGGAGGTTTCTTGCACTTGTTGGATCTCAAAATACCTCTCCCTTACCCACAATCTCCTTTCTCCTTTATACATATCTTTGTCTTTGAATGTAAATTTTCCATTGTATCACTAGGCTTTTAACTTTACCTCTTCTAACAATAACATCCTTTCATCCCACCAATTTTATTAATAGGCTGAAAAAAATAAACACATTGCTTGACGTCTTCCAGCTAGGTGTAAGATTTCACCTGCAGTCTTGAATAGTTTCTTTTAACAAATGCAAATTGACACTTTACCTTCTACCTTCTTTTATGTTTATCTAATTAACATCTCAAAATTACTATATATCAAAGCACCCAGACTAGCTGGCTTTAATCCAATTAAGACGCACACATGCACACACATAGACACAGACCCCACTAAAGCTCTATTTTAAAATAATTTCCAATAACATTATTATATCTTCTTGACAGTAGGAACATGTCAAAAACAACTGTTCAAAGTCATTGGTTTCTGGACACCGTTTTCCATTGATAGCTTCTATCCTCAATTCTGAATCTTGGTAAGGGGGGGAATGCTTCTGTTTTGGATAGAAGTCCCATGTGCAGGTGACAGGATCCAGCCTGAACTCTACAGACCAAATTTTAACGTGCTCAAAGCCCATTCACTTCACAGAATTAAAATCAGGCCCCCTGTTCGCATTTGGCCTGCAATTCAGAGGCTGATTCACTGTGTTGCCTCCAATAAAAAGAAAGAAGTTGCAGTTATAGCACCTTTCATGACCTCAGGACATTGAAATGCTTTACAGTTAATAAAGTACTTTCGAAGTGCAGTCATTGTTATAATGTAGGTGACAGCCAATTTGATCCCAGCAAACTCCCACAACTAGCAATGTGATAATGACTAGGTAATCTGCTTTTTTAGTGATGTTGGTTAAGAGATAAAATTGTTCAGGATACCAGGAAGAACTCCTCTGTTCTGCATAAAATAGCACCATGGGACTTTTTAGTTCCCCTTGAGAGGCAGACAGGGCCTCAGTTTAACATCTCATTTGAAAGATGGCATTTCCAACAGAGCAGCACTCCCTCAGTACTACACTGTACTGTCAGCCTGGACTTTGTGCTTAAGTCTCTAGAATGGGACTCAAGCTCACCATCTCTCTGAGCTAAAAGCGCTCACTGAGTCATAGCTGATGCCAGTTTTAAACACCTCCCTACAGAGCTGGATAAACTCTTCTAGAATATGATTCTAATAACAAAAGTGGAGGTTCCAGTTGGAATACTTCCTCCAAAGTACACGGCTGCAGTCAGATGCTTTGACTAATGAGTCCCACCTGTGTTTGTGGCTAGGAAACCTTCCCACATCAAGCAGAATAGATGCAATAAGGGGTCATGACCTGTGTGACGAAAGCAGTCACAATTGGATTTGTTCAAACCATTGTTTCAGCCCCAGTTGGAGAGAGAAATAGGCTGCCATTTCAGCAAGGTCACATTTCCCCATTATTCTATCCTTAATTTCAGAACATGACGGGTTGGGTGGAAGGGATGTCTCGGCTGTGATGCCTGCCATGGTCAATGATGTTCAGTGCCCAGCCTCAGGCTTGGAGGATTAGCTGTGTAACTGAAGGTCTGAGGAACTGTGCCTAAGCACAGGAGAGAAAGCTAGAAAATAAAACACAGTGGAATTATGGACAGGGGGGTGGATGAATTTTGAAAGGAGCATATTGACTGATGTTAGGAAGACACAACTCACTAGCCCAAAACGCTGAATGTGCTACTTGCTTCAAACTGCTGCGGCTTGGATGATTCTCACATTTTGTTACTTTCTGTTGACCGTAAAATCTAACCATTTGAATACTAGTGAATGGAGCTCTACGTTGCGAACTCTGTTGACCCTACAGCACCAACAACTTACATTGCACCTGTAACATAGTACAACTGTTGCAAGACATTACAAAATAGTGATTAGAAAGTGGTTAGAAAACAAAATTTGACCCCAAGCCACATAAAGATTTGCTGGGCAACATTTCCCCCTGCACCACTGCACCCCCCGCCCCCCCACCACCGCAACCCCACCCCACACCCCCACCCGACCCCCCCGTCGGGGAAATGGCGTGCCGCCATTTTACTTGAGTGGGCCAATTAAGGCCCGCCCAGCACGACGTGTGTCAGGAAGGGGACACTCCCTGTGCGGGCGGAGGGGTAGGGTTTCCCTCAGCTGGGAGTGCGCTCTTTCACAGATCTCCCTGAGGCGAAGTGCTGCCTCAGGGAGATTGGCTCTGATTTAAATCTTTGGATAAAGATTAGAAGAAAATTTCCCAGCCATGTCCCCTCACGTGACACTGTCACATGAGTTGGGACATGTCCATAACCTTTATTGTAAAATATTCTGCATTTTTTAAATCGCTCCTGAAACCTCATCCTGCCCGTGGATGAAGTTTTGTGTGTTTTCACCAGCTCCCCCTGGGCTCCCGGCCTGCCCGTCAACATTAAGTTTGGACAGGCAGGTCCTTTAATGAGTTCAGCTGATTTTTTTAATGGCCTTAATAGGCCGTTGACAAGTCGGCAGGCGCGCCCGCCGAACTGACAATCTAAATGACGCGGGGTAACGTTGGGATGCACTCCCGATGTCACCCCGCATCATTTCAGGTGTTGGCATGCGGGTCCCGCCCCCCCCGCCCCAACTGGTCAACCGGAAGATGCTGACCATTAGGACAGCCTTGGTCAAAGGCATAGCTAAGGAGCACATTACAGGGGGAAAGACACATAGACCAAGATTTTCTGGTCGTTGGGCAGGTTCAACGCCCGTGATCGGGCCCCGACATGGATTTCACGCTGGCTGGCTGATTAATGGCCAGCCTCAGCGTGAAACACGCACTGAGCGTTGCCTGGATGGGGGGGGGGGGTAACAGGACCACGGGCGCTGATGTTGGCGCATGCACGCCGATATGCACAGTAAAAGCTCCCTGAGGCACAGAGCTGCCTCAAGGAGCTGAAGATTTTTATCAATATTAATAGAGAATTTTAAAATAATGAAAACATGCCCCCTCATGTGACTCTGTCACACGAGCAGGGACGTGTAAAACATGAGTGCATGAAGTTATTTTTTTTAATCATTGGATGAAACCTCATCCCGCCTGTGGATGAGGTTTCGCCAAAATTGAAAAGGCTGCTTGGCCTTTTCGTGCACCCGCCAAGCAAACGGATGGACGGGCAGCGAAGAATTCAAGTCAACTTGTTCCTTGAGGGCCTTAATAGGCCGCTTAATTGTCGGTGGGCGCGCTGCCGACTCCCGTGCACGCCCGCTGACCAGAATATCGCGGGAGTGTGTGATGACATTGAGACGCTCGCCCAACGTCATCGCATGTCATTTTACGCTCGTTTGGGTCAGTCGGCGCTCGCCCATTGAGTGCAATGTTCTGCCCATAGAGAGGCAGAATGACTTTATGGAGGGGGGGGTGTGGGGATTCCAGAGCTTAGGCTCCAGGCAGCTGAAAGCATAGATCCTGGCAGGAAATGGAATTGTGAGTCAGGTCTGCCTGTTCTATGTCACTGTGGGTACTTAATATATTTTACCAGCAGAGAGCTAATGGTATGAAATTATTGCTTCCTGTTGTAATCTGGAACTGAGTGACAGACATTCTCCACCCTTGCTCACAACCACCCTCCTTTACAATTTCCTTGGAAAAGGAAATAATTAATCAGCCAAACGGAATGGTAGGCAGGTGTTCAGCTTTGCATAGGTAAACACAGGTAAGGTGAGGAGCCTTATACAAACTCAAATTCAAATCTGATTCCAGGCTTTTAGTCGGCTGAATTACCCATCCCTCCAGCACTATGTTGAATTAAAATAAAATTTAAATTAAAGTTAAAATAAGGGGTACAATTCATAAGGGGGTGTAGGAGCAGTGGCACCTGGGTGTATATGTGCATAGGAGATGGCAGGGCAGGTGGAGACCAGTTAATAAAGCATACAGAACCCTGGGCTTTAAACATGCAACTGCTGACCCCAGGGAACATTGAGGAGCTCAAGAGGGATTACAAAGGTTGGAGAACCGCGAAAACCCACTTTGAGTCCCTGACACACTGGTGGGAAGCGATCAAGGGAAACATCAAGAGGTTTTTCATCCTCAAAGGCATCCAGAAAGCTAGAAAGGAACAGAGGGAAATTTCCTGACTCCAGAAAAACATGCAGAACCTGCTCTGGCTGCAGTCGATGGGGGTCGATGTCAAGGAGGAACTCCAAGGGGTGAAGAGCCAGCAAGCCTTGCTCTTTGCCTCGGAGGCCTCCAAGATCATCTTCCATTCCAGAGTCCGCTCCATGGAGCAGGATGAGACGTGCTCACGTTTCTTCTTCCAAAAGGTACACAGAGAGAGCTCTGTGATCAGCAGCCTGAAGGAAGAAGATGGCTCAGTAAAGTCATCACAGTCCGACATTTTGAGGATCAGCAAATCCTTTTATGCTGGATTGCATGACATGAAGCCCACAGACTGCACGTCCTCCCAATCCTTCCTGTCGTCAATCACGGAGGTCTTAGCCGACAGTACACGGGAGAGCCTGGACAGAGTGCTAACTCCTGACGAACTGTATAAGGCTCTTGAGTCCTTCGAGATGAGTAAAACTCCCGGAAGCGACGGCTTGCCGTCGGAGTTGTATTCGGCTCTGTGGGACTGGATCGGCCCAGACCTGCTAGAAGTGTACGAGAGTATGCTCCTGGCCGGCAGTATGTCAGAATCCATGAGGAAAGGCATTATCACCCTCATCTACAAGCACAAGGGGGAAAGGGAGGAAATTAGAAATTGGCGACCCATTTCACTGTTGAATGTGGACTATAAGATTCTGTCCAAGGTCATCGCCAAACGGGTCAAATCCACTCTGGAATTGGTGATCCACCCTGACCAGACCTGCACTGTGCCGGGCAGGAAGATCTCTGACAGCCTTGCGCTGCTCAGGGATACGATTGCCTATGTACAGGACAGGGGTGTGGATACCTGCCTCATCAGCCTGGATCAGGAGAAGGCCTTTGACAGAATATCGCACACCTATATGGTGGATGTGCTCTCCAAAATGGGGATTGGGGAGGGAATTTGCAATTGGATCCAACTGCTCTACACTAACATCAGTAGCGCAATCTCAATCAATGGGTGGGAATCAGATAGCTTTCCTATTAAATCTGGAGTCAGGCAGGGCTGCCCTCTCTCCCCTGTCCTGTGTGTGTGTTGCATAGAACCCTTTGCTGAGTCCATCAGGAAGAATCCGGGCATAAGAGGAGTGACAATCCCAGGCAGACTGATCCACATCTGCGACCAGTTCGAACTGGCCTTGGGAGCCAAGGTAAAGCCTGAATGGTTCGGAGGGACCGGGGCCTGTGTTAGAAACTGGAAGGAGCGAGTGTCTTTGGTGAAAAGAAAACTGGGCACGTGGGAGCGACGCTCCCTTTCCATTGCGGGTAAGAACCTGGTCATCAGGTGTGAGGCACTCTCGCTGTTGCTGTACGTGGCGCAGGTCTGGCCCATTCCACACTCCTGTGTGGTGGTGATCACCTGAGCCATCTTCTGCTTTATCTGGAGGTCGAAAATGGATCATGTCCGCAGGGACACGATGTACAAGCCTCTAGATAAAGGGGGAAAAAACGTGCCCAACATCGCCCTCATACTGATGGCCATCTTTGTGTGTGGCTGCATCAAGCTGTGCGTAGACTCTCGGTATGCAAACACTAAGTGTCACTACATGCTGAGGTTCTACCTGTCCCTGGTGTTACGAAGGATGGGTCTGGCCACACTGCCGCAGAACGCTCCAAGTAGTTGGACCGTGCTGTACCACCTGTCCCTCATGGAAAAATTTATGCAGAGAAACAGCTTTGACCACAAGTCCATCAGGCAGTGGTCGGCACGTAATGTCCTAGAGGACCTGCGGGAAAAGGGGATGGTGGATCCTGTCGGATGGTTCCCCAAGCAGACTGTCAAAGTCATTTGGCAGAATGCCTCATCGCCAGAACTGTCCAACATGCACCAAGACATAGCTTGGCTGGTGGTGAGAAAGGTCCTCCCCATCAGATCTTTCCAACACGCCAGGAGTCTCACCTCCTCTGCACGTTGCCCTCGAGGTGGCTGTGGTGGGGACGAAACCATTGTTCACCTCCTTGTGGATTGTGCCTTTGCAAAGAAGGTCCGGAGAGAGATGCAATGGTTTCTGTCAAGGTTTATCCCAAGCGGTTCTGTGACACAGGACTCCGTGATCTACGGGCTGTTCCCAGGGACACACACCAGGACAAACATCAACTGCAGCTGGAGGATCATAAACTCGGTGAAAGACGCTCTTTGGTCTGCCCGAAACTTGTTGGTCTTCCAGCGCAAAGAGTTGTCCCCGATTGAGTGTTGCAGATTGGCACATTCCAAGGTCCAGGACTACGCGCTGAAGGACGCACTAAAGCTTGGGGCAGCCGCCACAAAGGCGCAATGGGGAAGGGTTGCTGTCTAAGACCTTTCTGCCACAGTGCACCAAGGGGCTGGGAACTGTTGAGAGCCCCTCGGGCTGTACAGCTTAAAATGAATGTATGCAGTAAATACTAATTGTATTATAATGGTATTGAAGCACCTCAGAGTGCAACATGATGTATGTTGATAACTCCAATACCATTGTCTAACTGTCTGCATTGACCATATTGAAATGATTGTAATATTCATTGATTGTATTGATGCACCTTGTGATACATGTGTAAAAGTTGAATATGATTGTACTTATGTGATGGTGATTGTGAAAGTGTTTGGAATGTTCTTCCAGATATTTTATGAATAAAGTATATTTTTCAAAAAAAAACCCTGGTCTTTATTAATAGGGGCATAGATTACAAGAGCAGGGAGGTTATGCTGACCTTATATAGACCTCAGCTGGAGTATTGTGTACAGTTCGGGGCACCATACTAAAGGAAGGATGTGAACACATTGGGGAGAGTGCAGATGAGGTTTACAAGAATGGTTCCAGGGATGAGAAACTTCAGCTATGAAGATAGATTGGAGAGGTTGGGACTGTTCTCGTTGGAGACGAGAAGGCTAAGGGGAGATTTGACAGGGGTGTTCAAAATCGTGAGGTGGCTGAATAGAGTAAATAGGGAGAAACTGTCCCCATTTGTAAAGGATCGAGAATGAGAGGGATTGATTTAAAGTGATTTTCAAAAGAAACAAATATGATGTGAGAAAAAGCTTTTTCACTCAGCGAGTGGTTCGAGTCTGGAATGCACTGCCTGGAAATGTGGTGGAGGTGAAGTATGGTGCTTCAAATGAAGCATTCAAAAGGGCGTTGGATGATTATTTGAATAGAACCAATGTGCAAGTGTATGGGGAAAGGCAGGAGAATGACACTAATTCATGATGCTCATTTGGAGAGCCAGTGCAGACACAAGGGGCCGAATGGCCTTCTTCTGCGCTGTAACAATTCTGTGATTTTAAATTCTCAGGACACTGCACTGACAACCCACCTTGCTCCCCAAATCCCTCAATGCAAACCCTCCCTACCTGCCTGGTTAGGTTGTGAATCATCTGACTATCCCAATTATGTGTATCTGTGCTGTAAGTTTGTTAAATTGCATTTCCAACTTTGTACAGGAATCCGTTATAAAAGTTTGCATTAAATCTTTCATGAATTGTCTACCAAAATACTTCTACATTAGCAGTAAGATTCTGTGTTGTACATTATCAGAATTTGTGCAGAATTTGAATTTTTTTGAAAATTAATATGTGCAAATTATTAAGTAATTGTTCAACTAAACATTTGAAGAGTACACATTTTGTATCAATATAATTAAAATTGTTCTGAGTTTGTAATTTATATTGTAGGAAATAGAATCAAACAATCCAGACTTGAAAGCGTTCAATTATAAAGTGTAAGCATATATAGAAAGAATGAGTTACTTAATTTTTAACCAGTGAATCATCAGGGTGTGAGAACTTTAAGTCCGCTTTTGTTCAAAAATTTTTTTTAACTGGCTGTCATGTTACAGGGTGGAAGTGTTGCTTCAGAGAGGGTTCAGATGTTGACCACTGTTTTGCCCAAGTGTATTGAACCTGACACCTGAAGAAAGGCTAAATCACTAAAATATGGATGAATTGATGGAGAAAAGGAATCTTGCTGAAAGTGCATCAAATATCAAATGCAAGATGAGTGGATGCTGGAAATTTGAAATAAAATGGAAAATGTGCGTGAAATGACCGATATATTAGAGAATATCTGTGGAGAAAGAAGCTGAGTTAACATTTCAGGTCTGCAAGTCAGCCGCTGAATTGACTATACTCTTGATGCTGTCCTTACTTGATATGTTCGCAAGCATTTTCCAGTTGATTTTACTCAAAATCAATCAGCGTGAGCTGATTTGCACCCTCCCTAGACTATGGCCACACAGGCCAATTTAAGTGAAAGGTGTCTGTATCCAGCCAATTTGACACTAAAAACAAACAACTAAGTGCATTGAACATAGAAAAGGGTAGGGACCTGACAAGGAATCATCAATAGTACCATCAAGTAATACCTGCTCACCAGTAACCTGCTCCGTTTGGGTTCCGCCAGATATCATCACAGCCTTGATCTAGACATGAACAGTTAAGATGTGATCGGATCAAAGTTTTCAAGATATTAAGGGAAGCCGAAGAGTGGATAGAAGCTATTTCCGCTGCTTGGGGAGTCTAGACATAGCTTAAAAACTGGAGGAAGGTCCTTCAGTAGGGAAGTTAGGAAACACCTCTACACAAAAAGGGTGGTAAAAGTTTGGAACTCTCCTCCCCATGGTAATTAATGCTAGGCCAATTGTTAATTTTAAATATGAGGTTGATAGATTTTTGGGCATGAAGGGATACGGAGCAAAGGCAGGTATATGGAATTTGATCACAGATCAGTGTCATTATCTTATTGAATGGGAGAACAGGCTCAAGGAACTAAAGGGTCTACTCCTGTTCTTACGTTCCTATGTTCTTAAATAGTATTACCTCATTGACCACTGGGCAAAGTTCACAGTTAAGTTAGCAACATGGCTGTCTTGAGTTCTCTGTCTGTTATTTCTCTAACTGTTTGATGGTCTTTACTGTTTTCTCTGCACTCAGAGGACATTGGTTATTGGTTATTTATTATAGCCCCCTGCCCAGAGTTTAATGAAATTAGTTGTCACTGAGCTCCTGGATGACCAGTTTATCTCCAGATTTAATATTAATCATCTAGCTGTCTTGCAATTGTTCAGTCATTAGCTAAAGGTTAGTATTTTGCCACTTTAGCATGTTGGTAAAATGCACTAAGAAAAATATGACAGTTTGTCCCTATCCCTGTATTCTCCCAGTGGATATCAGAAGATAGGCACCCTCAACCTAACCACCTTCAGCTCTTTATCAATGACCTTCCTTCTATTATAAAGTCATAGGGATGTTCCTTGATAATTCCATAGTGTTCAACAGCATTCATTACTCCTCTGATCATGACTCCTCTGATCATTTCAGCCCACTGCAGGAGCCAGGATTACAAGTAGCAGGTTACATTAACAACCTATAAGTACCAACTATTGAACAGCATGAACAAGAGATAGCCCATTCATCTCCACTTGACCATCAATGGCACCACCATCACAAGTCCCCATCATCTTGGACATTACTATTGATCAGAAGTTTAACAGGACTAGCCATATCAGCACCACTGTTACAATATCTGGACATTAGTCTGTGCATTACTTCCTGACCCCTCAAAATCCTCTCAACCATCTACAAAGCTAAAATCAGAAACGTAATGAACCACTCACCATGCACCTGGATTGAAGTAGCCACAACGCTATAAAAGCTCTTCAGCATGCAGGGTGAAGCAGTTCACTTGAAGAATGCCACTGGCCTTGGACTCATTGTCCACCTCTCTACTGATGAACTGTGGCTGCAGTATGTATAATCTACTGGATCTTCTTCAGCTCCTTGTCTAAAGGTAGGTCCTTGATGATTATTTGCTGAACCACGGCAAAGTGCTATGTTCTTTTTACTATGAGTAGAGTGTGAAGGAAGGCCCTGAATCTGCTTCAGCTGGAATGGGGTTTGAGCCCCATGCTATTGGTGTTCATCTGATCCATATGGGAGCTGTCTAGCTAACTGTGCTAACTGCCCCCCAACACCACGCCCCTCCCAATCTATTGCACTGCAGCAAATCACATCAATGCCACCTGTCTCCACCCCCTCCCACCCCCCAACAGCCCCAATCTCTGTCATCTCCTCCAGCTCTCCAACCCTCCAAGGCCTCTGTGATAATTCAATTATGACCTCTTGCACAACCCTGATTTTAATTGTCCCACCTTTGGTGACCATGCTTTCAGCTGACTAGGCACTAAGCTCTGGAATTCCCTCCATAAATCTGTCTGCCTCTCCTCCTTTAAGGTGCTCCTTAAAATCTATCTCTTTGCCAAGCTGTTCACTGTCTTAACATCTCCTTAAGTGACTTGGTATCGAATTTTGTTTGATACTGTGCCTGTGAAGCACCTAGGAATGTTTTACTATATTAAAGGTGCTACATAAATGCAAGTTGTTGTTGCGATTAAGACGAGAGCTGCAATATTGTGGGAACACCATCAGCTCCAAGTGACATATTATCCTAATTTGGACAACTATCGCTGTCCCCTCATTGTCATTAGATGAATGCCCATCATCATGTGGATTGCAGAGATCAAAGAGAAGACCCACCACTACCTTCACAGGGCATCTCTAGATGGTCAGTAACCATTGGCCTTGTCAGTCACCCCCATACTGAGAACAAATAAAAAAAACAGAAATATAAAGAAAATAAGCAAAACAGAAGTAGAGATGTGAGAGATAAATACAAAAATGAACGTGACAAAACATAAATGAAAGAGAAGGAAAAACAGGAATGAAGGAGTGAGAGGAAAGCCATAACAAAGAGTTGAGCAAAAATAAGGTGGGATATCTTTGCTCTTTATTCAGTTAGGGGGACTCAAGAGACAATGAGAAGTAGAGACGGTGCGGCCTAGTCCAGAAATTTTCAGAATTGTGCAGCACAGATTCAAGGAACTCAGGATAAATTAGGTCTGTCACGTGAATAAAAGCTTCACTCACCTCAAGTGTTGATTTTATCCAGCCATTGAAAGATGGGTTTTGATGAAGGTTTGGCCACATCATTTTCATTCAAATGTGTGCATTATGATATGCAGACATCCTCACATTAATTTTATGTAAATTTTGTTCCCTTATGTAAACACTGTTATGTGTTCATATTTCCATACAAAGCCAATGTTGGGGTAGGTACAAAACTCCTGGTGTCATTGTCAGCTTATATTGATGCCTGGCACTGATAGTATGCTTCTTAACATTAAGGATGTTCCACCTTGTGTTGCTTGCGATGTGCTTTTCTGCACAAGACTTCACTAATGCTGATGCAGAATGCTGTTGGATGCAACTTAAGATGCCTGGGGACTACATTATTGGAGGATTGTTTCAGATCCATGTTGAATCGAACCAGAATCATTCAAAGCCAAAAGTTCCCACGTGTAAAAGGTAAGGAGCAATCAACATTCAGTTAGCCGACACACACAAAAAGAATACAAACTATAGCTAAAATTCAAATTTGTAGAGTAATAGCAGAGAAAAACATTGAGGTAGCTAACCTAGAAAGCATTTCTTGGACTGGTCCTAGTGCTAAAGGAATGGTCTCTGTGTAATTGACTATCATTGTCACATGTTGAGGAGTTTTCTTCACTCACCTCCCCACATATATTGACAGGATAGGAGAGGCTGTCACCTCTAGCCTCCCATTGTGTTAGTGTCTGCTGTTGCTCAGTGATAGCATCCTTGCCTGCAGTAGAGCTCCAGGTTTAAGTCCTACTCCAGTGATTTAAGCACAAAAGTTTGGCTCATACTCCAGTGCAGTACTGAGGGAGGCAAGATGCCATCCTTCAGGGGAAACATTAAACCAATGCCCTGTCTGCCCTCTCGGGTGGATTTTACAGATCCCCTGGGATTTTTTTTTTGAAGAAGAGCAATGTTTTCCCTGTTTTCCTGGTCCATATTTATCCCCCAGTAAAGCATCATCAAAACAGATTATCTGATCATTATCATATTTCTGTTTGTGGGACTTTCCTGTTCGTAAATTGGTTACCATGTTACAACAACAACTACATTTCAAAAGTACTTATGCTTTGGGATGTTCTGAGGAGGTGAACAATGCTATATAAATGCAAATTCTTTATTTCTATGCCACAGTTATTTTCTCCATACGCACATTTGTTGGTCTGCCCCCATTGAAATATTTCTTTCCTCTCTATTTGATCCATACTGCTATGGCCATGGCACTGTTGAACTTCCATCCCTTGTTCCATTCATTACTGTCTTCTTCCTCCCTGCATGTGTTGAAATCCAGACTAATTTCGCAGATTCCAATGCAATCTTTTCTTAGGGATTCAATATGGGGGGATTCTTTTCCCTCCCTCCATCAAATTAAAGAGATGATCTGGTTATTATCACATTGCTGTTTGTGGGAGCTCGCTGTGCACAAATTGGCTGCTGTGTTTCCTACTTTACAACAGTGACTACACTTCAAAAGCACTTGGTTGATGTAATGTGCTTTGGGATGTCCCGTGGTCGTGAAAGGCTCCATAGAAATGCCAAGTCTTTTTTTTTTTCAGTTTTCCACTCTTTGGGCGGGATTTTCCACACCCGGCCGCCACTGGGATCTTCCGGTTGCGCCGCAAGTCAATGGACTTCTGCCTTGCCCACGGCAGGTCCCACCCACGACAGAGCTGGAAAATCCTGACCCTTGCACAATCTGAACACAGCCCAAATCTGGCAGTATTTCTATTCTCTTGGTTTATCTCATTTTTTTTACTCTTTCCAGTCTTGCTGCTGTCCCTCTTGATCCTTCATTAACTCAATTTTTTAAAAAATTCCCCAGCACCAAAAGTCTGATACCAGGTTGGGTATCAACCACTCCGACATTCATCCCTACAATAAACTTCTTGGTAGGAGTCCGGCATGTCAACAAGGTTTGTCTTCTTTATTTTTATCTCCAGCACAGAAAATCCATTACACTACTTGAAAATAAGCACCTTTTTAAAAAAAATATATCTCACTAGGTTTTCAGATGACGGATATATACATTTTCAAACCATGAGGTTCGCAATCGAGGAGATAAACAATTCGAGTTCTCTTCTGCCGAATGTCACTCTGGGGTATGAGATATTTGATGATTGTGAAATCTCCATTGATATCCAAGGAGCATTTGCTTTTGTGTCCCGGCCTCCAGAGTATGCCGTGGAAATAGCCCAGTTTGAGTATAAATACCAACATTTAGCCACAGCGGTGATCGGTCCATTGGAATCAGATGCTGCTATCATCACAGCCAGCATTCTCAGTTTGTTCGGTGTTCCTCAGGTAATGTTTCACCAGTTAATTTCTTGTTTTTTTATCCTCTCTGAATCTCTCACCTTTCAATAGCAACAACACCAACTTACATTTATATAGTGCCTTCAATGTAGTAAGATGTACCTAGGCACTTCACAGGAGCATTATCAAACAAAATTTGGTACTGAGACACTTAAGGAGATATTGGGAAACGTGATCAAAAGCATGGTCAAAGGGATAGGTTTTAAGAACTGTCTTAGAGGAAAGAGAGATAGATGGAGAAGTTTCAAAGTTTACAACCTTGGCAGCTGAAGGCATGGCTGCCAATGGAGCAGTGAAGGAAGTCAAGAATGAGCAAGCGGTTAGAATTGGAGGAATGCAGAAATGTCACGGAGTTGGGGCTAGGAGGTAACAGAAGGGCACCAAGGCCACGGAAGGATTTGAAAACAAGGATGAGAATTTTAAAATTAAGGTATTGCTGGACTGGGAGCCAATGTAGGTCAGTGAGCACAGGAGTGATGGGTTAACAGGAATTAGTACAAGTCACCAAAATTACTTGTGTTAAAAGTATCAAATGGTGAATTAGATATAGAATGAATGACTGTGTCCTTCCATTGCAGATTAGCTTCGGAGCCTCCAGTGAAGAACTGAGTGACAAAACACAGTATCCAACCTTTATGCGAACCATCCCAAATGATGAAAACCAGATTGAAGCAATCATTCTATTGATCCAGAAATTTCAGTGGAATTGGATCTCAGTGATTGGGAGCAGCAATGCTTATGGGGAGAACGGAAAATTCAAAATGAAATCAAGTGCCACTGCATTGGGAATCTGTGTGGCTTCTGAAAGCACAATCCCACAACAACCGTCAGAGTCAAAACAGGAAATCATCGACATCATTGACAACATCATTGTCAATAGGGTCAACGTTGTTGTTGTGATTTCTAATGTCCAGGAAGCAGGACATTTCTTCCGGGTAGTGGTGGCTATGAACATCACTGGGAAAGTGTGGATTTTAAGTGAAGCTATATCTGTTAAGAGAATTATTTCAGAAATCCCCAATATTAAGAGAATTGGCACTGTCTTAGGGGTTGCAGCAATGCAGGGGAAAATGCCAGGATACAAAGAGTTTGTATTAAGGGATATCCTTGCTTGGAACCCTGGTTTCAATCAAAGGGTAAAATACACTGATCCTCAGGGGAAAAGGCAAGAGTGCCCAGATGATAGCTTAATGGCTGCCTGCAACCAATGTGTCCCATGCACATCTGATGGTGTTAGGTCACTATTGCAACTTGCGGAATGGCGTGTTGAGTTCAACGTGTACTCTGCTGTGTACGCTGCAGCCCAGGGTCTACATCAGTTACTTCAATGCAATTCAGGAGAGTGCAAGAAGGAAGCTGCCTACCCAAGGCAGGTTAGGAAATTGCTAAATGCAACTTTTGATCTGAACAAGATTCTTCTAAAGCATTAGAGGTGGGCGTGGAGGTGATAGATCTTGCCTTTATGACTTAGCGTAAAATAGGTGACAGTGAGTTGATTTCTCTGATTGTTTTTATTTCCATTGGCTTCAATATTTCCATTCTAACTGAACATTGGCAAAGATGAATTAACAGTCCTTCTATCTGGAACACTATGAGCTCTTCTTGAATCTTCTTTGTCAATTTACCACCCAACAACTTCAACATGCATTTATATAGTGCCTTTACACTGTAAAATGTTCCTAGGCACTACACAGGGGTGTTTTCAAACAAAATTTGACATCAATCCACAAAAGGAGTTTCAATGCTAAACCTTAGTCAAAGAGGTAGGTTTTATGGGGCACCTCAAAGGCAGAGTGAGAGGTAGAGAGCAGAGAAGTTTAGGGAGGGAATTCCGGAGCTTAGTATCTCAGTAGATGAAGGAACAGCTACCAATAGTGGAGCAATATAAATTGGGGATATACAGGAGGCCAGAATTGGAGGCATACGGGTATCAGAGGGTTCAGGGATTGGAGGAGATTAAAGAGAAAGGGAGGGAGGAGGCCACTGAGGGATTTGAGAGCAAGGGTGAGAATTTTAAAATCAAGGTGTGATTTAATCCAGGCCAGTGTAGATTATTGAGCACAGGTGGGATGTTTACCTTCTCATCGCTGAAAGGCTTGTCCTTGAAACATCTGTACTTATTACTGGCACCTTATCCACGTGATCATTGTCTGTGTTTTAGACCAGACCCATAAGCAACAACCCCCCACTCCTACCTACCATCCCGCCATTGGTGAGTCAGGTCCCATGGGTGCACATCCCATCCTTCTGAGAAACAATATTTTTGCATACTTCATGTTCAGAGTCCAGGGTCCAGAAAAAGGGGGCATAACCTTAAAATTAGAGTTATGCCGTTCAGCGGCCATGTCAGGAAGCACTCCTTCATGGAAAGCGTAGTGGAGATCTGTATTCTCTCCCAGAAAAAGCTGTTGAGGCTGGGAGTCAATTCTACCAACCTAGAGAAATTTCACAGGACAGCAAACATGTTAAACAGTGGGAGCAGTATGCTATAGACAGAGCGAAGTAATCCCATAACCAACAGATTAAGATGAATGCTCTGCAGTCCTGCCACATCCAGTTGTGAATGGTTGGGGGAAATAAAACAGCTAATGGGATGAGGAGGCACCACAAATATCCCCATTTTCGATAATGGGGGAGCCCAGCAAGTTAGTGCAAAAAACACGGTTTAAAAAAAGGTATCTTCAGCCAAAAGCGCTAAGTGGATGAAGCATTTTAGCCTCCTGCTGAGGTACATGGCATCAAAGACGCCAGTCTTCAGCCATTTCGATTCACTCCACACAAGAAAACTGGACACAGCAAAGGCTGTGAGCCTCTCAGCACTCTAGCAGCAGTGTTGAACGCTTGTGGTCCAGATCTAGCTGTGCCCTTAGCCAATCTGTTACAGTACAGCTACAACACTGGCATCTACTCAAAAATGCACAAAAGTTTTACAAAAAGCAGGAGAAATCCAACTAGGCCAATTACCATCCCATCAGCCCGCTCAATCATCAGCAAAGTAATACAAAGTGTCATCGACAGTGCTATTATGTGGCACTTATACAGCAATAACTTGCTTACCGATGCTCTGTTTGGGTTCCACCAGGTTCACTCTACTCCAGACCTCATTACAGCCAATTAGTCCAAAAAAGGACAAAACAGCTGAATCCCAGAGGTGAAGTGGGAGTGACTGCCCATGACATCAAGGCCATATTTGACTGAGTGTAGCATCAAGGAACCCCAGTAAATTTGTAGAAAACAGAAATCGGGTGGAACCTCTCAACTGGTTGGAGTCACACCTGGCACAAAGGAAGATGATTGTGATTTGTTGGACTCTAATCATCTCATTTCCAGGACATCACTGCAGGAGTTCCTCAGGGTGGTGTTCTAGGCCCAACCATCTTCAACTGCTTCATCAATGACCTTCCTTCTATCATAAGATCAGAAGTGGGGATGTTCACTGATGATTGCCCAATGATCAGCACCATTTTCCACTCAGATACTGAAGTAGTCCATGCTTGCATGCAGCAAGACCTGGAAAACATTCAGGCTTGTGCTGATAAATTATGAGAGAATCTAACCACCTCCTTTTGACATTTAACATCATTGCTATTGTTGAATCTACCACCATCAATACTTTGTAGGTTATCATTGACCAGAAACTTAACAAGACCAGTCACATAAATACTGTGGCCACAAGAGCTGGGAATTCTGCAGCAAGTAACTCACCTCCTGACCCCCCAAAGCCTGTCCACCATCTACAACGTAGATGTCAGGAGTGTGATGGGACACTCTCCGCTTGCCTGGATGAGTTTAGCTCCAACAACACTCAAGAAGCTCAACACCATCTAGGACAAAGCAGCCCACTTGATTGGCACCCCATCCACCATCTTAAACTTTCATTCCCTCCACCACTGACGCACAGTGGTGGCAATGTGCACCATACACCATACACAGCAACTCACCAAGTCTCCTTCCATGGCTCCTTTCAAACCCGTGACCTCTACCACATTGAAGAACAAGGGTCACAGACACATGGGAACACCATGACCTCCAAGTCACATACCATCCTGACTTGGAACTTTATTGCTTTCACTACTGCTGGGTCAAAATTCTGGACCCCTAACAGTACTATGGCTGTTCTTTCGCCGGAAGGACTGCAGTGGTTCAAGGAGGTAGCTCACCACCACCATGGGCAATCATGGGCACTTAGGGATGGGCAATAAATACTGTCCTTGCCAAATATGCCCACATCCCATGAAGAAATAAAAAAAATCTCGTCCCTCTACTGATGTCCAAATGCATGCACTTTCCAATAATGTCCACTGAGTGGCAATTGGAAATGGAAGCATTGAATTCTTTTACTGATCTGCTTATCCTTGCATGATAGTATGTACAATAATGGTCATGCAGCTTGTGGACTACTTTATAGACTGGGAGCATGCTACGCTCAATCCATGGTCCGTGCTGGTTCCTCTCCAAGAGGGTGTTTCAATTAATCTCGTTATCCCTGAGCTTTTCTATAAAAATATTCACGGCATGTGAATGTCACTGGCAAACCCAGGGTTTTTTGCTCATCCTTATTCAACTGAGAGGCTTTCTAGGCCATTCCACAGGGGAGACAAGAGTCAACCACATTGGTGTGGATCTGGTGTCACATGTAGGATGAGTAATCCAGGGACATGGACTAAGGATCTGGAGACAGGAGTTTAAATCCTGCTAAGGTAGCTGGGAAATTTAAATTCAGCTAATTAAAAATACTGGGATCAAAAAGTCAGCATCAGTGATGGTGACCACAAACCTACTGCATTGTTGTAAAAACCCATAAGGTTCACTAACACCCTTTAGGGAAAGGAATTCCCTGTTCTGGTCTACATGTGACACCAGATCCAGACCAATGTGGTTGACTCTTGTCTCCCCCCTGGAATGGCCTAGAAAGCCTCTCAGTTGAATAGGGATGAGCAAAAATCCTGGGTTTGACAGTGGCACTCACATGTCATGAATATTTTTATGGAAAAGCCCAGGGATAACGAGATTAAGTGAAACGTCCTCTTGAGAGGAACCAGCACAGATAATGGATTGAGCATGGCATGCTCCTGGTCTATAAAGTAGTCCACAAGCTACATGACCATTATTGTACTTAGGTGAGTTCTATTTATCTGAATATTTTTCAGCGTATCTGCCTAGGGCCTCTTCGATGATCCTACCCTTGCCTTCTCTTCCAGCTTCTTAAAACTTTGAAAAGAGTCAATTTTTCCCTTAACGGAATGCCTATCTCTTTTGATGAGAATGGAAACCCTCCAATTGGATATGACATCATTTACTGGGATTGGAAGAATGATATTGTTTCCTTCAATGTGATTGGGTCGTACAACCCAGGACAGCTTCAAATTGATGGCTCCTTGATCGATTGGAATTCACAAGGAGGCAAGGTAACTTACGTGAGTTCTCATTAAATATTGAGAACTGATTCTTTTTTCTAAATAATATTTCCTCCTCTACTTCCTCTCCCTCCTCCTGAAGATGCTGACTCTTACTGGAGGTTGATATGAGACATCTTCGACCCTCAAGGATCTAGTAGCCATTCCTCATCGGCCTAGAAAATGAGATTGTGAAAATGATATTTGATTGTGAAGAGATCAGAGCCAAGTCTGATCCTAAACATTGGGAAAGTTGATATATCCATAAAGAGTAAATATTCTACATTTTAAAAAATCCTTTGTTTTAAAATGTAAAATCATTATTTTCTTGTTCCAAACAGATTCCTACTTCAAACTGTTCCAGTGAATGTGAACCCGGTCAGATAAAAATTACTCTCGGTTTCCAACCGTGTTGCTTTACATGCAAGGATTGCGTTGAAGGAACTTTCCAGAATGAAAGTGGTTTGTATAAAGCAGTCTCTGTCAAGGTGGTTTCTGTCATAAAGGGGTCATGGGGTGAGGCAAGCAATATGAGGTTCATTTTGTGTCAATGACACACATTCTTCTTTCCAATTCACCACAAGGACAAATTCTCAGTCCCTCTGGGGAATGCACTGATTAGGAGCAAAGGATTTTCCTTGATTGAAAGAAAGAAGAATGGGAGACCCTCTTATACACTCATTATACAATCTGTCAGATTGCAGAATCATAGAAATCACAGTACAGAAGGTAGACATTCTGTCCATCGTGCGTATGCTGGTACTACAGGTAGAGTCCATCAAATCCAGCACCCTCAGGACCGAGGCTGGATTTTGGATACTGCTGGATCTCAGGATGGGTGATTTGGGCCATGGGCAGTTCGGGTCAAGCCGTGACAGGTGGGGTCAAGGGTCGCTTGGAATGCAGGATAGTGCGCCGTGCAAAGCAGCGAAGTTGGTAACTAGTCCGGAGCTGTATCATGCCAATGCAGCACCTAGCCAAATTGTCCAGGTAAGTTCCTTTTTAAAATTTTACTCAGTTAAGATTGATGCATGGAACATTATAAAAATGTTCAGCTTTCGAACACCACCAGCTTTCAGATAGCTGGATTTTTAAAATTCATTCATGGGATGTGGGAGTTGCTGACTAGGCCAACATTTATTGCCCATCCATAATTTCCCTTGAGAAGGTGGTGGTGAGATATTCTATCTGTAGCTCTTCAACTGGAATTATCCAAGAACACAAGAACTCAAAAATTAGGAGCAGGAGTAGATAATTCGGCTCCTTGAGCCTGCTCCGCTATTCGATAAGATCGTGGCTGATGTGATTGAGGCCTCAACTCCACTTTCTTGTCTACACAAATTCCTGTCCACTGCAAGCACATTCACCTGCTTTATCCAATTTTCTTCAGCTGCATCTAGCCTCTGTTCCACAGTTGCAGTGTATCTACCACTAGGGAACTTCCTTAATAATGCAAGTTGAGTGGAAACACATTATTTAACATCGTCTAACCCACCTTTACTATCCCCAGACCGTATTTCTCCAATGCTCTCCTTGCGGGCTGTCCAATCTCCCCTCTTTACAGATTCCAACTCATCCACAACTCTGCCTTCCACATCCAGACCCGACAAATTCCTCATTGCCAATGTATGGGTTTTAAAATCACTCTATGATTTTGTATCACTCTACCTATGACCACCTCCAGTCCTCCATCACAGCTTGCAACCCTCTTGCTGTTCTGAATCTGGAATCCGGTGCATTTCTTAATCATTCCATTCTACTTTGGTGGCACAGCCTACATGCTTTGGCACCTTGGAATTCTCAGTTCCTAACCCCCCCGCCCCCGCCCCCCCAAATCTCCCGCCTTAATTTTTAGCTCTCCATCTTGCAATTTCTCCTGAAATAAAACCCTCTCTAACCCAACTTATGATCACCTCCCTAGCTCTTCTCTCAATCCCTGCTTAGGTACAGCAATTTTGATATGTTTTGCTATGTTAAAGATCATATTAAAGTATGGGTTATTGTAATCAAGGCAATGGAAGAGATCAAACCAACCTCTTACTTCTATGGGTATCTTTGTTTTCTTTTACAGAGTGTGTACCTTGTGACCTAAACCACTGGTCACCCTCAAAGAGCACTGTTTGCCTTAACAGACATGTGGTATATCTGAGATGGAATGAGAGCTTTTCCATAGTGATAGCCTCGGTAACAGGGATTGGACTCATAGTGAAAGTGCTGATCAGCACCATCTTTGCCATTTATTTCGACACTCCCGTCGTCAAGGCTGCAGGAGGGAAGCTGTCTTTTGTCCTTTTGTTGGCCTTAGCCATTAGCTGCAGCAGTGTGTACTTCTTCATTGCGGAGCCAAACGTTGGGACTTGTATCACCAGGAAATTATTATCCATGGTCAGCTACACAACCTGCCTGGCATGTCTACTCGTGAGATCTTTTCAGCTGGTGCTTATCTTCAAAATGGCCAGCAAGTTGCCAATGGCTTACAGATATTGGGTTCAATACAATGGGCAGTATATTTTTGTGTTTATGACCACTGTCATTGAGATCGCTTTATGCTTCATATGGATATTCTCTAAGTTTCCAGTTTTTCATAGGGACTATGATATTTCCAAAACTGAAGTAATTCTGATATGTGGTTCCAAAAATTCTCTTTCCTCTCTCCCATCTGTTGGCGGAATTACTTTTCTCAGTTTACTTTGCTTTGTGTTTGCCTTCCTGGGAAAAAATCTGCCCAAACAATACAACGAGGCAAAATATATTACCTTCAGCATGACAATGATCTTTATTTCTTGGATCTTCTTGTTTTTGGTGATTCCCTACTGTCCTATGAATTACGCACCTGGTATTCAAGCAGCTGTCCTCCTTCTAAACTGCTATTCCATCACTGTCGGATATTTCTTTCCAAAATGCTACATCATTCTCCTTAAACCAGAGTGCAACACCACAGCATTTTTCCAAACACGTATCCATGAATATACCAGGAACAGAGAAACTCCGCAACCATAGAATTTGTTAACACAATCCAAACCTTTGTTGCTCTGCACAGCATCTTTCTTTGCTTGCCAGTTTTCTTCTGAAAGCATTGGCTTGTGCCAGGGTTTGTTAACAAATAGTAATTTGCATTTATGTATTTTTTATTCTTTCATGGGATGTGGGTGTCACAGACAAGGCCAGCATTTGTTGCCCATCCTTAATTGCCCTATGAACTGAGAGGCTTGCTGGGTCATTTCAGAGGACATTTGAGAGTCAACCACATTGCCTTGAGTCATGCGTAGGCCAGGCCAAGTAAGGACAACAGATTTCTTTCCCTACAGAAGGTGAGTGAACCAGGTGGATTTTTACAACAATCAATGACAGTTTCATGGGGCAGCATTTTCTGGTTGGCGAGTGGGGGCAGGACCCGATCGCCAATGCGTTAAATGACGCAGGGTGACATCGGGTGTGCATCCCAATGTCTCCCTGCGTCATTTAGATTTTCAGTTTGGCCGGCACGCAGCCGAATCGGCTGCATACCCGCCGACCTGTCAACGGCCTACTCAGGCCATTAAAAAAGTAATTGAAATGATTAATGGACCTGCCCGTCCAACCTTATGGTTCGACCTTCCATAAAAGCATGAAACCTCATCCACGGGCAGGATGAGATTTCATGAGGGATTTAAAATTTTCGGAATTAAATAAAAGTAATGGACGTGTCCCAGCTCACGTGACAGTGTCACATGAGGGGACATGTCCGGAAAATTTTTTCTAACCTTTAAGAAATTTTTATTACTTCAACTGAACTCCCTGAGGGAGCGCTTTGCCTCAGGGAGATCTGTGCGCGCTTTCACCCCTCCCCCCACCCTCAGCACAGGGAGGGCACAGCACTTCTGGGCAGATGCCATGCTGGGCACGTCTTAATTGACCTGCCCACATAAAATGGCAGCTCACCCCCAACCAGGGGCGCCAATCAGGAACCCGCCCGCCTGCGCCCACACAACCCCCCCAGCCCCCCAAACAGGGGGAAAATGCTGCCCATCATCACCACTACTGAGACTAGTTTTCAATTCCAGATTTTAATAATTGAATTTAAACACCACCAGCTGCCAAGGTGAGATTATGAACCTGTGTGCCCCTAGAGCATTAAGCCTGGCCCTCTGGATTACTAGTGCAGTGACAGTACCACTACACCACTGTCTCCCCATTGTACAGCTAACGTAGGAAAACATCCCAAGACGCTTCACAGGGGTGCAATCGGATGCATTTTGACTCCGAGCCACATTTGGAGACGTTAGAACAGATGACCCAAAGCTAAATCAAAGAGGTAGTGTCCTAAAAAAGGAGAGGTAGGGAGGCAGAAAGGCTTAGGTCCTCAGCAGTACAGCTCAGGAGTCAGTGCAAAGAAGTACAAAGATTTCTTTTACAATAATTTATATGTGGTTTTGCTTTCAGCTCCTCTGAAACTGGATCACTTTTTAATTCTGGCTTTCACTGCAATGACATTGAGTTTGTTCCTTCAACACCTTTTCCTCTGTCTTGTAGAACTCCCCAATCTTAGCATATTTTAGACATCCCTCCCATATACAGATCCTTTGCTGCATTGCTTGGTTTTTGGCTGGTTAGATTTCTGTAAGATGCAACAAGCAGGTTGTTGTTGTATCCCTGCCTGTCACCTTCCTCCCTGCTTTCAAAAAACCTCCTTGAGACCCTTATCTTAGACTATCCTGACCTCCTCTCCCTCCTGCTCATTGTCTGTTTGACATTCAGCACCATGTAAAACTTCAAAAGACGATTCTTATATGTAATGAGCACTTTTGAAATATAACGTTGTTGCTGAAATCTTCTTGTTGGACCTTTGGCATCTTCCTGTTTCTGTCAATTATTTATACTCCAAATAAACTTGATGAAGTAGTTTTAGCCTGTTTATCCTGATTTTTGTGTTGGTTTTCTGCCTTTCAAAACTGAGGGATAAAGATGCTGGGCATCTCACAGCACATTCCCTTAAGGTATAGTATCTATAAAAAAAGAGGAAGAAATGCGGTCTTGCATTTATATAACATTCACAACCTCAGAACATCCCAAAGCTTTAACAGCCTTGAAGTGCAGTCGCAGTTTTAATGTAGGAAATTTTAATTGACTGAGGGATAAAAATTGGCCAGGAACCATGGAAGAACTTCCCTGCTATTCTTCAAATTGAGTCATGGGATCTTTTTGCACAGCAGACTGTTTAACATCTCACTTGAAAGACAACATCTCAGACAGTGCAGTGCTCCGCCAGTATTGCAATGTGAGCGTCAGCCACCCATGACTTCCTGACTTGCAATTGCACAGTGTCTGTAAAATAGTAAAACGGCCCCGAGGCTCTTTGCAGGAGCACTGCCAAAAGAAAATTTGACAGCGAGTCACATAAGGAGATACTCAGACAGGTGACCTAAATCTTGGTCAAAGAGGTGAGTTTTACGAAGGAGAGGGGTGGGGTGCTTTGGGGAGGGATTTCCAGAGCTTAGAGGCAACACAGCCGAAGGCAAGGGCAGCAATGGTCTAATGGAGAAAATCAGGGGTCCACTAAAGATTGGAATTGGAGGAGCATCGAGATCTTGGTTGTAGGACTGGACGAGGATACAGAGGTAGGGAGGGGTGGGGCCATAGAGGGACTTGCTTCATGTTTACATCATGATGAAGGGCCGGGCACTACCCACAGTAACATTGAATATGTAGCAGCTGGACTTTCTCTAGTTGGTATCTCTTTTCAATTGTCTTTACAATTTCTCTTGCTAAATATAATTAAAATCTCACTACATAAAGCAAACAGGATGATTCTTGGCCCAGGCCCCAGAGATCGGAACTTTCAAGATCATGTCATATTCCAAGATTTGTTAACTAACATTATTTTTGACACAAATCTAATGGATAACTTCAGTTACATGGATAGATTGCTGTGATTCTCTTCAGAGAAGAGAAGGTTGAGACAAGGTTTGATGGAGGTGTTCAAAATGACGAGGGGTCTGGACAGAGTAGAGAGGGAGAACCTCCTCCTATTGGTGGAAGGGTCAAGACCCAGAGGTCACTGATTTATAGTGAATGGCAAAAAGAGCTAAAAGCTACATGAGGAAAAACTTTTTTACATAGTGAGTGGTTAGATCTGGAATGCAACGCCTTAGGGAGTCATAAAGGCAGATTACATCGTGGCTTTAGGGAAATGAGTAAGCACCCAAAGAGAATAAAATTGCAGTGCTTCAGCGTAAGGGTGTGTGGGGCTAGTAAGGTTGCTTTTGCAGATCAAGGGTAGGTACAAACTCAATGGGCCAAATGGTCTCTTTCTATGATGTAACCATTCTATGATTCTATAATAACAATGACATATTTTTATAGCACTTTTAACATGATGAAACATCTCAAGGTGTTTCACGGGATCATTATAAAACAAAGTATATGATACTAAGTCACATAAGAAGATAATAGGGGAGATGAACAAACCTTGGTCAAAGGGATAGATTTCAAAGATTGTCTTAAAGCAAGTGAGGTAGAGAGGCAGAGATGTGTAGGGAGGAAATTTCAGAGCTTGTGGCCTAGGCACCTGAAGGCACAGCCACCAGTGGTGAAGCAATTATAATTGGGAATGCACAGAGAGACCAGAGTTAGAGGGACATAGATATCTCAGAGGGTTGTGGAGCTGGAGGAGATTACAGAGTTAGGGAGGAGCTAGGTCATGGAGGGATTTGAAAATAAGGATGAGAATTTTAAAGTCAAGATGCTGCTTGACCAGGAACCAATGTGGGCCAGCAGGCACAGAGATGGGAACAGGTCTTGC
Organism: Carcharodon carcharias; assembly: GCF_017639515.1. Lineage (NCBI taxonomy): Eukaryota > Metazoa > Chordata > Chondrichthyes > Lamniformes > Lamnidae > Carcharodon > Carcharodon carcharias. Next base: position 23,926,354 of record NC_054485.1, on the reverse strand, counting down.
TGTGAGTTAGGGCACAGGCAGCAGAGCTTTGAATGACCTGAATTTTACGGCGAGTAGAATATGGGAGACCAGCCAGGAGTGCATTGGAATAGTCAAGTCTAGAGATAACGTAGACATAAATGAAGGTTCCAGCAGCAGATGATCTGAGACAGAGGGCAATGTTACGGAGGTGGACAAAGGTCACTAGCACCTCTCGGGGTTGAATGTGACTCCAAGGTCACGAACAGACTGACTTAATCTCAGACTGTTGCCAGGGGGAGGGATGGAGTCAATAGCTAGGAAACAGTTTGGACTGTTCATCCAGAACTGGAGGTCAGATAAACAGTCTGCTAACTTAGCAATAGTGGAGGAGTTGAGAGAGGTGGTGGTGAGGTACCACTGGGCATTGTTAGCCCAGATATGAAAACTAACGCTGTGCTTTCTGATGATGTTGCCGAGGGGCAGCATGTAGATGAGAAATAGGAGGAAGCCAAGGATGGACCCTTGGGGGACACCAGAGGTAATGCTGTGGGAGCAAGAAGAGAAGCCATTTCAAGTGATTCTCTGTCTTTGATTAGATGGGTAAGAATGGAACCACGTGACATCATGCAGTTGCACCCAGCTGAGCGACAGTGGAGAGGCATTGGAGGAGGATGATTTGTTCAACCATATCAAAGGCTGCAGATGGGAAGGTTGAGAAGGAGAAAGGGGGTTATGTACAGTTGTACAGGATGTCATTTGTGACTTTGATAAGAGCCATTTCTGTACTTTGGCAGGGGCAGACACTGAGAGAAAGGGATCAGACAGGGATAAATATTCACCACAAAAGTGATGGACTATAGCATTACTTTATCCTATTGTTTGATTATGGATGTAAGATGTTGAAAGAAGACCGATTTCTGAATGTGTAAACAGAGCCATCAAGCAGAGTTCCATATTTCAAGTTTGCTTAAAAACTGAGCAATTTCCAACAGTCACCAGTAGGTGGCAGTGGGTGGACACTTTTTGCACCAATTTAGTTTCACCATGGCAACTGTAATGCTGAATTTGCACACTTAGGGCAGAATTTGGAAGTGCAAAAGGGCAACACTCTTCCCATTAAAAACTCAACTGAGATTAAGGCTAGTTGCTCACTCTCCTACTCATCCTTCCCTCTGTCAGACCTTCAGTTCTTTCTTGGTCATTTTTATCTCAAAAGGGAGTTCTCAGACAAAGTCAATTGGTTCCATGTGTTCTCAAATTTCCCTTTTTGGTTGCTGTGCTGCATTTGTAATTCAGCAGACAGCTGCTTTTCCAATGTTCTGGTCTAAATTTTTGGCTTCAAATTAAGATGAAAATAATAATTTCGTCAGGAAAGATACTATTCACAGCCCAGTGTGACCCCCACACTGTTCCATTCAAAGACAAAACTTGGGAATTAAGTCATCCTGAGACACCTCTCTCTGCTTTAGCTTTGGGAATGGTATTAAGATGGAGGAAAAGAAAGCAAAGAAAGAATAAAGAAAGGACTGATGGAAAGGAGTAGAAAAAGAAGCATCAGTTTGTTTAGTTCCTTTGTTAAACAGAACAAGAGGCCTAGTTACAAGATAGTCACGAAGAGATCAAATAAGAACTTACTTGAAATATCCTTAGGCATAGAATGGTGAGAAGGTGGGGCTCGCTGCCACATGGAGTGGTTGAATCAGACAGCACTGATGCATTTTAAGAGTAGGAGGCTTAGCGCATACATGAGAGAGAAGGGGAAGTGTGGAAAGATGTAATTAGATGGGAGGAGGTCCGGGCAAAGTAAAATAGCAGCATGGATCAGTTGGGCCAAATGGCCTTGTTTTCTTTAGGTACAGCTGTCTATCCTATTTTTTGCACCTTCCATATGTCACTTACAGTCACACAGATTAACCCTTCTTTTGACTTAATTATGGCAAATGTGTGGGTAAACGCGGCATTGATGTGAAACCAACAAACAATCAAAGTGCCAATTAAACCAATTACTATGGGATCATCCTGATGAAAATAAACCAACTGACCAATTGGTATTTCAATTCCCAAAATAATCCACACAAACTCCAGATGAAGATTTTATATTGAGCCTTTCATGTACTCAGGACATGCCAAAATACTTCATAGCTAATTCAGTATTGTCACTGTTATTACATAGGTAAATGATAATTGAATGTAGAGTTAAATATTTGTATCAAGGCTTGTTCACCCAACACCCTTGTCTCACTGCCCTGCATTGGCCCACTATCTCAATTTTAATTCTCATTGATGTTTTCAAATCCCCCCATGGCTTCACCTCTCCTATTTCTGTAACATGGTCCAGCCCCCCAACCCCCTGCGCTCCTCCAATTGTTGATTCTTCTGCACCCCTCAATTTTTTTCACTACATCGTAGGTGGCTCCGTCTTCAGCTGCCTAGGCCCTGAGCTCTGGAATTCCTTCCCTAAACCTCTTCATCTCCCTGTCTCTCTCTCCTCCTTTATGATGATCCTTTAAAATTACCGCTTTGCACAAAAAGGTCCTAATATCTCCAAATTTCAAATGAGACATTAGGCTTGCTCTCAGTTCAATGTAAACGATCCCACAACACTATTCAACAGAGAGCCCAGGAGTTACACCCCGTGACCTGGCCAATATTTATCACTCAATCAAAATGAATTATTTGGTCATTAACTTACGGCGGTTTGTGGGATCTTACTGTGCAGAAATCAGCCGGCACATTTCCTACTTCACAATACAGACCCCTAAAAGATACTTCACTGGCTGTGAAGTGCTTTGGGGTGCCCTGAAGCCATGAAGTATATAATGCAACTCTTTCCATTTTATATATTAAGGCAGGTTATTGTTAATTGCAAACACTCTTTGGCAGCATTTGGGATGGAGCAGCAGAGAACAGGCACAGAGGAAGGAGACTCTGGGAAATGAGGCATTATCCATTAATTCAGGACAATTGATTGGCCAAGAGCCAACCATTTGGCATTTACAAAGTAGCACAGCATGGTTTGTGTCTCAGCTGTTTGCGTCGTGTATGATCCTATATCTCTCTGAGTGCCCATAAGTGCGAAGGTCAGAGAGGCCCTGAGACCCGACACCACTGACTCTTTCCAGGCTCCTCGAGGGTGATTATGCAAGTATCTTAGAAGGCACTAGGAGTTCACAGAGGTGTAGGCTTCACGATACATTCGAGGCAGTTCTAGCCGAGGAGCAGGAGGTAAAGCAGGCAGCTCTGTCTCCATCCCACAGCCCAGCTTTGAAAAACAAACGCATTGTTTAATGGATTAGACAGCAGTCATGTAAAATTATTTATGTCCGGGTTTTAACCTAACCAGCTCATGGACAGCGCCTGATTTCACGCTCCACTAACATCTGATCCAAACCCAGCCTGGTTCTCGCCAGCTGGGTTAAGTTAAAATAGGAGCTAATTACAATTTCTTTTCTTGTCGATTTTCCCCACTGGTTTTCCCTCCCTTCTCCCCTGGTGCTATTGGCCTTCTGGCTCCCTCTTCCTGCTGACCTACACTGGCTCCCAGTTAAGCAGCAACTTGATTTTAAAATTCAGTTTTCAAATCCCTACATGGCCTTACCCCTCCCAATCGCTTTAACTCTTCCAGCCCCACAACCCTCTAGGATATCTGATTCCTCCAGCCATCCCTGAATTTCATCGCCTCCACCGTTGCTGGCCGTGCCATCAGCTGCCTGGGTCCTAAGCTCTGGAATTCCTTCCCTAATCCTCTCCAGGTCTCGGCCTCGCTTTCCTCCTTTAAGATGATCCTTAAATCCCACCTCTTTGAACAAGCTTTTGATCATCTGCCCTAATGTCTCCTGGTATGGCTCTGTAACAATCTTTTCTCTATCCTGTGCATTAACCAATGGGATGTTTTATTATGTTAAAAGTGCAAGTACAAGTTGTTGCTGTTGCTGCACTTCTTTGGGCTGCCTTGCAATACTCAAGTGGCCATTATGCATCCATGAGTTTTAACAGTGAGTGTAAGGGAGCTGGTCGGCCATAGAGTGTGTATTGAAAGTCAATCCTAGCCTCAGCTGATGGTGATGACAGCTTTCAGCTCCAGTAGGGTTCACTAGGTGATGAGTGGGAGCAGGAACCCAGCAGGCCCTCCTGAGATCAGCTGTTTCAGCACAGACCAGCAATTGAGCCTGGGGCCTGGTGTAAAGACTGTTTGATGTTTCACAGAGAGGCCTGGAGGCTTGTATGGTAGAACATAAGCAATTTATTGGTGACCCATAACTTTATACATATCCAAGGTATGGGCCAGCTCCTTCTAGACTCTACTCTGCAGTCTACTATCATGTGACTCCATACATCATACTGGGGGTGGTACCATTCTCCAATCCCACATTAACCCTTACTCTGTCGAACACCCTTATCCTACACCTCCCCCCAAATCCTTACCCAAATATATTTACAATATAATCTTTACTTCCTACCCCTTCTCTCCTCCTCAAGTCTCTGACTTCATAAATTCAGAGGCTTGACAATTCTTCCAGATCTCGTTCTGTCATGTTTGGAGGAATGGTAGCCTCAGTTGCTTTGGGTTGACTTTATCGGTTTGGCGTTGAAATTGTAGCGTTCTGTGTTTCTGGCACTTGGTTATCTCCATTGGATTCGTTTTTTTGTACGCCTTCAAGTTGTGTTTCTGTTTGTCAACAATCTGCCTGCTTTGTTTGGATATCATGGGTTTGTACCATCTCTTCCAAAGGGAATGTTCACTCCACTCATTCCCAGAGTGGACACGGATTTTATTTTTCCGTGGGATCCATCATGTTCTTGCTGGACATTGGAATTTCAGAAATGGAACCTTCATTTCCACTTGTTTCACAATCTCAGCCATGCCAATTTTTAACAGCTCAATGGTCCTCAGTAAGTTTGAAGCATCCAATGTTTTTATCTTCCAGTTCCTTGAGTTTCAGCATTGGATTTACATGTTCCCATCTTATTTCAACCTTTTCTTCCTCTGTCTGCAGCAGAGCTTTGGCCTTCATTTTGGTTACAATCTTGGCCAAGTCAATCTCCAACGAAGTCTTAACTTGTTTCAGTTGTAATCGTGCTACCCGTGGCTTCATTATTGCAGCTTGGGAAGTTCTACGACTTATCCTTTCAATGTCTCTTCCTTCCCAGTCAGCTGGTTCCTCCAGCTCTTCAGTTTCTTTCTGGTATCACTTGGCTTCCGCCTGGAACTTAGAACATTGCTGAGTCTTCTCTGCCAACTGGGTCTTCAGTTTGATCAGGGTGACATTAAATTCAGTTTGCTTCTCTTTGTAACTTTGAGGGATCCTTGTAGCATGTGAAGGCCCTTCATTGGGTTTTCCTTTCCTTTGCGAAGCTCCATTGCTTCCACTTGAGTTTTCTTGTAATTCAGCGGAGTCTCCTTGAGTTTATTCTGCTGTTCTTCCATTCTGCTATTCAAGACAGTCTTCATTTCTTCAAGCTGCTGAAGGGCTGTGTACTCATTTTGCATTTGATCTTGAAGGACATTCAGCTGTTCTTTTAGCTGTTTATTTTCTTGTTGATCTCTTGCCAACTCATGCTATGCTTCAGTGCATTGCTTTGTTGCTACTGATAGCTCCAACCTTGCTTTTGCTGAAGTAGAATTCAACATATTTTTTAGCTCCTTATGCTTCATGTATTGATTCTTCAAAGAGTCTTTCAGCAAGTGGCTTCTTTGAGTACCTGTTCTGCCTGCTGTTGTACTTGACGGTACTTCTGGTTGAGTTATTTCAACTCAGCTCTGATACGAACATTTTCCTGTGGAATTGCTTCATTTTCTTTTTGCAGGTTTTATTTCTTTTGGGTTATCTCAGATAGTTTTCCTTCATTCACAGCTATCTGTCCGCTCCACACTGCTACCTGATGTTGCAGTTTGGGTAATGTGTCAGCATTTTCAAAATAATTTATTTTAAGCCTTTCGGCTGTTTCTCAGCCTCTTCTATTTTCTGTGCTAAACTCTTCAGCTTGTACACCTCATTGCACTGACATGGTCTCTGGCCATCTTGTGGTTTGCTTGAGTGTTGTCTCATTTGGCCTGGGGTCTTCTGTTTCACTCAATCTGGGGCCTTTTATCTCTCTTGCTCTGGGGTCTTCTATTTCCTATGATGCTTTATTTGGGGTGTCCCAGGCCTTCTTTTAAGGCCTACGCTCGCCACAATTTGGAGATTAAAATATTTGTCAAAGGCTTTTAATATCTCACCCAAATGTGGTTGAGGATTCATCTATACTTTACTTTAGGATTACTTCATCCACAAATACATCAAACAAGTATAAAAACACATTAACTTGGGCTTCTTCTGATTTCTTACTTAATCCTAATGCACTCCTGTAATCTAAAAATTTTCTTCTCCAAGACTCCCAATCTTGGGTCTGGATTAGCCCTTGCATTAGCCGAAACTGGTCCACTAGCTTTAATTTTCTATCCATGGCCATTTTAATTTTTTTTGTAGTTATTTCTTTAAATGTTGTTGCCCTTTTAATACTGTCTGTACAGGAACTGTTCTTTCCTCTCTTCAATATGGCTCCACAACTGCTGATTTTTTTCCTGCCATCTTCCCCCACTTTGTCGGGCTTGGCCGGCTCCGATCACAGGCCATTTTTTCTGGTTCAAAACTTATGAGAAGCGCAGGAAATCTTTAAACTAGTATTTTTTGGCCCCTCTGTTTGATTTTAAATTGGAGTAAAGCACTGAAAGGCAATGCTTTTTACTCTCCCTTCTGGATTTTGAATACTTTATTTTCAATTCTTCTTGACCACCACATGCGATGGTGCTGGGTGGCACCCTCATGCCACTTTCTTCCAGCTCCACTCTGGATGTACTGATCCTATTGGCTGCCTATTTTAAAAGGCAAGTTCAGCTTTTTTGCTGTATTTTTTGCTCACCTGTCTTGTGATTTGGCCAGGTCTGTTGACTTTGCTTTCACAAAGTTCGGGCTTTTCATCTGCACAGCGGATATTTTTTTCAGCCTTTTCTTTCCTTTTCTCTTTTGAATTTTGCTCAGCCTTCTTGTGATCTTAGTCTCTGCCTCTATGTCTGATCAGGTCTGGCTTTTCATCTGCACAGTGGAATCAGTTACTTGCCCAGGCCATTTTCCCTCTCTTGCACTTTTCCCCTCTTTCCCCTTCCCCTTTTCTATTCACATTCCTTTCTTTTCCTCTTTCTCCTTTTCTATTTTTCTCTCCTCTTTTCTCTTTACTCACTCTTGCTTTCTTCTCTTTCACCTCCTCTCTCTTTGCTCTCTCTGCTTGCTATACCTCTCTATATATGCTGTGTTGTCCAGTGATGTACACTCTTGGGGCAGAATTTTCCCTTCAGCTTGCGGGGCCCGCTCGCCAACACATAAAATGACGCACAGTGACATCGGGCGTGCGTCCCGACATCACCGTGCATCATTCCAATCTTCCATTTGGCGCACATGTGCCGGAGACAGCTGTGCGCCCGCCGAACTGTCAAAGGCCTGTAAAGGCCGTTTAAAAATCAAATCATTAACAGGGCTCCCTGTCCAACCTTAAGGTTGTCGGGCAGGCGAAGAGCCCAGGCGGCCTTCACATTTTTCATGAAACCTCATCCACGGGCAGGATGAGGTTTCATGAAGGATTTAATACCTAAATAAAAATTTTATTCTAATTCATAAACATGTCCCAGCCCATGTGACACTGTCACATGAGGGGACATGTCTGAATAATTTTATTTCTTCCTTTTTTCCAACTTCAAAACTGAACTTATCTTCCTGAGGCAGCTCCGTGTCTCAGGGAGATTTCTGCCCTCTTTTGCGTGCATGCTCAGAGGATCGTAGGCCCCGGCTCTCCCTCCTCCCCCCCGCCCACACAGGTAGAGCTGAGCGCTGAGCGCTACCGGGAGTGTGTCATGCCGGGCAGGCCTTAATTGGCCTGCCCACTTAAAACGGCGGCACGCAGGCGATCGCAGGGCGCGATCAGCTCCACGCCCATCCACGCCCGCTCCCAACATGCCTGCCCGACAGGCAGAAGACTCTGCCCTCGCTATTAGCTTCAATTTATTCCATGCAAAACAGATTGGGATAAAACTTAATTTGTTAAGTGGCATGTTTGGCCTGGGGAACTGCCACATAGTACATTAGATGAGATAAAAGGAACAGTCTTGCTCATGAACCACTCTTGCAGCAGTCACCAGCACCATCTTTTACCCACAGGCTTGTGAAACAGTCTATCTGTAGTATGATACCTGACTGAGGTGCATACTCTCCTGTGCTTTTCAAACCATTCACCATCCTGATTAGAAAATGCTTAACAGGCCAAATGGTTGCCCAAAGATCCAATGAACATGATGTCAATCTCATCATTATGGTCCCAGTGTGGCAGAACCTGACTGCCTGTGCTAAGAGCTCACTGGTCGAAGCCCCGCAGCACATCACATGACTCGCGCTTGGGGAGGGACAACACCTGCAGTGACTGCACCTCCACTTGAGACCATGGCCGCATTTCCTGTGAGCTGCAGGAAACCACACAGATCCCCGTTGTAACTCATTGGCTTGAGTCTTCAAGTTCAAGCTTTAAGGTCCTGTGGAGTCTTGACAGAGTGGATGTGGGGAGGATATGTTTCCCCTTGTGGGAGAATCTAGAACTAGGGGTCACTGTTTAAAAGTAGGGCATCGCTCATTTAAAACAGGGATGAGGTGAAATTTTTCCTCTTTGGAATTCCCTTCCTCAACAGGCGGTGGAAAGAGAGCCTTTGAATATTTTTCAGGCAGAGCTAAACAGATTCTTAATGACAAGGAGGAGAAAGGTTCTTGGGGGTAGGTGGAAACATGGAGTTGAGGTTAGATCAGCCACAAACTTATTTAAGGGCGGATCAGGCTTGAGGAGCCGAGTAGCCTATTCCCGCTCCTAACTCATATGTTCCTATATCCGTATGTTTGTCGGCAGGGGCAGCCTCCAGGAGGTTATAGATCAGCACGGTTAAGGGTCACTCCTTCATGAAGAAGGGAGGTCCTGGGGCAGCAACAGGCCAGGTTATTTTTGTGGGCTCTGAATGAGCATTTTTGATCCTCTGGGGCCCACAAAGAATGGCTGGAGGGGTTTAGAGAGATAGGGAGGGGCAAGGCCATGGAGGGATTTGAGCATGAGGATGAGAATTTTAAAATCAAGGCTTTTTTTTTGGCCAGGCCAAGAGCCAGTTTAGGTCAGTGAGCACAGGAGGTGATGGGTGAATGGAACTTTGAACGAATTAGGATACAGGCCGCAGGACTTTGGATAAGCTCATGTTTACAGAATGAGAGGTCGACCAGGAGAGCTTTGGAATAGTCCAGTCTGAAGATAACAGCAGCACAGGTGAGGATTTCAACAGATGGTTTAAAGTAGGGACGGGGAGTGGTGATATCAACAACAACAACAATAACTTATATTAATATAGTCCCTAGAAAGTAACAAAATGTCCCAAGGAGCGTTATGTAAGGTATGACACAAATACACATAAGGAGATATTAGGTCAGATGACCAAAAGCTTGGTCAAAGGGGTGGGTTTTAAGAAGTGGCTTAAAGGAGGAGTAAGCTGGAGAGTTGTAGGAAGCGAACTCCAGATCTTTTAGCACAGGAGTGGGAGTAGATATGGGACCAGAAGTGCAGCTCAGGGTCAGACAGGATGGCGAGGTAGCAAACAGTCTGGCTCAGCCTCAGAGAGTGATCAGAGATGGTGTCGCTGGTGAGGGAACAGAATTATACGGTGTGGTCTGGAAAAAAAAATGGCTTCAGTCTTCCCAATATTTAAGTGGAGGAAATGTCAGCTCATCCAGTACTGGATGTCAGACAAGCAGTCTGACAAATCAGAGAAAGTGAAGGGGGAGCATCAGTGGGGTTAACAGGGAGGAAGGCATCCGACCTCATTTTAAAGATGTTATTGACCCTTTAATGCCAGGAGACGGGAGTCAAGATTCCAGGCACCCCCTAATCAATTTCTGTCTCTACACCTTATATCTTCATTCAACTGAGCTAAACCCCTTTTAAAAAAGAGAGAAAAGAAAGCTTAATTCATCCATTAATTCAGTCCTCACTAGGACTGGAAGATATTAGCCCAGGAGCAAAGGTTTTATCAGTATCATGTATTCCGTGATACATTTATTTGAGGAAATGAATGACAGGTGGAATTTTAAATCAGCAACAGGAGATGTTTGACCATTGGGAACCTCGTGCATTGTCTTGAAACCAAATAGCTGGTAATCTGTGGCTGTGGGGAGGTGCTTTAAGGGCACACACTATGCATTTGCCAAGGCATTTTGACATGTTGTCATCATGCCAACTGGTTTCCACCAGGTGTTTCTCAACTTCACAGCTATTTGTAAAAGTCCACGCTAGGATTCTGTAACTTGCTCTTGAAGTGAATTAACCTGTGAGATAAATTACAACAAAATAAATATCATAATGTGCAGGCCAAAGGGCATCACAGAATCATAGAATTGTTCAGCACAAAAGGAGGCCATTCGGCCCATTGAGTCTGCACTGGCTCTTTCAGAGAGTAATTCAGTTAGTTCCACTCCCCCACTCCTTCCCCATATCATTACAATTCTTTCTCCTTTAAGAATTTATCCATTTCCCTTTTGAGAGCTACTATTGGACCTGTTTCCTCCGTCCTGTCAGGCAGTGCATTCCAAATCGTACTGTTGATTGCAATAAACAGGGAGAAAAGATGTCACATCCTGTCAAATCGGCAGCAGTTTCCAAACTAATTATCTGATGTGTATATCCATGCTGCAACCTGCCATGATAGCTGAATGAGATCTCGCAGAGCTAAAAATCACCGACTCAAGATTCAGTGCTAAAGTGAGTAAGTGCAGCAGATGACGTTATGCCAAGCTACATGGACTACTGAAACGTGGAATCTTACAGGACAGAAGGAGACAATTCAGTCCATCATGCCTAACCTGGCTATTGGAAGAGTGCTTTCCAATTTGGCCCAGTCCCATAAAATTCCCAAAGTTTGATTTTTATTCTGTGCTATGTTTATAATCTTCTCCAACCCCACAATCCTCTGGGATCTCTGCTCTCTTCCGATTCTGGGCTCTTCTACGTCGCTGGCTTTCATAAACTCACCATTGTTGGTCATGCCTTCAGTAGGCCACAAACTCTGGAATTCCCTCACTGAACCTCTCTGCCTCTTCCCCTCTCTCTCCTCCTTTAAGATGTCCCTTTAAGATCTACCTCTTTGATCAAGCTTTTGGTCATCTGTACTGATGGGCGGAATCATCACAGATTTGTACTAAGTGCGGTAGCGAGCTGCAAAAATGATGATTTACCGGCCGGATGCAATGGCGGCTTTTCACGCTGTATCGTCCCAAACCCTCCGCGTTAATTATGCATTCCCAGGATACATGCAGTTTTGATAGCAGGCGGGTTCCAACTCACCTGCCATGCCGTCAACTCGCCACTTCATCATTTGAAGTACAGCCGCACTCAGTGCTTCCAGCCCAGGACTGCAGCATGGCCCTGAAAGGCAAGAAGACTGCAGCCCCCAGGTTTAGTGACGCATCCCTCAATGACCTTTTGGACACAGTGGAGGCCTCTCCCTGATGTCCTCTACCCCCATTCTGACTGCAGGAGGAGTAGCAACATTAGCACTCCAGCTTGGGAGGCAATGGCAGTGGTGATCAGTGCCAATGCTGCACAGAAGAGGTTGGCCATCCAATGCAGATAGAGAATGAATGATCTCATCTGTACAGCCAGGGTATGGCAACCATCTCATCACTCTGAACTCACACGCTCAAACCCATCGCACATTCACTGGCATCTCACTCACTGCCAGCTCAAGGGACATCACCACCCATTCTCACACACACACCCTCACATGTCCATCTGGCCTCATCTACTCAGGAAACTGCTTCCTTAGCACTCACCATCTTAAGGCACTTGCATAGACACATACCCTGGGTTACCCTCCTTCCCAGTACAGCCCTTGTCTTGCAGCCTCTTCCCTGCCTAAGGCCACTTCTCCCCCTTTAGCAAACAAGCCTGAACCCTGCAGTCATTGAAAAGCCACCCACCTTTGGCTGATCTGGTAGGTAGCGACCTGCCCTGAGCACCCCTAAGGGTGATGTGGTGCTGTCTGTGAAGCCTGGTGCTGATGACTGCGAGTGCTGACTGAAGCAGGGTAGGCAAACAAATCTTGAAGTCCCGAGTGAAGTGCAGCCCACCAAGTGCATGCCTTATACATGCTGTTGCGAAATACATCAGCATGCTTCCCGCCAACGTGGGTGTTTGATCCAGCAGAGAGGAATGCATCCAGTGGGCTGGCCTTATAATGAAATGCAGCTATATTACAATGAGGTTCCCGACGTCCAATGGTGGGAAATGTGGCCTGCCATTGGCGGGCTGAGCGGATGATCACAAACCGGTTTCGTGCCATCGTGAAAACCATTTTTGGCTTTCTCGCCATATTGTCCACTCACACCACCAAACACACTGATGCCAATGGGCACAGAAAATCCCGGTCAATATCTCCTCACGTGGTTCAGTGTCAAACCTTGCTTGCTTATGTTCTTGTAAAGTGCCTTGGGCATTTTACTATGTTAAGGGCGCTATATAAACGCAAGTTGTCGTACTAGTAGCTGATTAAGCAAGAGCAATATCTGGTTGGTTAGTTAGTTAGCCAGTTAGTTATTTAGAGACTCTTGTGCCTATTGGCTAAGGTTGCCAAACTTCCATGGTTGTCATGGATGCTCCAGGAGTGAAGAATTAGCCCCCTGCCCTCCCATAGCCAATTAAAGCAAATGCAGACTACTTTTTATCCGATTGAATTAGTTTTTTTTTATCCACCTCCAATGTTTTTGTAACATAATCAAAAGTGTTGAAAGAAAAATGAATCAGATTTTTTTTCAATGCCCCCATACTTTTTCTCCCAGAGTTTGCTCTCCAAAATGCCTGGGGTCTTTAGTTTCTGGAGGCCCCGGGGCAAAGCTGCAGGATTGGCAATCCTAAACTCAGTTAAGCACTGGGCAGCTCTTGAGCAATGAACCCCAGCATTTTATGTGGTAACAGGGACACAACTGGAAGAAAATAATGCACATGGAAGGAAAACAACGATCCTGTGGCAGAATGGTTGGCATCCTCATTGACATGAGCTGTCGTGATCGAGTACTCTATAATTGCAGGATTAGGAACAGAAGTGGGCCATTCAGCCCCTTGAGCCTGTTCAACCATTCAATGAGATAATGGCCAATCTGATGAGGGATGAGTCTCCTTCTGTCACAAGAAATGCTGCAGAAGATTGTGGAGCTAGTGCATCAACAACTGTACCAACCAATTCTAATGTGAGTTACTGCTTGTCTTCACCCATCCCCCACACCTGTGCTTCAGCTTTGACCCTCAGGTTAGTGCCCCTGGTTCTCAACTGACTCTTAGCAAACTGTGTGGAATCACTCACTGCAAGGGAAAGGCTTTGAAGATGATTTTCCAAAATAGAACAAGTAATTAAAGGGATTGGAGAGTTTCTGTTTTGGGCAATTTCATCCAAGAAGTGTCAAGATGCACTAATTACCAGGAAATTACAGTTCAAGTTTCCACTAAAATTCATTTGTATAATTGCAATTGTAAAACCTTCAAAGAATTAGCACGAGTGAGCAGTATAATAGAGGATTTTTTTAACATTCCGTGACGTATTTAAGAATAGCAACCTGGTACGGTTTTATTAACACAACCGAAAATAGGTTTATCACAAAGAAACATTTATACCAAAATTATCCAGTCCTCTGCCTATGAGTAACTCAGTTTAAAATCACTGAAAGTGTCTTTTAAAAAGAACACTGAAAAATTTAGTCATTTCATTGGTGTTTGCTAGTCAGTTTCTTTGTAAATTATCCATGTAAAAACTTTTAAAATGTGCCTACGCATCTTGGAAAATGAGCACGATTTGAAGTGCCTTCCTGATCTGGGGGCATAGCCAGTTTTGAGGGGGCAACCTGAGCCATACAATCATAAAATTATAGAATGGCTACAGCACTGAAGGAGGGCATTCAGTCCATCGTGTCCATGCCAGCTCTCTGCAAGAGGAACTCAGCTAGTCCCACCAGACCACCTTTTCTGTGCAGTCCTGCAAATTCTTTCTTTTCAGATAATTATCCAATTCTCTTTTGAAGGCCACGATTGAATCTGCATCCATCACATGCTCAGGCAGTGACAGCTGGACTAGTAATCCAGAGACTCAGGGTAATGCTCAGGGGACCTGGGTTCGAATCCTGTCATGGCAGATGGTGGAATTTGAATTCAATAAAAATCTGGAATTAAAAGTCTAATGACGCCCACCAATCCATTGTTGATTGCTGGAAAAAAACCCATCTGGTTCACTAATGCCCTTTAGGGAAGGAAATCTGCTGCCCTTACCTGGTCTGACCTACGTATGACTCCAGACCCACATAAAAGTAGTTGACTCTTAACTGCCCTCTGAAATGGCCTAGCAAGCCTCTCAGTTGTATCAAACAGCTACAAAGTCTCAAAATAGGAACAAAACCGGCTGGATCACTCGGCATCGACCAAGGCACCAGAAACAACAACGGCAAACTCAGCCCTGTCGACCCTGCCAAGTCCTCCTTCCTAACATCCGGTGAATAGTGCCAAAATTGGAAGAGCTGCCTCATAGTAACAGCCTGACATAATCACCCTCACAGAATCACATCTTACAGTTAATGCCCCAGACACCACCATCATCATCCCTGGGTATGTCCTGTCACATCATCAGGACAGACAGCAGAGGTGGCAGCACAGTGGAATGCAATCTGGAGGGAATTGCTCTGGGGGTCCTCAGCATTGACTCCAGACCTCATGAAGTCTCATTGCATCAGGTCAAACATGGGCGAGGAAAGCCTCCTGCTGGTAACCACTTACCATCCTCCTTCAGCTGATGAATCAACTGCTGCCCCTCCATGTTGAACACCACTTGGGGCAAGCACTGAGGGTGGCATGGGCACAGAATGTACTCTGGTAGGGGGGCGTCAATGTCCATCACCAAGAGTGGCTCAGTAGCATCACTACTGACCAAGCTGGCCGAGTCCTAAAGGACATTGCTGCTAGACTGGGTCTGCAGCAAGTGTTGAGGGAACCAACAAGGGGTAAAAACATACTTGACCTTATCCTCACCAACCTGCCGGCTGCAGATGCATCTGTCCATGGCAGTATCGGTAGGAGTGACTACGACACAGTCATTGTGGTCGAGTAGTCATTGTGGAGACAAAGTCTCATCTTCATAGTGAGGATACCCTCCATTGTGTTGTGTGGCACTGCCATCGTACTAAATGGGGTAAATTTTGAACAGATCTAGCAACTCAAGACTGGGCATCTATGACATGCTGCGGGTCATCAGCAGTAGCAGAATTGTACTCGACCACAATCTGTAATCTCATGGCCCGGTATATCCCCCACTCTACCATTACCATCAAGCCAGGGGATCAACCCTGGTTCAATGAAGAGTGCAGGAGGGCATCCCAGGAACAGCACCAGGCATACCTAAAAATGAGGTGTCAACCTGGTGAAGCTATAACACAGGACTACTTGCGTGCCAAGCAGCATAAGCAGCAAGTGATAGACAGAGATAAGTGATTCCACAGCCAATGGATCAGATCTAAGCTCTGCAGTCCTGCCACATTCATTCGTGAATGGTGGTGGACAATTAAACAACTCGCTGGAGGAGGAGGCTCCACAAACATCCTCATCCTTAATGATGGGGGAGCCCAGCACATCAGCGCAAAAAATAAGGCTGAAGCGTTTGCTACAATCTTCAGCCAGAAGTGTCGAGTGGATGATCCATCTCAGCGTCCTCCAGAGGTCCCCAGCATCAGATGCCAGTGTTCAGCCAATTCAATTCACTCCACCTGATATCAAGAAATTGCTGAAGGCATTGGATACTGCAAAGGCTATGGGCCCTGACAATATTCCAGCAATAGTACTGAAGGCTTGTGCTCCAGCACATGCCGAGCCCCTAGCCAAGCTGTTCCAGTACAGCTACAACACTGGCATCAACCTGTGGAAAATTGCCCAGGTATTTCCTGTTCATAAAAAGCAGGACAAATCCAACCCGGCCAATTACCATCCCACCAGTCTACTCTCAATCATCAGTAAAGTAACACAATGGGTCATCAACAGTGCTATCAAGCGGCACTTGCTTAGCAATAACCTGCTCACTAATACCCAGTTTGGGCTCTGCCAGGGCCATTCAACTCCTGACCTTTGTTCAAACATGGAGAAAAGAGCTGAACTCCCACGGTGAGGTGAGAGTAACTGCCCTTGACATCAAAGCAGTGTCAAGGAGCCCTAGGAAAACTGGAGTCAACGGGAATCAGGGGGGGGGGGGGGAATCTCCACTGGTTGGAGTCATACCTAGCACAAAGGAAGATGGTTGTGATTGTTGGAGGTCAGCCATCTCAGTCCCAGGACATCATTGCAGGGGTTACTCAGGATAGTGTCCTAGGCCCAACCATCTTCAGCTGCTTCATCAATGACCTTCCTTCCATCATAAGGTCAGAAGTGGGGATGTTCACTGATGATTGCACAACGTTCAGCACCATTTGTGACTCCTCAGATACTGAAGCAGTCTATGTTCAAATGCAGCAAGACCTGGACAATATCCAAGCTTGGGCTGACAAGTGTCAAGT
This sequence comes from Carcharodon carcharias, assembly GCF_017639515.1. Classification (NCBI taxonomy): domain Eukaryota; kingdom Metazoa; phylum Chordata; class Chondrichthyes; order Lamniformes; family Lamnidae; genus Carcharodon; species Carcharodon carcharias. The sequence goes on along the minus strand of NC_054485.1, from coordinate 23,909,762 downwards.
GAATTCGTGCCACACAAGTACCAGGCAACATCCATCTCCAACAAGAGAGGATCTAACAATCGCCCATTGATATTCAATGGCAATACCATCACTGAATCCCCCACTATCAACATCCTGGGGTTACCATTGACCAGAAACTGAACTGGACTAGCCATATAAATACTGTGGCTACAAGACCAGCTCAGAGGCTAGGGTTTCTGTGATAAATAACTCACCCCCTGACTCACCAAAGCCTGTCCACCATCTACAAGACACAAGTCAGGAGTGTGATGGAATACTCCCCACTTGCCTGGATGAGTGCAGCTCCCACAACACTCAAGAAGCTTGACACCATCCAGGACAAAGCAGCCCACTTGTTTGGCACAACATCCACAAACATTCACTCCCTCCACCACCAACACACAGTAGCAGCAGTGTGTACAATCTACAAGATGCACTGCAGGAATTCACCTCCTTCGACAGCACTTTCCAAACCCGTGACCAATACCATCTAGAAGGACAAGGGCAGCAGATAGCTGGGAACACCACCACCTGGAAGTTCCCGTCCAAGTCACTCACAATCCTGACTTGGAAATATAGAGTCATAGAGTTTTACAGCAAGGAAAGAGGCCCTTCAGCCCATTGTGTCCATACCAGTTCTGCCATATACTGCTATTCCTTCACCGGTGCTGAGTCAAAATCCTGGAGTTCCCTTCCTGCATTGCTAGCTTGAACCATGGGGGAGACTGGTCCAAACCAGGATGATGACATTAGAGTGGCTGTGAGTGCCTCCACCATGGAATGAAATGCTTCATGGCCAGCTTTAGCAAGGAGATTGTACAATGTGCCCAGTCATCCAGCAGTTCTGCAGTCCACTGAAACGCTCATTAGTTTGCAGTCTGTGCCCGAGGGGTGAAAAGCTCTGGAGCAATTGGTGGTACATTGATGCCTCTGCGTTGCTTGACTGGGCAAGTAAGCTAGAGGCCTGACTCCAATCTTAAAAATGTGGCTGCATCTGAACTGTCTCAGCTGCAGAGGAATGGTCACTTTATACCAGGTGTCCCTAATGCATGGCCGCTTCTCTCTCCCACCCGGCCCTCACCTTGCACGTGCTTGTGCGCTACCTTCAACTGCAGGCAGCCCTTGCACTCCCTCCACCCAACCAAAGTTTCCTCAACTGCAGGCCAGCCATTGCCCTCCCCTGAAATTCGCCTAAACCGCAGGACAATCTTTGCCCGCATCCTTCCAACGTTCTTCAACCTTGAAGTCTAACAGGCAATCCCTGTGAGCGCTTCACAACGTTATTGTGCCCTTACCTCCGAATTCCCCTGAAAGTGCGGCCGCCAAGTGCATGCCTTTTATCTGCTGTTGTGAAACACGTTGGCATGTTTGTGGGCGGATGATCCAGCGAGGGGTGCGGGATGAGTCTGGCGAGCTAGCCTTATAATGATATGCAGATGCATTACAATGAGGTCCCCGATGTCCAATGGCGGGAAACGCAGCCTGCCATCAATGGGCTGAGAGGATGATCGTAAACTGGGATCCCATTGTCGTGAAACCGGCTTTTAGCCTTCTCGCCATATTGTCCGCTTATGCCACTGAGCACGCCCGACGTAGCGGACAACGATGATTCCGCCCTGGATTTTCCTTCTTGCCATCGCACTGGGCTCTCAGACTAATTTGTCCTCTTGGTATGAGTATCGTGCCATCATATAGCCTCAACCTTACTTTCGAGCATTACATTTTCAGATGGCCATGTCTGTGAAGGTCATGATGCTGCATGAAGCACCAGTGTCTATCTGACACTTTTTGTTCACTTGATACTTGCCCTCTGAGTTCATCATTGTAACGGTCATGAACCATTTCTCACCTATAGACTTGACGGAACCAACTTGTATCATATATAGTCTTCGGTCATCAGACTCTTCTGCTGATATCTCTCCAGTGACCCTCTGTATAGGCTTTTAATGCTTCTTTCTAGCCAAACACTCATGTGCAAAATTATTCGGCTTCTTGCAGTTAAAACATTGCTTTGGGCAATGCTTCTTTTCCTTTGTATGATGTCATCCACAGCATTTGCATCCTGCCCTTTGTCTGTGATTGCTCAGCCTGGAATGCCTCACAACATTATATACCTCCTGATCTGCTCTGCCATATATATGCTCCAGCTGACATTTTACAACTTCTGAATTTTGACATGTATCTATCACTTTCTTTAGCGTCAATTTCTCATCTGTCAGTGGACTTGCTCTCACTGAGGAGTCTCTTACACCTAAGACTATCTGATCTTTAATCATCTTTTAACTGTCCAAATTCACATGATTCTGCAAGCTGTGCTACTGCCGTCACATACTGTTCAATGGTCTCGTATTCACACTGAGCTCCAGTGTTTAAGACACAGCGTTCATATATAACATTCACTCGGGGTTCAAAGCATTCATTCAAGGCTTTCAAAATCTCTGTCATCTTTTTTCTTTGTTTGGTGGTTAGATTTAGGGTGGTAAACACTTCTTAGCAGCCTCTTGCCAGTAGTGTTAGGGTAAGGCTATTCTTATCAGTTCAGGCTTGTTAATTACGTCTGTTGCAATCTCATAGTTTAGCCACTGTAACTGGAAAAACTATCAGTTTTCAATTATCACCTTTCAATTTTACTGGAGATGAGATTGGAAAATTTACTGCAGCCACTTTATTTACTCGGTAATTTACTTGCAGCCTTTCTTCATCTATTTCAAGAGCTTTTTTGCAGATTTGATCTTTTCCTTGTGCCTGGGTTCTCAGTATCTTCACTGCAAAATTTGCAGGATTCAAAAATCTGTTTTAGCTCCACCTCTGGGAGCCATGTTTCAAGTTTAAGGATAGCGGTTCTTCTCATTGTAGGTCTTTATTGAACTGCCTGGATCATGACTGTCTCCACACTTTCCTTCATGGCAGAGGTCACATGACTATGGCAAGCCAGGTAGTACACTTAGTAATGATTGTATTTCGAAACTCAAACACACAGTACCACCCATTCACCTATCATCTATGTACTTGCTGGTCTAGTTTGACACTCAGTCCAGCAACTCCCTGAAGTTAAAATGATCATCCTCATGTTCAAATCCTACATGGCCTCACCACTCCCTACCTCCATAACCTCCTCTCCAAACCTCTGACATCTCTGCGCTCCTCCAATTCTGGACTCTTCCACATCCTTGATTTCCTTTGCTGGGCCTTCTGTTGCCTAGGCCCCAAGCTCTGGATCTCCCACTCTTAAACATTTCTGCTTTTCTATCTCTCTTTCCTCCTTTCAGACTCAAGTAACAATCTAATTAAAAACTACAAAAGAAATCATCAATAGCCTCCTCTCAAAAATGCTGGTGCACCACCAAAGAGTTCAGATAATAATAGTAATGCTGGGTACTTTGTTCAGCTATTAACACCATTATAAGCCCTGGGTTTTATCAGCCTTAAACATTTCTCTTCTGCCACTAATAAGCACCTTGCATTTATTGGCAATTATAATCGTTGAAAGGGGGATTATTACTACTGCATTTTTACACAATACATGTGATCTTTTCCTTTTAGTTCAGAGACTCGGCAACTTGCTGAGTTGGTGCAGAGATCTAACACAGATTTTGCTAACTTGGCCATCACTGAAACTAAAGCAAAACACAATGGATGCTGGAAATAAAATATAAATTTGAGTATTGCTGAAAAAAGAGACATGTCTAAGCTTTTCATCTTGCACTCATCAGGACATTTACATGAATATCAACAGGAAAACAACAATTTATACTGTATGTGAAGAGAGTGCTGATTGATTGGCAAGTGGTGTTGCCATGGAGAATGCACCATTGATGGTGATGCCAGTTAACTGCCAAACATTGTTTGAAATTTAAATCAGGCAGCTCGACCCTTATTGGTCAAGACATTGCCCTGAGGAATGTGTCAGCTAATGACTGTCACTTATTTTGTTTAGCTAAAACAGGAGCAATGTATATACCTGTTCCTTTTATCTGCAAAGAACAGGGCCCTGTTTATTAACATGTGTAGCTTCTAGTACATTCAAATGTGCCACATTGCGAGCCCAACTGACAATCTCAGATTGGCTGTCAGTCTGGCTGTCAGTTTGGTGCATTTGGAGACAGCGAGGGTATCAAGAAAGCCTGGAGCTCGGTGCTTACATTTACCCAGGAGAGAGGCAGAGTGTGAACCTGGTTGGAGAATGCGCAGGAGACAGGATATAAATAGAGCACAGGGCTCGGGCCTACATTTAACCAGGAGAGAGGCAGAGTGTGAACCTGGTTGGAGAATGCGCAGGAGACAGGATATAAATAGAGCACAGGGCTCGGGCCTACATTTAACCAGGAGAGAGGCAGAGTGTGAACCTGGTTGGAGAATGCGCAGGAGACAGGATATAAATAGAGCACAGGGCTCGGGCCTACATTTAACCAGGAGAGAGGCAGAGTGTGAACCTGGTTGGAGAATGTGCAGCTGCTTCAACTTCAGCTCTAGAATGCTGGGTTTGAATTTAAAAAATGAAGAGTGACGTCACAGGAAAACCATAAGTTCATTGGTTGTTGAGAAACTGCTGCTAGCGAGTGTTTTTAAAGAGCTGTAATTTAGAAAAGCGTATTATCTTTAAAGAAGTAGCTACTTTTTTTAAAGTAAGAAACACTTGGAATAGCAGCGTAAAATTATATCGGGGCCAGTAACATACAGTAGTATAAGTAAACAAAAGTACATTAAAGTTAACATAAGGGAAGTAAAGTTAAGACATGGCAGGGCAGCTTGGTCATGTGGAAGTCATGGACACTGTTGGTGTCCTAGATGACCAGATGTGCAGGAAGTACTGCCAGCTACAGAAACTTGAGCTCCAAGTTGTGGAGCTCGAGCGGCAGCTGGAGTCACTGTGATGCATCTGCGAGGCTGAGAGCTATGTGGATAGCACGTCCAGAGACATGGTCACTCCGCAGCCTAGGAGCATGCAGGCAGAAAGGGAATGGGCAACTTCCAGGCAGTCCAAAAGAACCAGGGAGGTAGTGCAGGAGTTCCCTGGGATCCTGCTCACAAATTAGTTTTCCATTTTGGATACTGGTGAGGGCATTGGATCCTCAGAGGAGTGTAGTCAAAGCCAAATTTGTGGCACCACAAAAGGCTCGGCTGTCCAGGAGAGGAGGAAAAAGAGTGGAAGAGCAATAGTGGTTAGGGATTCATTAGTTAGGGGAACAGACAGGCGTTTCTGCGGCTGTGGATGTGACTCAAGGCTGGTATGTTGCCTCCCAAGTGCCAGGTCAAGGATGTCACAGAGCAGCTGCAGGACATTCTTTTGGGGAGGGAGATCAGCTAGAGGTCATGGTCCACATTGGTAACAATGACCTAGGTAGGAAGGGGGTTGTGGTCCTGCGATCAGAATTTAGGGTGCTCAGTCAAAAATTAGCTAGCAGGAGCTCAAATGCAGCAATCTCCGAATTACTCCCAGTGCCACATGCAAGTGAGTACAGAAATAGGAGGATAAGGCAGATGAGTGCATGGCTGGAAAGATGGCTTTAGATTCCTGGGACATTGGGACTGGCTCTGGGGAAGATGGCACCTGTAGATCAGATGTTTGATTGCATCTGAACAGAGCCAGGACTGAGTTCCTTGCGGGACGTTTTGCTAATGCTGTTGAGGGGGCTTTAAATTAACTCAGTAGGGGTGTGGGAACCAGGAGAGAGTACTGGAGAGGAATTCCAGGGTGCACAAAATACTGGGAGAGACAGATAGCACTAGTATAGAGAATAGTAAGTTAACAGATGGAGTCGGAGTAAGGGAGAGAGTCATGAAATCTAAATCAGAGTTACTGTGCATGTATGTGAATGTATAGTAAATAAGATTGGAGAGTTACAGGTGCAGATTGCCACGTAGAAAAATGATGTTCTGGCGATAACAGACCCGGTTCAACAAAGGGCAGAACTGGGTGTTAAATATTCCTGGGTACAAGGTGTTCAAGAAAGTTAAGGCAGGAAGAAAAGGAGGAGGAATGGCTGTGTTCGTTATGGAGAGCATTACAGTGCTGGAGAAAGTGGGAAGTGGAAGAGGGTTCAAGTACAGAATCAATTTGGCTAGAGCTAAGGAACAAAAGGGTGCAATTGCATTGCTCGCTGTAGTCTATAAACCGCCAACTTGTGGGAAGAATGTGGAGGAACAAATCTGCAAGGAAATTATAGAGAGATGCAAACCTTATAAAGTTATTATAATGGGGGCCTTTAATTACCCAAATATAAACTGGTTCAGTCACAGTGTAAAGGGCGGAGTGGGGCAAGAATTCCTAGATTATGTTCAATTTTCCACAGCAGCATGTGTCCAGTCCAACGAGAAAGAATGCACTGTTGGACCTGGTTCTTGAAAATGAGGTGGGGCAAGTGGATCAAGTATCAGTGGGGGAGCATTTAGGAGACAGTGATCATTGTATCATAAGGTTTAGCATGATGGTAGAAAAGGACAAAGTGCATGCCAGAGTAAGAATAATTAACTGGAGGAGAGCCAACTTTAATGGGGCAAGAATGGAGCTGGGTCAGATAGACTGGAACCAAAGTGCTGGTGGGAAAACCTGTAGTTGAACAATGGGCTACCTTCAGAGAAGAAATGGTTCGGGCACAGTCAAGGTATGTTCCCTCAAAAGGGAAAGGCAGGGCAAACAAATCCAAAGCTCCTTGGATGAAAAAGGAGATACAAATTAAGATACAGGAGGAAAAGTGTGCTTATGACAGGTGTCAGGTAGAAAATACAATTGAGAACCAAACAGAATACAGAAGGTTCAGAGGGGAGGTGAAAAAGCAAATGAGAGAAGCGAAGAGGAATCATGAGAAAAGACTGGCAGCCAATATAAAGAGGAATCCCGAAGTGTTCTATCAGTACATAAATAGTAAGAGGGTGGTAAAAGAAGAGTAGGGCTGATTAGGCACCATAAAGGGGATTTACACATGGAGGCAGGGGAGATGGTTGAATACTTTGCATCTGTCTTTACCAAGGATGCAAATGCTACCAAGGCCATAGTGACGGAGGAGGAAACTTAAGGTTGACAAGGCACCAGGACCGGATGAGATGCATCCAAGGATATTGAAGGAAGTAAGAGTAGAAATTGCAGGGGCATTAACCATAATCTTTCAATCTTTCCTAGACCCAGGGGAGGTGCCAGAGGACTGGAGAATTGAAAATTTTATGCCCTTGTTCAAACAAGGTTGTAAGGATAAGCCCAGCAATTATAGACCAGCCACTTTAACTTAAGTTGTGGGGAAGTTTCTGGAGACAATTATTCGGGATAGAATTTGTAGTAACATGGAAAAATGTGCGTTGATTAAGAAGAGCCAGCATGCATTTCTAAAGGGGTAATCATGTTTAACTAACTTGCTGGAGTTTTTTGACCAGGTTGATGAGGGTAATCATGTTGATGGTGTACATGGACTTTCAAAAGGCATTCGATGCAGTGCCACACAAAAGGCTTGTGAGAAAAGTTACAGCTCATGGAATAAAAGAGATCATAGCAACTTGGATACAAAATTGGCTGAAAAATAGAAAACTAAGAGTAATGGTCAATGGATATTTTTGAGGCTGGAGGAAGGTTTGTAGTGGAGTTCCCCAGGGGTCAGTATTGGGACCCTTGCTTTTCCCAATATGTATTAATCATCGAGATCTTGGTGCATAGGGAACAATTTCTAAGTTTGCAGATGACACAAAACTTTGAAGCATTGTAAACTGTGAGGAGGATAGTATAGAACTTCAAAAGGACATAGACAAATTAGTGGAGTGCGCAGATTGGTGGCAGATGAAGTTCATTGCGGAGAAGTGTGAGGTGATTCATTTTGGTAGGAAGAACATGGAAATACAATATAAAATAAGGGGTACAATACTTAAGGATGTGCAGGAGCAGAGGGACCTGGGTCTATATGTGCATTGATCATTGAAGGTGGCAGGACAGGTGGAGAGAGCAGTTAATAAAGTATACAGTACCCTGGGCTTTATTAATAGAGGCATAGAGTACAAGAGCAAGGAGGTTATGCTGAACATATATAAAACACTACTTAGACCTCAGCTAGAGTATTGTGCACAGTTCTTGGCACCACACTATAGGAAGGATGTGAACACAATGGAGACAGTGCAGAAGAGGTTTACAAGAATGGTTCCAGGGATGAGAAAGTTCAGTTACAAAGATGGATTGGAAAGGTTGAGACCATTGTCCTTGGAAAGGAGGAGGCTAAGGGAGATCTGATAGAGGTGTTCAAAATCATGAGGCTGCTGGATGGAGTAGATGGGGAGAAACTATTCCCGCTAGTCAAGTGATCGAGAATGAGAGGGCACAGATTTAAAGAAGCAAATGTGATGTGAGAAAAGACTTTTTCCCACAATGAGTGGTTCGAGTCTGGAATGCACTGCCTGGAAATGTGGTGGAGGCAGATTCAAGCGAGGCCTTCAAGAGGGCATTAGATGATTATCTGTCAAGAAACAATATACATGAATGTGGGAAAAAAGTAGGACAATGGCACTAAGTTGTGATGCTCATTTGGAGAGCCAGCGCAGACACAATGGGCCAAATGGCCTCCTTCTGTGATGTAAAATTCAGTGAACATCAGAAAATACAGGAACAACTGAGCAGGACAGACAGCCTCTGTGGAAAGAGAAAGGCAGTTTGATGAACTTTTCCCCTATCAAGAGCTTCCCTTTTTATCTTTCCTGCCCCTGCCCATATTACCAGGTTGCGAATTTGTCTCAAAACTGTTAAATCTCTAACGTCTCACAATTCTAACAAAAGGTGATTAAGCTGATACATTAACTCTGTTGTGTCAGGTCTCTCAGGTCGACTTAAAAGATCGCATAGCACCATTTTGAAGAAGAGAATGGAACATTCCTTTGTGTCCTGGCCGATATTTATCTCTCAATCAACATCACAATATCAGAATATTTGGCCATAATTGCATTGCTGACGTCCTGTGGTGCAGTGGTAGCATCCCTGCTTATAGCCAGAAGCTCTGGGTTCAAGTCCCACTCCAGGACTTGATGTCCAAGGAAGGTGCATTCATAATGTGGTCAAACGGTTTGAGTATTAACTTGCAAATCCTTCCAGCACATGCCAATGGCAGGTGGTAAGAACAAGAGAGATTCCTGGTCAGCCATGTGATGGAAAGAAATTGGAGCCTCTACAATCGCTATCCGTAACTCCAGGCTACAATATGTATGTAAAAATGTATGTTGCCACAGGAGCTCCGACTCCTTGGGGGGCCAGATGACTGGGCATCTGGTGTGGATCAGATTGGTCCCAACATAACCAATGACCCTTTTCATAAAAATAGGATGTGTGTAAAAGCTTTAAAAAACACTAATTTATTCATAACTTTATTTTTAAAAAACTTTCATGACAGCCCTATATAAGTGTCAATCATTTAGAATCGTTAAAATATCGATCGCAAAAGCTGCAAGCACTTGAAACCTCTTCATCTTGTGTCAGTTAACATTGTGCAATTGACAGAATAGATCAGAGAGCAAAGCTATGAATCAAACAATGCTGTTCCTGGGGCACAGTTGTTTCAACAGTCTGTATAGTGGGTGAGTGTGGATGGAAATGTCATAGTTTGTCATGCAGGGTATGAGGGGCTAAGGGGGGGCGGGTAGGGGGCATAGATAGCATCAGTTGGCAAGAATGGAGCCCGGGAGTGTGTGGGAATGAAAGGGTGTGAGGGCTAGAGGGCTGTTCTTTGTTTTACTGTCATGTTTACAGCTGGGATGAAGTCTCAGAACACGGAGGCAGGCTGTTTAAACAGCCTGTCTCAGCACTCGGCAAACCCTGTGGCTGCCTCTGACTTCTTTTCAGGGGTGGCTCCCGTTAATACTTGTTGCCCTGGAATGGAAATCCTGCCTTAGCTGGCACTTTCTCCCGAGGTGAGGAGGGGTTGGCTAAACTGGGAAATTTTGCGACTGGGATGAAATTCAAGTCCTATGTATCACCTAACAAACATCACTAAGAGTGATTATCTGGTTATCATATTATTATTTGTGGGACCTTGCTGTGTGCAACTTGGCTGTCTCATTTACTATATTGCAACATAGCTACACCTCAAAAGCACTCTATTGTCTGTAAAAGATTTTGGGATGTCCTGAGGTTATGAAAGGCTCTATATAAATCCAAAACTTTATTCCTTTTCCCTGATCTACACACTTTCAATCACAGTTCCATGAAGAGATATCCAATTGTTGAGCAATGATGACCTGAATTTAAATTGCCAATTGCAGATTGGAACATTCTTGGAATATTGGAAATCGGTTTTGTTTTGTAATGATTACTAGTTTAAGCATTGAAGTCTGCTGCTGATGGCACTTAATTATTTAAACATCATAGCGTGGTGTGAGTCTGATCTCAGCTAAACTCTCCCAAAACAGCTGAAAGATTGGAACGCTTGCCCTTGTGAAAGTCAAGCCACATGGTATCTGTCCATCTGCAACAGCCTGAGATACTTGGACTCTTTCAGCATGATACAAAGGATGAGTGACCACAGGCATTAAAAGGCATTAGGCGCATTTAAATCGTAAATATACTAAAGATTTTGGCAGAATAAAGATGAAAGCAGTGGGGATATAGAGTGCTTGAATTATAACTGCAGAGATCCAAAGTGTAGCTACTTGGGATGAATGATGTGGAGGTTCAAAGGAGTAACTACTTAAGGAAATTGTGTGCTGAATAAGCAGCCTAAATAATGCCTTTGTAATACAAGGAATTGCTGGAATGTTGACTTCTTTTAGTCTACAGGAGAAATTCACACCTTTTAACAACTTTGTAAACTGTGATCTTTTTTAGCTTGAAAGAGGAATTAATTTGAAGTTTGGAGCGGAAGAACAACAACAACTTACATTTGTGTAGCACCTTCAATGTAACAAAGCAAAACTTTTCACAGGAGCATCGGCAAACAAAATTTGACACTGAACCTTGTAAGGAGATATCAGAACAGGTCAGCATCCTGACATCCCCACCGCTGGTCCTCCAACTGAAATTATCTCCACTTAGTGACATGTTTTGACCTGAATTGTGACAAGCATTTGATGAACAAAAAACAAGACTTCACCAAGCAAGCTTCTGCCTGCAGGTTAAAAGGAAAATTTTAGAAAGCTGGGAATCTGAAATAAAGACAGGGAAGGCTGGGGAAGAAAAGGCAAATGGTTAGGATTTGGAATACACTGCCTGACAGGCTGGTAGATATAGGTAGGTAATTGGATAAAAACTTGGGGAAGAAAAATATTGCAGGGCTATGGGGAAAGAGAACGAGAGTATGGTTAACAGGATTGTTCTTTGAAAGAGCCAGCGCTAACTCAATGGGCCGAATGGCCTTCTTCTGTGCTGTATTATTCTATGAATATAGCGCAGGCCAATCAACTACTGAAAGAAAAGCCACCGTCATGCTTTAGTGATACTTATTCATGGTTCTTCAATTAAGATTCAACAACACCCCAACTGCATGAGCGAGACTGTTTACGTTAAAATGGAGAATTTGAGGGCCTTGATTGAGGTGTTAATGGATGGGATTGAATATGTAGGAACATCAGAACAGGAGTAGGTCGTTCAACCCCATGAGCCAGCTCGGCATTCGAATAGATCATGGTTGATCTGTATCTTAGCTCCTTTTTTCCTGCCTTTACTCCGTCCCTTGAAATGCTTATCCAACAAGAATCTATCAGTCTCAGTCTTGAGAGCTTCAATTGTTTCACCAGGCTTTGGGGGGCAGAGAATTCCAGATGGAAATAGATTGTATTCAGTGACTGAAGAGTCTAGACTGAGGGATGGTAGATGTAAGATTAAAATCATCAGCTTTAGGACAGAGTGCAGGAGAAACACTCCGTGAGGCTACGGAATGTACAATCTGAATTAGTGCTTGGAGCAGAGACTGCATCAACATTTAATAATAGGATGAATAGTTGGTTGAAGTAATGGGGAATAAAGTGATATGGGATTAAGGCCACTGCTCCTTTGCTCACAGGCTGGTGGGCCAAGCATTCCATGTTGTTCTTACCCTCTCAAGTGGATGTAAAAGATCCCACAGCCACAATTCCAAAGAAGAGAAGACCAGTTCTCCCCTGGCCAATATTTAACCCTCAACTAATATTATTACAACAAATTATCTGGTCATTATCACATGTGCATCTAAGCAATACTTTACCTGCCGTTGGAGTGTTTGATGGGACTGCATAGAGGGAACTTTACTCTACATCTGACCCATGCTCTACTTGTCATGGGTGTTGATTGTGTTTTGTTGTGTGCAGATGGTGGGCATTAACTGGGTGTTCACTTGAGGTCCTATAAAAATAGACCAAACTAAAACTTTGGTTGTTGGCTAGGAAGTATATGCTTGTAATGTGTAACTCTGTAAATAAATATTGAAGTGTGAAAGATTAGTTGCAGTCCATCCTTCACCAACTGGCTTTCTGGAATAAAACACTGTGAGTCTTTGATTCAATGGCATAGAAGGTGTTTTAGTCTGTATCTGACCCATGCTGTACCTGCCCTGGGAGTGTTTGATGAGACAGTGTAGAGAGAGCTTTATTCTATATTTGACCTGTGCTGTACCTGACCTGTGAGTGTTTGATGATAATTGTTGGGTGACTGAAATGAAACAAGTGGTCACCCTGACAGGATTCCCTCATTTAAAAAAGAGCCTTGATTTCATCTTTAAAACACTTTCAGCCACTAACCCAGTGATGAATGGCCATCACTGCTAAACATAGATTGTGTCTGTTCAGCATTGACTGTTCCTCTGAGCCGCAGTTTCCCATAATAATGTTTCAGGAACTAACTCTCCTGCCAGTGAGTGTCCCATTAACTCTGTGCATTCTTTGACATTATTCCGAAACACCACCTGTTCCTGTTTTAATAACACTGGAGGTTATTCTCCAGGGTTTGATAATTAACAGACCAATTCACCTTTATTTTCATTCCAGACCTTTGAAATGTTACGACTTTTCTTCAAGCTTTGACTAATAGGTAACAGCAGTGATTAATCTTCCACTTTCTAAGCGTTGACTCTGCCAGGAAAATATTTCAAGTTTCAAACCCAATGACTCTTACAGAAATGAGCTTCAGATCTCAGGCGCTCGAATCTCTGTCATGTCAGAAACCGCAGCGTCCTTGATATTATCCACTTTTTCCTGGTTCAGTTGGCACATCCCCTGTTTCAGAGTTGGAAACTTTCAATGATAAAATTGTGCTTTTCCAAATCTCTCCAAATATCGTTTGATAAGGTGCCATATCAAAGGTTATTGTGGAAAATAAAAGCTCATGGTGTAGGGGATAATATATTGGCATGGATAGAAGATTGGCTAGCTAATAGGAAGCAGAGAGAAGGCATAATTGGGTCTTATTATGGTTGGCAGGATGTTATGTGTGGTGTGCCACAGGGATCGGTGTTGGGGCCTCAAGTTTTTACAATTTATATAACTGACTTGGATGAAAGGACTGAAGATATGGTTGCTAAATTGGCCGATGGCACAAAGATAGATAGGAAAGTAAGTTGTGAAGAGGACATAAGGAGGTTACAAGGGGACATAGATAGGTTAAGTAAATGGGCAAAGACCTGGCAAATGTAGCTTAATATATAGGAAAATGTGAAATTGTCCATTTTGTCAGGAAGAATAAAACAGAAGCTTATTATCTAAATGGTGAGAGATTGCAAAGCTCTGAGATTCAGAGGGATCTGAGTGTCCTAGTGCATGATTCTCAGAAGCCGAGTACGCAGGTACAGCAAGTAATTGGAAAAGCTATTAGAATGTTATTGTTTATTGGGAGGGGAGTTGAATACAAAGGTAGAGAGGTTATGCTTCAGTTGCAGAAGACACTGGTGAGACCATGGCCAGAATTTTACTGCCCTGTCACGGTGGGGACAGGGCCGTAAAATGTGGTGAGCCATTCGAAACTCCATTGACTTCTGCGGGACCATAAAATCCCACTGGCGTAAAATTCTGCCCTATATCTGGAGTACTATGTGCTGGTCTTCTTATTTAAGGAAGGATGTAGCTGCATTAGTAGCAGTTCAGAGAAGGTTTGCTAAACTAATAATAGGAATGGGAGGGCTGCCTTATGAGGAAAGGTTGAACAGGCCAGGCTTGTATCCACTGGAGGTTAGAAGAGTAAGAGGCAACTTGATTGAAACATATAAGATCCTGAGGGGTCTTGGCAGGGTGGATGTGGAGAAGATGTTTCCTCTTGTGGGACAATCCAGAACTGTTTAAAAATAAGGGGTCGCCCATTTAAGAGAGATGAGGAGAAATTTTTCTCTCAGAGGGTCGTGAGTCTTTGGAACTCCCTTCCACAAAAGGCAGCAGAAGCAGAGTCTTTGAATATTTTTAAGGCAAAGGTAGAAATATTCTTGATAAACAGGGCGGGGGGGGGGTGGTGAAATGTTATCAGGGGTGGGCTGAGGTTACAATAAGATCAGCCATGGTCTTATTGAATGGAGGAGCAGGCTCGAGGGTCTGAGTGACCTGCTCCTACTCCTAATTCATGTATTCATATGTCCATATGCTGACCATACCAAACTTGCACCAAGTGCTATTCACCCATCACCCCTGAGCTCACTGACCCACATTGACTTTCAGTACACCAGCACTTCAATCTTAACATTCCCATCCTTGTGTTTTAATCTTTCCAGAGCTCGGCCTTTTCCTATCTCTGTAATCTCCTCCAGCCTTACAAACCTCTGAGAACTCTTGCATCCTCCAGCTAGGCCCTTTGTGTGCCTTTGGTCCCTCTTTTAGTAGTTATGTGATCAGCTGCCTTGGCCCTAAGTTATGGCATTCGTTCCACGACCTCTTCACCTCACTAACTCTCTCTCTCTCCTCTTCTAAGATTCTGCTTAAATCTTAGTTCCTAGACCAAGATTTGTCCTGACCTCTTTGGTTCAGTACCTTTTTTTTTGTCAGTACCCTCACATCATCACCCCTCCCCCCTCAGTCAATGACATCCCATAGCGAGCAGCAATAGATTCATGTTGCAGCATGAGGCTGGTCTCCAAAGTGATATCTGTTTGGGTTATTCTGATACCATAAGGTGGGTCCCAGCATAAAATGACCCACGACAACAATGGGTAAGCCTCTCGATGTCATCAAGCACTTGTGTGAAATTTCGCTCGGCAGGTGTGTGCGGGACTTGGGGCAGCACCCACCATTAATTAATAGGCCAGTTATGGCCCTTGACAACCCAACTGATGGCAATTTAATGATTCCCATGCATGTTTTTGCTCGTTGCATGGGCAAAATGGACAGGTGGGCAAGCCACAATTTGCAAAACCTCATCCATGGGATAAGAAGGGTCAGCAGCATTGTCAATGTGAGTAGTGAAGAGTTTTGGAGATAGTTTGCTGCTGATGGTTTATTGAGTCTTGGCAGTTTATTCTCTGATTGGGGCTTCATTCTTAGCAATTCCAGGCTTCATATCTGGACTCATTGGTGTCTTCCAGGTCCCCTGAGGATTCGGACCGTGTGGACCCTTCGAAGTGTCAGTCAGCCCTCCCATACCCTGGCAATGGGAATTGTGGTCTCTGCTGGAGGAGGAAGAGAAGGGCAGAAGGGAGATGAGACCAGGTGTCCCAATGCTGTTTCTGGGGGGAGGGGTGAGGGGGCACCTGTGGGAGGAGAGGCGCAGGCACAAGGGGCGCAGGGTCAGCAGGAAGTCCAAGGTGGAAGGGGCCACAGAAGATGCTACTTTCCTCCTACCAAGGTTTGCAGGCAGCAATGCAGACACCTCAATTTGTCTGAGGTGCAATGCCGAAGGATGCTTCGCCTCTCAAGGGAGAGAGTGACTTCCATTTGCCAGATGATCGGGCCTGAGATCATCTCTGACTGTGTGAGCGGACACCCCATGGCAATGGCTCTGAAGGTAACATAAAGTCACAGAGTCAGAGAGTTATGCAGCATAGAAACAGGCCCGTTGGCCCATCATGTCTGTGCTAGCCATCACACACCTATCTATTCTAATCCCATTTTCCAGCATTTGGCCTGTAGCCCTGTATGCTATGGCACTTCAAGTTCTCATCTAAATATTTCTTAAATGTTGTGAGGGTTCCTGCCTCTACCACCTCCTCAGGCTGTGCATTCCAGATTCCAACCACCCTCTGGGTGAAAAACCTTTTCCTCAAATCCTCTCAAAACCTCCTTCCTCTTATCTTAAATCTATACTCTGGTTATTGACACCTCTGCTAAGGGAGAAAGTTTCTTCCCAGCTACCCTATCTCTGCCCCTCATAATTTTGTATACCTCTATCAGGTGCCCCCTCAGCCTTCGCTGCTCTAAGGAAAACAACCCTAGCCTATCCAGCCTGTCTTCATAGCTGAAACGCTCCAGCCCAGGCACACCCTGGTGAATCTCTGCTGCACCCTCACCCGTCACTGTGGCCTTCAACTTCTATGCCTCTGGCTCTTTCCAGAGGTCAGTGGGGAATCTTTGTGGAGTCTCCCAATCAGCTGTCCATAGTTGTGTCAATTTGGTGACAGACCCAAGAACAGAGGCGGAGCAGTGGTTAAACAGGAGCCGTGGCTCCACATGGGCGGTGGTAGAGAGAACCATAGGCCTTCTCAAGATGTGCTTCTGATGCCTGGACCATTCAGGGTGCACACTGCAATACCCCCCAGAGCAGATGTCACTGATAGTGGTTGCATGCTGTGCTCTCCAGAATCTGGCACTGGCAAGGGGGGACCCACTGGAGGAAGAGGATGTTGACGCAGCTGCACAGGCCCCAGATGATGAGTCCAGTAGTGAGTCAGAAGAGGAGCATGTGAGGAGAATGCTGAGGGCATGGAGCCAGACCTTGGTAACCTCCAAGGAGGCAAGAACAGCAGGGACGCCTTGATCCAACCCTCCTTCAGCTAGGCTGCCAAATAAGAACTACCTCCTCATGCCAGGGCTGCTGCCTCCATTGTGGATCACCGAAATGG
Source organism: Carcharodon carcharias (assembly GCF_017639515.1). Classification (NCBI taxonomy): domain Eukaryota; kingdom Metazoa; phylum Chordata; class Chondrichthyes; order Lamniformes; family Lamnidae; genus Carcharodon; species Carcharodon carcharias. Next base: position 23,892,858 of record NC_054485.1, on the reverse strand, counting down.
CCCTTTCCTTGGCCCCCAAGATACACTCAGTGCCTGTGCAATAAAGTTTTGAGCTACCCACGTCCAGCATTCCATACTGGCCTACCATGCATGTACAAAATAAATGAAGCATACTCAGGCTAATAGCACAAAAACAAATTTAATTTTATGTTGGAATTCACATAGTCTTGAAAGGAAAAAACCGGCATTGGTAGACACACCATTAAAAATGAAAAACAAAATGGGGGAACATAAGCTCACCCGTGGCCAGTCCCTCTTGTGCTTAAGGTGTTTTAAATTTATATTTACTGGTGCTACGTCTAGGTGTTACCCCCTCACTGCCACAGGCATTGGAGATGGCCTGCTGACTCTGCTGCCCTGTTGGCCTTGATGACCTTGGTGGTCGTCCCCTGTGCTGGCCCTGCTTGGGAGGGAGCGGCAGTGCCACAGCTGGCATCTCCCCAGTCGACGCAGTCTCATCAGGTGCCATGGCCTCTGGCAGAGGGGCGGAGGAGCCGCTGCCATCATCCAGAGCGCCCTGAGAGGAGCCCACAGAGATGACAAGCAGCTTGTGTGCCAACATGAGGTCGCTGTGGACCTCCCTGCTCACCATTGATGGACAGGCACCTCGCTGGGACACTGGGTGCCCCATCCACCTCGAATACGGACACTGACAAGCTGAGTTCAGTGCCTGGGTGAGGGCTTGCAGGTTCAAGCAGAACACCAGGAACCCCTGATTCTGTTCCTGGAGCAGCCTCTCCATGTGGGTCACCACTCTCTCCATGGAGGAGGCATTGCGCTCAGCCATGAGGGTCAAAGCAATGCTCACGCTCTTCAGGGACTCCTCCACAATGGAAAACATGGCATGCATGGATCTCTGCCAGATCCTCCCGCACACCCAGCTGGTTGTCCAGCGGCTGCTGTCTAATGGATGACTCCAGAGGCTCATCATCAGCCTTCGGCCGAGCATCGTCCCAGTCCCCAGCAGTCCTTCGACTGCCGACGCCCTGAGCACTCTCTGCCCCGCCTGCACCTCAGGTGAGTGTGAACTGACCTCACCAATGTGCACCGAGGTACTATCCACCACATTAATGCCCACCGAAAGAAGAAGGACATGTCATTAGTTAAAGTCACCACACTGTCACTGTGCATGCCAGGCACCCTGGTGAGACAATGAAGATTTGCATCATTGTGCCCTTGTCTTTCAATGATCAATGGGGACTCCAGGTTCGAGCTCACATCAATGAAGAGACAGAACAAGAATGTTTGAACCATCCGAAGTTCTCCCCTCAGTGCACTGTGCTTTTACCTTTGTCTGACACCCCAGCTTGAGGAACAGCTTGCAGGGTAGATCTGAGTCATGGCCCTTGAGGCACAAGGCACTCAGTCCAAGCAGCCAGGGCTCAGCCCCTTGGCCAGCGCTGGTGTGATTGACAGTTGGCACTCAGACTCTAGCACCCCTGAGCTCCACAGGGGGACAGCCAGACCAAAACAATTCAACACACTGACCCATGGCAGTATGGTACTCACTCTTACTGAGCGCAGCAGGTCATTGAAGTGCTTCTGGCACTGTACCCAGGTGCTTTGCACCACGTCGCAGCTGCTCACCCGGTCTGCCACTTCCTCCCGTGCCCTCTTGGTGAGGTACGGTGGCTTCCTCCTCCCATTTCTGGAGACAAGGGTGTCCCTTCTGGCAGCCACCTCCTCCAAGAGAGCAGCGAGGCACTCCTAGGAAAAGCAGGGAGCCGAGTGCCACCCCGCCCCCCCCCCGCCGCCGCCGCCCCCCCCCCCCCCCCCCCCCCCCCACACACACACCTGCCTTCCCGCCTGGAGTTTGCTGACACACTGGACTCCAGCCTTGCAATGGCAGGCAGACGTCCCTCCCGAGCAGCCTGTCTGGGGCTGCCTGGGCCCTTTATAAACAGGCTGCCAGGTTGCCATTGGACCCGGCGGCTGACAGGTCCCCGCCCCCATTCGGCCCTTCCCGGCCAGTGATGAGCTGCGTTTCACGCTGGGCGGGTCTTAGTTGGCCCATCAGCATGAAATCATGGTCGGGCCCTGATCAAGCCCACCCAACAAAGGCAAAATTCTGCCCTGGGAAAGCCCCGAGGAAGATAACTGAGTTTGAATGGCCGTCGATCATCTATGGAAACAATACCAGTGAATGATAAACTGCTGGATACAATCCAGTTCTTACCCAAGGCGTTACTGGGTAGCAAGCTGCCTTTTCTAATTGATTTCCCCCTGTGTGGACCCAAGCATTAGTATCAGTTGTAGCACCCTAACTCTTGTCTTAGCTGGGGTGTGAACCTGGAATTTTGTTTTGTTTGTTCTTGGTATGTGAGTGCCAATGGCAAGGCCAACATTTATTCCCTAACCCTAATTGCCCTTGAGAAGATGGTGCTAAGCCACCTTTGTGAATGGTAGCGGTCCATGTGGTGTAGTGCTTTCTGTAGTAATTTGACATAGCTGAGTGGCTAGCTAGGCCATTTCAGAGGGCAGTTAAGAGCCAACTACATTGTTGTGGGTCTGGAGTCACATGTAGGCCAGGCCGAGTAAGGCTTCGGTGCCACTTCAGTACCATTGCACATGTAGCTGGAGTTAGTTTTGTTGTGCATTGTGCATCATTCTACTCTGCACAGCATTTATTCAGCATTTACGAAAACACTTGAAATGTTATCTGTCCTTTGGATGAGATGTTGAGCCAAGACCCCATCTGCCCTCTCAGGTGAACAGATAAAACCCCATGGCTTTATTATGAAGAAGAGCAGGGCAGTGTTCCTTTGGTTTCCTGAACCAATATTTATCTCTCAACCAACATTGCTAAAAACAAATTAGCTGATCTTATCACATTGTGGGACATTGCTGTGTACAAATTAGCTGTTGTATTACCAAAATTGCAAGTTCGTACTCTTCCAAAATACTTAATTGACCAAAAAATGTTTTGGGATATCATGTGGTTGTAAAAGGCTCTGTATATAATACAAGTCTTTCTTTATCTATTTACGGAATGCTACAGCTGTTCAGTGAATTTACTGTGAGCAAGTTGGAATGTGTATTTCAATGACTGCCATCCCAAAGGGCAACATTTCAACTTAATCACTTGTAAAAATGAATGAAGCCTAGACCCTAATTCCCATGGGAATACTTGACTTGAAAAAGACAGAACATATTTTATTTTATTATAAAAGATTTTGCCGGTGCCAATGTCTGACTCTTACCTACTCAACAGTGCTTTCTGGGTCCGTCTCTCCTATTTCTCCTGATGGACCATGTAGTTGGGGAGGCAATGTTGAGAATGATAGGGAAAATCTATGTTTGTTTTAAATTCTAGCTTGTCTCCGCCCTGGCTTCTAAAAGTGCTGACTTGGACAAATTTTAGTGGGCAACCTCCCACCCCCACCGCCCCCCCCCCACCCCCGCCCCACCCCCCCCACCCTCCCTCACCAAAGGCACCATGCAAACTACTGGCATCCCACACCCAACATCATATAAACATTCAAAACAAGAACAGAAGTTGGCCTTTCAACTCCTAGACCCTGCTCCGTCATTCAATAAGATCATCGCTGATTTGTTTGTGTTTCGAATTCCACATTCCTATCTACCCCCAATAACCTTTGATTCCCTTGCCTAACAAGAATCTACCTACCTCTACCTTAAAAATATTCAGTGATCGCGCCTCCACTGCCTTCTGAGGCAGAGAGTTCCAAAGTTGCCAAAGCCTCTGAGAGAAAAAATATTCTCCTCATCTCTGTCCTAAAAGGGCAACCCCTAATTTTAAAACAGGGCCCCCTAGTTTTGAACTCATGCACAAGAGGAAACATCCTTTCCACGTCCACCTTGTCAAGACCTTGCAGGATCCTATATACTTCAATCAAGTTACCCCTCACTCTTTAAACTATAGGGGAAATCAATCCCAGTCTGTCTAACCTTTCTGAATAGCAACTCTTTAAGTGTGAGTCAAGACAGGCAGAATCGTCTCAAAATTGCACTAAGTGCAAAAGCAGGCGTGTAAAACAACGTTTTACCCCAATGGCCACAATGGCAGGTTTTCGCACTGTATCGCCCCCTTCCTGCCTCATTATTTATGCGGTCACGGGAAACATGCCATTTCACTGACGGGCTTCCTCCAATTTGCCCGCCACACCCTTACCTCGCCGCTTCCTCAGGCTGGGTGCTATATTTGAGCTGCAACCACGCGCACAGTTCTCAATGTCAGCAGTCCTGGACTGCTGCACAGAAGACATGGTCCTGAAAGGCAAGAAGGCTGAGGCCCACCATTTTACTGACACATCCCAGGAATGCCTTTTGGACACCGTGGAGGGCCACTGCATGTGCCCTATGCCCTCGCTTTGGCTGCAGGAGGCCCATCAGTGTTATCACTCCGGCTTGGTAACAACGGTGGTCAGTGCCAACGCTATATAGAAGCGGTTTGTCATCCAGTGCAGAAAGAGGATGAACGATCTCATCCGTGCTGCCAGGGTGAGGCAACAATCTCACCTAAACTCACACACTCACAAGCCCATCACACATTCATTGGCATCTCACTCATTGCCAGCTCAAGGGACATCACCACCCATTCTCACACACACCCTCACATGTCCATCTGACCTCATCTCCTCTGGAGACTTCCTCCTCTCCCCTCACCACGTTGAGGCTACTTGTACAGATCAACATGTGCCTCCACACACACCCTGGGATACTCCCTTCCCCAGTACTGCCCTAGCCCTGCAGTTGCTTCCCTTGCCTGAGGGCATTTCATCCCCTTCCCCAAACAAGCCCTAGCCCTGCAGTTGCTGAAGAGCCACCCCGTTTGGTAGTTAGAGATCTGTTTGTGAGCCCCCCTAAAAGTGATGTGGTGCTTCCTGTGAAGCCTGGTAATGATGACTGTGAGTACTGACCAGAGCAAGGTAGGCAAACAAACCTTGAAGTCCCGAGTGAAGTGCAGCCCGCCAAGTGCACATCACTTATGTGCTGTTGCAAAACGCGTTGGCGTGTTTTCATGCCGATGTGGGCAGATGATCCAACATGGGGGGTGATTCCGGTGGACAGGCAAGATGATGAGATGCAAATACATTGAAATTAGGTTCCCGGCATTGGATGGTGGGAAAGGCCATTGATGGATGGAGCAGATAATCGCAAACTGGTTTCATAATGGCATAAAACCGATTTTTGGCCTTCTCGCCATTTGTCCGCTCACGCCTGCCATGATGCCCAAAGTCAACGGGGGCAGAAATTCCTGGCCAGTGAGTTAGTGGACAGTGGACAGATAGCTAACAATGCTGGTCCTGTTCTCTGATAGGATCAGATTTATCCCCTTGACTAGTTTTGATCAACCAAAGGAGTCAGAAAGGAATTTCCCAAATCTTTTCCACCAAATTGGCCTGGGTTAATATCTAGTGTTTTTTTCACTTCTCCCAGGACATCCCACGTATTTCTCCACATTACACCGGTGACTATAATTCAAAAGTACTTCATTGGCTGTGAAGAGCTTTGCAATGCTCTGAGCTCCTGAAATAAATGCAACTTATTTTTTTTGTTTCTTTGTTTTTAGAAATAAACTGCAGCAGAACTGGTGCAGCCAGGATGAGACAAATGAATGAAAGAAAAATTTGTATTTATATAATGTTTGTCACAACCTCAGGAGATCCCAAAGCCTTCTACAGCCATTGAAGTACTTTTCAAAGTGCAATCACTGCTGCAATGTAGGAAACATGATTGGCAACATGCACACAGCAAGCTCCCACAAACAGCAAGGAGATAATAACCACATAGTCTGTGTTTTGGTGATGTTGGTTGAAGGGTAAATATTGGGGATCTGCTTCACTCTTCTTCAAAATAGTGCCATGGGATATCTTTTTATGTCCACCTGAGCAGGCAGATGGGGCCTCAGTTTAATGTCTCTTTAGGAAGTTAGTCTCTCCAACAATGCAGCACTCCCTCAGTGCAACACTGGTAGTTTCAGCCCAGATCTTGCGCTCAAGTATTTGGAGTGAGACTTGATCATAATGCAATGACCCGGCGCTCTAATTTTGACCACCATCAATTTCCTCAGGACTTCTTCCGCTTTGGCGTAATTGGGTTTCCGCCAAACATGCGCTAAAGTTATGGTGATGGAGCTGGAAATGCTCAAGGAAACTCCCAGTGTATGATACTAAGACCTCAAACTGGTGGTCTGATTTAAGATTTATCCACCAATGAGACGACGCTTGGAAGAGCCTTTTCCAAAAAACACCAGGGCCCATAAACAGAACAAAGCAATAAATAAGAAATGCAGGCAAAAGAGGACTGAGCTCCTTAGGCTTTCATGGTCCGGATCACCAGAGGTCACAGGTCATAGTTTGGAGGCTCCTGTACTCCTGTTCTGAAGAGAGGGAGCTCTCTGTTCCTATTCCCTGAGGCAATCCAGTGTAACTCAAGGATTATCAATCTAACATTTGAATCTAACATTAGTCAGCCCTGACTAATTGCATTCCAACAATGACATGCCCATCGTCCTAGCAGCACTTAGTCCATGGGGTGTCTGATTAATTCTGTCCATTCCTGGCCAGCACCTACATCTAATTCTTTTGTTTTGAAGGTTTAAATGACCCAGTGCTAACTACTGTGGTTGTCTTGTCCACCTCCATCATCCTGTGAGGAAAGTAATTCTTTCTAAGAGAAAATTTTATGGAGATTCTCAAACAGACTCCACCAAGTATTATCTCCACCCTCCCCACCTTGCTAGCGATGGCAACTCTTAAACTTTGTAACACCAATTTGTTGCCTTTTCTCTTGTAACACTTTCTCGTCAAATAAGTTTTCATCTACCTTTTTAACATCTCAATTGATTCTGTATTGACGGCTTTCTGGGTCAGTGCAATCTCAACCCTTTGGGTGAAAAGCTCTCCTGTTCGCCACATTGCAGTCGATAGCCTCATGCCCCCACATCGTAAAGGTCAAGCCCATTCCAGAGACCTGAGCACATGGTCTAGGCTGACACTCCAGGGCAATGTTGAGGGAGGTGCCGTCATTTGGATCAAGCATTAAACAGGCGTTCCATCTGCCCTCCCAGATGAATGTAAAACTCGGCACTATATTGAAGAAGAGCAGGGGAATTTTGGTCAATAATGACCCCTGAACCAGCATCATTAAAACGGATTATCGAGTCATATCACATTGTCGCTCGTGAGACCTTGGCCAGGATCTTATGGCCCCTCCTGCCCAGAGGGGTATGATTGTCCCGCCGACCTGAATGGAAATTTAAATGGCACCAAGGGAGACCCACCATGGCAGGGCCGTAAAATCCGGGCCCTTATTCTAGCTTGATGCAATTTGAACTCATAGATTACAAGTCCAGTAATATAACCATTACCCCAGCTGTACTCACAAGCTGGCTATCAAACCCACAGTGGTCTGGATAAAATAACAACCCTGACAATAAGTTGATTCAAATTATTGTTTATTGTAGATAGAGAGAAGATAGGCTGAATTCTCCCAGACCGGCAGAGATGGTTTTGGACTGGGGACTGGGAGCAAATAAGTTTTAGGGTAGTTTGTCGGATCAGCTACCGGACGCGTTCCTTCCTCCGAGCGATCTTGACAGAGGTGGGGTCAAAGCAGCAGAGGTTACCCACCCAGCAGTGGCAGAAAGCCAGGTAGGCCCAATGGACCAACGGGGGGAATGTTAATGGAGCTGCTGGGATCTTGCTATGGCTGCCGCAGAGTCCGGCCGGAGCCTAGCATTAAAATCTTGTCAATCACCCCAGCACTGACCCGCTGGGATCTAGTGGCCACAGCCATGACTGCTAACCATATAGTGGACGGGCTTCTCCTCCACATTGATGACAGAGCAGCTGTAACTATGCCTGTCTTTTAATTTTCCCCAGTGCTGCAGTCAGCTCCTCCACTTTGAGGTGGCCGTGCAGTCTCCGGCTTGCCTCAGCAGTGTCCTCCTCTGTCAGTGGGGCTCCCAGCCTGACATCACTGTGGGTCTTCCTTTTGGCCCTCCCACTCCCCTGGTCCCCTGCCATCCTTAATCGGACTAGGCGACTTCTTAATTGGCTGCTTTTGGGAAGGTCGTGATCTCCTTCTCATCATAGCCACTCCCAGGTTCCCGACATGGAATTGTAGCCAAAGTCAAGGTCCCAACCAACTGGGAAAACTCAGCTCAATGTTTTTGTGGGAGAGTCCAAAACTCATGATCATAGATATAAGGTTGTCAATTATAAACCCAATAGCGAATTCAGGAGAATCCTGTCTACCCAGAAAGTGGCAAGAGTGTTGACCTTGTTACCACATTGGAGTGGTTGAGGCATATAGCAGAATGCACTTAGGGGGAAGTTAGATAAACACATGAGGGAGAAAGGAATAGAAGGATGTGTCAACAGAGTGAGATGAAGTAGGGTGGTGGGAGGCTCATGTGGAATATAAACATCAGCACCAGTTGTGACAAATGGTGTGTTTCTGTGCTGTACATTCTATTTAATGTGATATGTAATGGAACCGAGCCATAAATGTCCTTTAGGAAATGAAACCTGCCTTACTTACCCAAACTAGCCTATGTGTGATTCCAATCCTGCAACTTTAATTGGGCTGAAACGAAGACAAAATTGCCAAAGTATGGAGCGGGTCATTTGTAGGGAGGATGGTTCAGGGTTAACATATATGGAGTGTTACATGACAGAAAATAGGAGATGTGTTCATTGTATATCCTCAAACTGTCAAGAGAACGAGAACGTATAGAAAGCAGCTAAATCTAGTGGGGGTTTGTGGGTGGGGGTGGTGAAAGTTCACAGGCTATACGTTGTAAAGTGTCTCCCGCCTCTTAGCTCCTATTAACTCAGGGCGACCCATTGCAGCTAAAGACTGCAACTAATCAGAGATAACAGGCCGAGGATGATTATGTAGGACGATGCCCTCGGGGTGAAAGGGCAAAGGTGAGCCTGGAAAAATCAGCAGCCCGGGATTTATGGATAGGGTTTCTTTCTGATGGTGGGCATTTTCAAGCTGGTTCCTGTTACAGGGCCATAAATCTGGCTCCATGAAGGATTTCATTTCAGCTCTCCAGGGGACTCTTATTCAGTGGCACAGTCGTCTTGGCTGCGATTGGAATCGGTCATTTAACCCCAGGACATGCTAGTAATTGAGAAGAGTCTGAAGTGGAGTCAAGACTGCCGATGGTTGGGTTTCTGTAGACCTATTTGTCCATTAAAATGCTCCCTACACCTATCATATTAAATGTTGAGATGTGATCTTGCCTTCACTGAGGTGGGATAGATTTCAACTCTAGGCAGCTTCAAACTAAATTGCAACAAGCTTTTCTAATTCCCTCATCCAATTAACAAAGACCGGCCAAATAATTGAGGTACTAAAATAAAGAAGAAAGAAAGAACTTGCATTTCTATATCACCTTTCACAAACCCAGGACCCTCCAAAGTATTTCATAGCTGCTGAAGTACAGAACTGGTTTGAAGTTAGCCCCTGTTGTACCAGGTACACCTTTATTCTGTAACTCCCAGTTAGTGCTACCTGTGGCCATGGTAACATTTTTGCCTCTGAGTCAGGCAAAGTATGTCTTCCTCAGACACCATATTTAAATACTCCGGTTGTGGGTTCAAGTCCCGTGCCAGAAACTTAAGAACATCCAGGCTGAGTTTCCCAATGCGGTATTGAGAGTGCGACTCTGCCAGAGGTATCTTCCTTTGGACGAGATATTAAAACAAGACCATGCCTCAGGTGGATGTCAAAGTTCCCACGGCACTATTTCAAGGAGAAGCAAGGAGTTCTCGCTGGAGTCCTAGAGCCAATGTTTCTTCTTCTTAGCCAGTCCCTTGGGGTCAAGGATGACTTGCTTCTACACTAAAAATGAGTTCTCAGTTGATTGAAGAGTCCAGTGCATGACCTACAGTCTCTATCACAGATGGGGCAGACATGGCAGGGCGAATGGATGGCTGGGGTGCCTGGCTTGCCTTGTGCTCGTTTCACTGTCAATGCTTGGTTTCAGCTAGCCCTTGGCGATGAGGCTCGAGGTATTCAGCAACTTCCCAGATGCTTTCCCTCCACTTCGGGTGGTCTTGGGCCAGGGATTCCCAGATGTTGGTGGGGATGTTGCACTTTTTCAAAGGGGCCTTAAGGGTGCCCTTGAAGTGTTCCCTCTGCTCTCCTGGGCTCGCTTGCTGTGTCGAAGCTCTGAGTAGAGCGGGAGTCTTGCGTCAGACGTGTGGACAATGTAGCCCGCCCAGCAGAGCTGATCGAGTGTGGTCCATGCTTCGAAGCTGGGGATGTTGGCCTGAGTGAGAACACTGACGTCGGTGTGCCTATCCTGCCGATGGATTTGCAGGGTCTTACGGAGGCAGCGCTGGAGTCATCTCGGACCCCCCTTGCCACTGGACCAAGGCCTTGCTCAGTGAAGCCTGCGTGGCAGCTGGTGTGCAACGGCCACCCAACGTTAAAAGAACTCACGCACAGGTATCTTTCACCCCCTTAAAATGAAGTTCAGGACTTGGAACATAAGGACCCTCATGGACAGCCCCAACAATGACAGACTGGATTGGCGTACTTCCGTCATTGCCCGGGAGCTCTGGCGTTTCGACATTGACATCACCGCCTTAAGTGAGACCTGGTGGACAGGGGAAGGCCAGCTCAAGGAACGAGGTGGTGGTTAAACTTTCTTCTGAAAAGTAAACCATTAGAAGATCGGCACCTCCATGGGGTTGGCTTCACCATTAAAAATGAACTAGTCTCAAAGACATCCCTTGCAGGATAAATGAGTGCCTCATGACCCTTCGACTCACCCTAGCCCAGAACCAATGTACTGCAGCCCTCAGCGCATAGGCCCCAACACTAGATGCTATAGGTGAGTCCAAAGAGGAATTTTACTCCAGCCTTGAACAATCCCTGGCCCAAGTCCCAGCGGGCGACAACCTGTTCCTCCTTGACATCTTCAATGCAAGAGTTGGGAAGGACACAGACCCCTGGGGGAGCAGGGCCAACATTTATCACCTAATCAACGTCACTAGAACAGATCCTAAGGTCAACATCTCATTGCTGTTTTGTGGGAGCTTGCTGTGCACAAATTGACTGCTGCGTTTCTTGAATTACAACAATGACTACTCTTCAAAAGTGCTTTTAAGCGCCCTGAGGCGGCGAAAGGCTTTTTTTTTAAACCTGCCACTTTATTTGCAGTGTGCTTTGTTCTTTTCTGTGATTGAGGCAGTAAAACATACACAAGTCAACCAGTCAACACCTGCAGGCTGTTTCTCACAGAGCCTGGCAGTCATGTCTGAGAGGAAATGAGATCACCATCTTTACAAAGAGCCGTGGTGAAGCAGTGTCCCTGGGCCAGGTGCTGAGTGCATTCCTGCAGTGCTGTGAAGGGTCCGACACAATTCAGATGTTCTTCCCACTTAGAGTTAATGGGAGAGGTAAATCAAACCAGCACCTCTTTCGAAACGGGGTTGACTGAAGTGTTAGGCAGATCTTGGGCTTGTCGAACATACATTATAGAACTGAGTTATACAGATCAGGAAGGTCCCTGAGTTGGTAAGTGGTCTGAACCTCAGTTAACCAACTCCAGATGGGGTGGGAATGGCTGTTCAGTATTCGCCCTCCGCTCCTTCAGGCTATGGAGGTGAAAAAAATCAGCCAGTTTCCCTGCAGCCTATCGCTAAAGTTACCCCTGCTTTACAGCTTGTCTGTGCATGCGTGTGTCTGAGTTTCTGTCAGTGTATCTGCATGTATATGTGTTGGGTGTGTGTGTGTGTGTGTGTATTTGTGTGCATGTGTGTGTATTTGTGTAGGTGAATGCCTCTTTGTCATTATGTATTTGTGCATCTTTGAGTATGTGTGTGAATGTGCATTTCTGTGTGTGTGAGTGTGTGTGTGTGCATGTGTGTGTATTTGTGTGCATGTGTGTGTATTTGTGAGGGTGAAGGCCTGTTTGTCATTATGTATTTGTGCATCTTTGCGTATGTGTGTGAATGTGCATTTCTGTGTATGTGTGTGTGTGCGCGTTTGATTTCCTTTGCAGTCCAACAGCCAGCCAACACTTAATCTCTGGAGTCACATATGAAGAATAACCTCTTGGGTAGGGTACCAGAGAGATGCTACAGGCACATGTAGCATGTTACCTGTGAGGCGCAGCCCATTTTTGGAAGCAGTGGGCAGAAAACTACTAATAAATGAAGACAATGTCATGTGACAGATCCCCAATTACATCCCAACTCAGTTCTATAATGTAGGATCTGTTGAGAACTAGAGAGGGTGCAGAAGAGATTTACTCAGATGGTACCAGAGATGAAGGACTTTCGACTGGAGAAGATGGGATAGTCCCCCTTAGAGTAGGGAAGGTTAGGGGGAGATTTAATAGAGGGATTTAAAATCATAAATGATTTTGATAGATTAGATAGGGAAGGAACTGTTCACTGGCAGAAGAGTCCACAACCAGGGGACACAGGTTCATAGTAACTGGCAAAAGAACAACAGCCAGATGAGGAAACAATTTTTTAATGTTGCAAGTTGTTGTGAACTGGAACACGCTGTCTGAAAAGGTGGTCAAAGCAGATTCAATAATATCTTTCACAAGCAATTTGGATAAATACTTGAAGGGAAAAAAATTTGCAGGACTATGGAGGAAGGGTAAGAAAGTGGGACTGATTGGATAGCTCTACCAAAGAACTGGCAAAGCCACGACAATCTGGATGGCCTCCTTCTGTGCTGTGTTATTCTGTGGCTCTATGTCTCTATGTTCGGCTCTGAGAGAAGCTACCTGTGTGCCTGGTGAGATCAGAATTGTTTTGGATTACCAACTCTGGTTGGACATATTCCTGGAGGTTTCAACAAATGGTCTACCACTTCTAACCGTCTCATCCTCACACTCCCATCATTGTTCACCCAACATAGTCATCCTCGCGGTATCTCCCGTCCATGACCAATTGGGATAGACTCTTCATTACCCAGGTTGAATGATTCTCTGGCCTCAGTCTCTTTCGCCCCCTTCCCCTACCCTGTGTCGAATATTTTCTTAAATATCGGAAGTGTTCAAAGCAAATGATAGGAACACACCTGTTTTTTTAAATGTCACAATTTTCTCCAGAATTTCTTGTAACATTTCTGGAGTGTCTAGAATGATCTGTGCTCACTAACCTACATTGTCTCTCGGTCTTGCAACGTTTTGATTTCAAGATTTTCATCCTTGTTTTCAAATCGTTCAATGTCTTTGCCCCTCCCTATCTCGAGAACCTCCTCCAGTCCCACAATGCTACATCAGCACTCCTCGAATTCTGGATTCTTTGAACATCTCTTTGCACACTACTGGTGGCCTTCAGCTGTCAAGGATCCTTGTACATCCCTCATTTCCAGTGATCATTGCCAACTCACCTCATAAAGGCCATGTCTTCAGCTGTCTCGGGCCCCAATCTCTGGAATTCCCTTGCTAAACCTCTCCATCTCCCTACTCCTCTCTCCTCTTGTAAGATGCTTCTTAAAGCCTACACCTACAATTGTCTGCATATTTCCTCATGCGGCCCGATATCAAATTTCATTGGTTGGTATTCCTGTAAAGCACCTTGGGATATTTTACCCCATTAAAGGTGCTACATACTGCAACTTGTTGCTGGTGGATTATCAGAAACCATATAATCGTTTGTTGCTCTTCCTTTTGTCAATATCTATTTTCAAAATTCATTTACAGGATGTGGGAATCGCTGGCTAGGCCAGCATTTATTCCCCATCCCTAATTGCCCTTGAGAAGGTGGTGGTGAGCTGCCTTCTTGAACTGTTGCAGTTCATGTGCTGTAGGTACACCCACAGTGCTGTTAGGGAGGGAGTTCCAGGATTTTGACCCAGTGACAGTGAAGGAACTGCGATATATTTCCAAGTCAGGGTGGTGAGTGACTTGGAGGGGAACTTCCAGGTGGTGATGTTCCCATGTGTCTGCTGCCCTTGCCCTTCTAGATGGTAGTGGTCATGAGTTTGGAAGGTGCTGCCTAAGGAGCCTTGGTGAATTTCTGCCATGCATCTTGTAGATGGTACACACTGCTGCCATCGTTTGTCAGTGGTGGAGGGAATGATCTTTTGTGGGTGGGGTGCCAATCAAGTGGGCTGCTTTGTCCTGGATTGTGTCAATCTTCTTGAGTGTTGTTGGAGCTACCCACATCATGGCAAGCAGAGAGTATTCCATCACACTCCTGACTTGTGCCTTGTAGATAGTAGGCAGGTTTGGAGGGTCAGGGGGTGAGTTACTCACCACAGGATTCCTAACCTCTGACCTGCTCTTGTATCCACAGTATTTATATCGTCCATTTCAGTTTCTGGTCATTGGTAACCTCCAGGATATTGATAGTGGGGAATTCATTTGCCATTGAATGTCAAGGGTCGATGGTTAGCTTCTCTCTTGGAGATGGTTATTGCCTGGCACTTGTGTGGCATGAATGTTACTTGCCACTAGTCAGCCCAAGCCTGGATATTGTACAGGTCTAGCTGCATTTAGAAATGGACTGCTTCAGTGCCTGAGGAGTCGTGAATGGTGCTGAACATTGTGCAATCATGAGCGAATATCCTCACTTCTGACCTTATGATGGAAGGAAGATCAGTGATGAAGCAGCTGAAGATGGTTGGGCTGAGGACACTACCCTGAGGAGCTCCTGTAGTGATGTCCTGGAACTGAGATGATTGATTTCCAACAACCACAAAAATCTTCCTTTGTGCTAGGCATGACTCCAACCAGTGGAGAGTTTTCCCCCTGATTCCCATTGACTCCAGTTTTGCTAGGGCTCCTTGATGCTACACTCAGTCAAATGCTGCCTTGATGTCAAGGGCAGTCACTCTCACATCATCTCTGGAGTTCAGCTCTTTTGCCCATGTTTGAAAAAAGGCTGTAATGAGGTCAGAAGCTGAGTGACCCTGGTAGAACCCAAACTGAGCATCAGGGAGCAGGTTATTGCTAAGCAAGTGCTGCTTGACAGCATTGTTGATGACCCCTTCCATCACTTTACTGATGATGGAGAGTAGACTGATAGGGTGGTAATTGGCCAGGTGAATTGGCCCTGCTTTTTGTATACAGGACATACCTGGGCAATTTTCCACATTGTCAGGTAAATGCCTGTGTCGTAGCTGTACTGGAACAGCTTGGCTGGGGACACGGCAAGTTCTGGAGCAGAGTCTTCGGTACTATTGTCAGGGTTCATAGCCTTTGCAGTATCCTGTGCCTTTAGCCGTTTCTTGATATCACATGGAGTGAATCGAATTGGCTGAAGACTGACATCTGTGAAGCTGGGGACCTCTGGAGGAGGCCGATTTGGGTCATCGTTGTTTCCTTGCAAAGAACAGCTTTCTCCTTGGTACAAATGAGACAAGGTAATTGCTGTTTGCCAAACATTACCTCCCTGACTCCATGAGGATTCTCTGTGATCATTGCCTGCTCACCTCAATCAGGTGGGATTGCAAAGAGTTCCCACATTCAGTTCCAGTAACCTGATACCCTGTTCAGTGATCTCTCCACTCAGCCATTCTTGTCCATCAACAATGTAAATTAGAACTTGACACTTGTTCTCAACAAAAAGGAGCAGCTTTATGCTGTTTTAAAGGTTGCTGAATGGCTTTCTGATGGAAATCGTATGACGCCACCACTATGCTCAACCAGGGTGAGGGTCCACCCTGGAAATGTTAAATCATTCATTCTGTCCCCACATGCTGCCAGACCAGCTGAGTGTCTCCAGCATTTTTTGGTTTTGGTCAGAGAGGGAAAGACAAGAAAAAATTGTTACTACGCAGCAAGTTATTTATGACCTGAAATGCACTTCCTGAAAGGCTGGTGGAAGCAGCAACTTTCGAAAGGGAATTGAACATTTACTTCAAAGGGAAACGTTTACAAGGCTATGGGAAAAGATGTGGAGGAGAGTAGGATTAATTGGATAGCTCGTTCTAAGAGATGGCACTGGCACGTCGGGCCAGATGCTGTTAGACTGCATGATACTTATGATTTCCAGCTTCTTCAGTTTTGGGTCTTTGAGAGCTCTGAGACAAAGCACAAAGGAAGGGCAGTGTTACCCATAGAGGTATGAATCGCAATCAAGCGTTTATGTCAGCAATGCTGCACCACCGTGTGATGGTAGTGGGTCCATGACTGTGATTGCCAACAGTGTGCTCCAGGTTTCTATTGAGCCATTGGACAGGGTAGCCAACAGGGGTTAGGAAAAAAATGTCACCCTGGAGGGCCCAATCCATTTACTTGTTGTATTGTGCCCTTAGAGAAAGACCTAGCCTCAACAACAACAACCACTTATATTTACATAGCACCTTTAACATAAAGAAACTTCCCAATGTGCTTCACAGGAACATCATAATACAAAGTCTGACACCAAGTCCAATAAGGAGATAATAGGACAGGTGACTAAAAGCTTGGTGAAATAAGTTTTTTTTTAGGTTTTAAGGGGTGTCTTTAAAGAGGAAAGCAAGGTAGAGAGGCAGAGAGGCATCGGGAGTGAACTCCAGAGCTTGGGGCCTAGAAAACTGAAGGTATGGTACCAATGGTGGAACAATTATAATTGAGAAGGTACAAGAGTTCAGAATTAGATGAGCGCAGATATCTTGGAGGTTTGTGGGGTTGGTGGAGATTACAAAGATAAAGAGGGGCAAGGCCATGGAGAAATTTGAAAACAAGGATGAGAATTTTAATGTCAAGATGTTGCTTGACCAGGACCCATTGTAAGCCAGCGAGCATAAGGGTGATAGGGGAACAGAACTTTCTGTGGGTTAAGACTAGGGCAGCTAACTTTTGGATGACCCCAAGTTTATGGAGTCTCAAGCACATGAGATTCTTGAGCCACTACAAAAGCAAAGGAGCTGAGATGGTTTCCTATTGTCTTCCTTACAGTTTGTAACTTCAGGGTGCCTTCTCCTAGAGTGGGTTGCAACCAAGGCTCAGGAATCTCACCTAACCTATACAATGGTGGGAAGGTGCCACCTTCAGCCATTAGAGCAGATCATCCCCATTGAATATCTATCCAATTTTCAAAGTCAGTCTTTGCCTGCTGGGACTGTCAGGAGCATGTCTCAAAGTCAACCCTCTGAGCCAGTGGTCACTCTGTCTGGTCATGGGTACCTGACTGAATGTCAGCCGTAACTAGGGACCAATCTCCACTCACCAGGAATACCTGGATTTGGACTCAAAACTTTCACCTTCTAGCTCAACAACAACCTGCAATTATTTAGTGCATTAAGGTAGCAAAATGTTCTAAGTGCTTTGTAGGAGCATATTAGACTGAACTTGACACTGGGCTATGAAAAGAGATATTAGGACAGGTGCTCTAATGCTCGGGCAGATTGGCAGGTTTTACAGAACATCCTGAAGGAGAAGCGAAAGGTGGAAAGGTTTGAGGAGAGAATTCCAGAGCTTAGGACCAAGGTGGCTAAAAGGCACTGCCACAAATATTGGAGTGGTGTAAACTGGAGATGTGTAAGGTATCAGAATTGGAGGACCACAGAGACCTGGGAGGGTTGTAGGGCTGGAGGATATTCCATAGATAGGGAGGGCAAGGCCATGGAGGGATTGGATAATTAGAATTTTAAAATCAAGGCATTGATGGATCAAGAACCAACATATGTCAATGAGCGTAGACGTGATGAGTGAACATGACTTAATTTGAGTTAGGAAAAGAGCAGTCGAGTTTTGGATGAGCTGAAGGGTCCAAGGTGGGAGGCTGGGCCAGCAGCACAGTAGAATAGTTGAGTCTGGAAGTAATAAAAGCATGGATGAGTGTTTCAACAGTATGTAAACTACAAGTGAATTAGTTACAGATGAAGCTGTTTGGGATCTTTTTGCAAACTTATAGAAGCTCTAAAAGAAATTCTCCTTTTGTAACAAAATTAAGAACCTATACCTGTGGTTGTGTTGTTACATTAAGTTGCGTATCTTAGAGAGAGTTTTTAAATGTTTACATAACGCCTAATAAAAAGTTTATGAGCAAGATTTGTTCTCCTCATGAGGCATGACATGCATGGTGGTCGACCTGTCTAATAAATCACGTGGATATCAGCCTTCTTGTCCCATCATTGCAAAATGCTTGGCTGCCCCTCTGAAAGAGCCACAAATATAGGCAACAGCTCTACACACCCAAGACTTTGATAAAACAAGACTTTATCTTTTATATTAATATTAAATAACCACTAACAAACCAATAAAGAATTCAGGAGAAACCATTTTACCCA
The DNA here is from genome assembly GCF_017639515.1 of Carcharodon carcharias. Classification (NCBI taxonomy): domain Eukaryota; kingdom Metazoa; phylum Chordata; class Chondrichthyes; order Lamniformes; family Lamnidae; genus Carcharodon; species Carcharodon carcharias. The sequence goes on along the minus strand of NC_054485.1, from coordinate 23,874,690 downwards.
AAGAGTGGTAAGAATGTGGAACCTGTTACCACAGGGAATGATTGAAACTAATAGGGGTGCCGTCCCTCCAGGATTGGCCAGGAGTGTCCAGGAATTAGAGATCAATCTCCAGGACACTGCTGTGTACAATCAAGGGGGAAAAGGGATAGGGATATTTAAAAAGATAGTTTTAAAAAATTTTTCCTTGAGCATTTCTCTTTACACTATATTAAAAATGGGGGGGGGGGGAAGATTGTTTGTCTGACAGTCAGGCATCATCCAATTGGGTTTTGAGTCTTTTTGCTTTCCAATTGGTGTAGGAAGGCAGCCTGTCAAAGCATAGATGTGATGGCTGATGAATGGCTAGAGCGTGGGGTAAGTCACATGATGAAACCTCCAGAAATACATTTAATCACACTTGGTGACCCTACAAATAGATATAAGGTTAGATGAAAAGAGGTGGGAGTAGGTTCATGTGGAACCTAAGGGCCAGTGTAGACCAATTGGGCAGAATGGCCTATTCCTGTGCCATAATTTTTAATACTATGTAATATGTATTATAGCTTCCATTTTTATACTTTGCAAACCTTCCCTGAAATAGAGTTATTGAAAGCTTTGAATCAGAGATCAGTCCCTAGGTAGTCCAAAGGATTTCTCTGTAAGAAACAAGGTAAAAAGGAAACAAGGTAAAAACAAGGTAAAAATTACAAAGGAATGAGGGCAGAGTTGGCTGGAGTGGACTGGGATAGGCTTTTGGCAGAAAAATGGTTGATGAACAATGGTAGATGTTTAAGAAAATAGTTCATGACTCACAACAAAGATATATCCCAGCAAGGAAAAAGGTTTCAAGAAAGGGGATAAACCAACCATGGTTAACCAAGGAAGTTAAGGATGGTATCAAATTAAAATAAAAGACATAGAATGTGGCAAGACAGAGGATTGGGAAAGTTTTAAAAACCAACAAAAGACGACCAAAAAAACAATTAAAGAGGGAGAAAATAAACTATGATGATAAACTAGCAAGTAATATAAAAATGGACAATAAGAGTTTTTTAAAGTGAACATAGGCCCTTTACAGAATGAGGCTGGGGAAATAATAATGGGGAACCAGGAAATGGAAGAGGAGTTGAAGAAATACTTTGCTTTAGTTTTCATGGTAGAAGACACTAACAGCATTCCAATACTAAATAATCAAGGGGCAAACGAGATAGAGGAAATAAATCCAATAATTATCACTAGAGAAAAAGTACTAGGGAAACTGATAGGGCTAAAGGCTGATAAATGCCCTGGACCTGATGGGTTGCATCCTAGGATATTAAAAGAAGTAGCTACAGAGGTAGTGGATGCACTGGTAGTAATCTTCTAAGAATGCTTAGATTCTGGAAACATCCCAGAGGATTGGAAAGTTGCCAGTGTAACACCCTTATTCAAAAAGGGAGGGAGATAAAAAAACAGGTAACTATAGGCCAGTTGGCTTAACATTTGTCATTGGGAAAATGTTGGAGTCTGTTATAAGGGATGTAATAGCAGTGCATTTAGAATTACACAATCTAATCAAGCAGAGTCAGCATGGCTTCATGAAGGGGAAATCATGCCTGACCAATTTATTAGAATTCTTTGAGGAGGCAACTAGCAGGATAGATAAAGGGACCAGTAGATGCAATATATTTGGATCTCCAAAAGGCATTCGATAAGGTACCGCAGGTAAGTCTACTTAAAAAGATAAGAGCCCATGGTGTTGGGGGTAGTATATTAGCATGGATAGAGGACCGGCTAACTAATAGAAGACAGAGAGTTGGGATAAGGGGGGGGGCATGTTCAGGATGGAAGCTGTAACCAGTGGAGTGCCACGGGGATCAGTGCTGGGGCCTCAATTATTTACAATATATATTAATGACTTGGATGAGAGAAGTGGATGTACTATTGCCAAATTTGCAGTTGATACAAAAATAGGTGGGAAGATAAGTGATGAGGATGACACAAAAAGTCTACAGGGAGATATAGACAGGTTACATGAGTGGGCAAAAAAGTGGCAGATGGAATATAATGTGGGAAAATGTGAGGTTATGTATTTTGGCAGGAAAATACAGGGTTGAATGTTATTTAAATGGAGAAAGACTGCAGAAGACTGCAGCACAGAGGGATTTGGGAGTCCTTGTGCATGAATCACAAAAAGCTAACATACACGTTCAACAGGTAATAGGGAAGGCAAATGGAATGTTGGCCTTTATTTCAAAGGGAATAGAGTATAAAAATAGGGAATTCTTGCTAAAACTATTCAAGGCACTAGTTAGACCACACCTAGAATACTGTGAACCGTTTTGGTCCCCTTATCTGAGGAAGATATACTGGCATTGGAGGCAGTCCAGAGAAGGGAATCAACATGTATGGAGGGATTTTCCTATGAGGAGAGGTTGAGTAGGTTGGGTCTGTACTCATTAGAGTTTAGATGAATGAGAGGTGACCTTATTGAAAAAGATAAAATTTTTAGGGGGCTTGACAGGGTAGATGCTGAGAGGTTGTGTCCCCTTGTGGGAGAGTCAAGGGTCAGAGAGCATAATCTCAGAGTAAGGGGTCACCCACTTAAAACAGAGATGAGGAGGAATTTCTTCTCTCAGAGGGTGGTGAATCTATGGAATTCTTTACCACAGAGGGCTGTAGAGGCTGTGTCGTTAGTAGATTCAAGGCTGAGATAGACATATTTTTAATCAGTAAGGGAATCAAGGGTTATGGGGAAAAGGCAGGAATGTGGAGTTGAGGATTATCAGATCAGCCTTGATCTTATTGAATGGTGGAGCGGACTCACTGGGCGGAATGGCAGATTTCTGCTCCTACGCCTTAAGGCCTTATGGTAATTGACAAAAATAAGAAGAGGGGAGATAAGGAGATTGTTTTTTAACACAGCCAGTTGTTATGATTTGGAATGCATTACTTGAAGGGATGAAGGAAACAGATTCAATAATAACTTTCAAAAGGAAATTTGATAAGCACTTGAAAAGGAAACCATTGCAGGGCCAAGGGATCGGACAAACAAGGCACAGGAATACACGATGAATGGTATGACCCTGGGAAGTACCGAGGATCAGAGGGATCTTGGTGTGCATGTCCACCAGTCCCTTATGGTAGCGGGACAGGTAGATAAGGTAGTTAAGAAGGCATATGGGATACTTGCCTTTATTAGCCGAGACATAGAATATAAGAGCAGGGAGGTTATGCTGGAACTGTATAAAAGGCCACAGCTAGAGTACTGCATGCAGTTCTGGATCCGGATTATAGGGAGGATGTGATTGGACTAGAGAGAGTGCAAAGGAGAATTACCAGGATGTTGCCCGGGCTGGAGAGTTTTAGTTTTGAGGAGAGATTGGATAGACTGGGGTTATTTTCCCTGGAGCAGAGGAGATTGAGGGGGGACATGATTGAGGTGTATAAAATTATGAGGGGCATTGATAGGGTAGACAGGAAGGAAATTTTCTCCTTGGTGGAGGGATCAATAACCAGGCGGCATAGATTTAAGGTAAGGGGCAAGAGGTTTAGAGAGTATGTGAGGAAGAAATTTTTCACCCAGAGGGTGGTGGGAATCTGGAACTCACTGCCTGAAAGGTTGGCAGAGGCGGAAACCCTCATAACATTTAAGAAGTATTTGGATGTGCACTTGCGATGCCATGGCACACAAGGCTTTGGGCCTAGTGCTGGAAAATGGGATTAGAATAGTTATGTGCTTGTTTGACCGGTGCAGACTCGATTGACCGAAGGGCCTTTTTCTGTGCTGGAGACCTCTATGACTCTATGAGCAGAGGGCGTGGCACTAATTGAAGAGCTCTTTCAAAGAGCCTGCACAAACACCATGGGCTGAATGGCCCTTTCTGTACTGCAAGATTCAACAACATCACTGAAATATTTGTGTGTTGTAAAAATATCATTGCTCTGAATAAGAATGAACAAATTATTGAAAATTAGGTTTTCAGTGTACCCTCTGAGTGAAGACATTTTTCCTCATCTCAGTCCTAAATAGCCTGCCCTGTATCCTGAGACTGTATCCAGGTTCTAGACTTCCCAACCAAGTTAAACATCCTCCCTGCATCCAGTCTGTCTAGCCCTATTAGAACTTTATTTGTTTCAATCAGAACCTCTCTCATTCTTCTAAACTCTAGTGAATACAGGCCCAACCAAACCAATATCTCCTCATATGACAGTCCTGCCATCCCTAGTATCAGCCTAGTGAACCTTCGCTCCACTCCTTCTATGGCAAGTGCATCCTTTCTTAAGTAGGAAGACAAAAGCTGCACACAATACTCCAGATGTGGTCTCACTAAGGCCCTGTATAACTGCAGTGAAACATCCTTACTTTTGAACTCAAATCCTCTTGCAATGAAGGCCAACATGCCATTTGCCTTCCTAAGTGCTTGGTACTGAACTGTACTGAATCACAGGTTAGTACAACAGCTGGTGCTTGGACCAGTGGAATGATCCTGGCCATCATGCAGGGATTGGGTCCTTGATGAGTTACTTACCACAGTTTTCTTATTCTGAGGGGAATTACTAGGTTGGAGTAATACTATTGATGCCCCCAGCCGAGAGAGCTAAATCAGGCCAGTTTGTTCCGAATCGAATAAAATTGAATAGGAAATAAGCTCTGTGAACAGTTTCAAAAGATTCTGCAATTTTTATTTCAAACTGGTAAACCTTCTGGGGGCTCAGATAGATTTGGGTTGTCAACCCTCCAGGATTTCCCTGGAGTCTCCGGAAATTAAAGATTAATTTCCAGGACACCAGGAGAAAGGCTGTAGGGACATTTACTGGGATAACATACATCATTGTTCCTTTATTGTCACTCGTTCAAAGTTCTGGATCTTGCTACATAACATCACAGTCGGAGTTTCTTCACTATATGGTTCAAGAAGAAAGCCCATCGCCATACTCTCAAAGGGCAATTAGAGATGGGCAATATATGCCAGCATTGCCAACAATGCCCACATCCTAAAGACTGAGATAAAAATGCTTAATGTTGAACATCCGGACACGTCTCACTTTGTCTGCTTTTCTATTTCTGACTTCATCACCTTATCTGTCTGTCTTTTTCTCTCCCTCTATTTGTCATCCTCAGGCTCAGTCATTTCCTTCTCTTTGGGCAGGATTTTCAGGTCCTGCCCGGCACGGGAATCACTGCCGGCGGGGCGGAAAATTTGACGGACCAGCAAAAGGTCTGTTGACTTCGGGCAGGAATTTCCAGTCCCATGGCGGGCAGGGCTGGAAAATCCCGCCCTTTGCCTTTCTCACTTCGCTGTGTGGCTCAATTGGTAGTGCTGTCACCTCTGCAAATTCCAAGGTTCTGGGTCAAGTCCCACTCCAGGGCTTGAGCATAAGATTCGAGGCAGACACTCCAGTGCAGTACTGAGGGAATGCTGTACTGTTGGAGAAGCTGTTTTTTTGGATGAGATGTTAAGCCAAGGCCCATCTTTCTGCTTGGGTGGGTGTAAAGGATATCGTGGGCTCTAGTTTGAAGAAAAACAGGGGAGTTATCCCCAGTGTCCTGGACAATATTTGTAACACAATTAACATCAAGAAAAAATAGATTATCTGGTCACTGGGGGAGGCAGTGGCATAATGGTATTGTCACTGAATTGGTATTCCAGGGACCCAGGGTAATGCTCTGCCACGGCCAATGGTGAAATTTGAATTCAATAAAAATCTGGAATTAAAAGTTTGATGATGACCATGAAGCTATTGTTAATTGTTGTAAAAACCGACCTGGTTCATTAAAGTCCTTCAGGGAAGAAAATTTGCCGACATTGTCTGTTCTGGCCTACATGTGACTCCAGACCCACAGCAATGAGGTTGACTCTTAAGTGCCCTCTGAACAAGGGCAATTAGGAATGGGCAATAAATGTTGGCCTAGCCAGCGAAGCCCACATCTTATGAATGAATTTTTAAAAATTATCACAACACTGTTTGTGGGAGTTTGCTATGCGCAAATTGGCTGCTACATTTCCTACATTACAACAATGACTTTACCTCAAAAGTGTTGGAGAGGTTTAATAGTTGTGAAAAGCACTATATAAATGCAAGTTTTTTTCCCCCTTACTCTGTTCTTCATCCAGTTGCTCAGTTTCTCTATCTATCTTTCTCTGTGCCTTTCTCTCCCTTTCTTACTCCTCTTACTCATACACCTGTCGCTCAGTCTGACCCACTCTCTGATGTCATTGGTTAAACCCTTTTAGACCAGACTTTCAAAAAGACTCAGCAGCTTTAACAAGCACCTGTGTCAGAGGACACTATACTTTCCTATCTGAGGTCACCCTGCCTCATAATGTTTTTGTGGGGCAAGGGGGACAAGGTATAATTCACTGAACCATAGATCTACTTTCTGTATAGTCTGTATGTTCATTGCGAAAATGCATGGCTCATAGAAATAAAAACACTACGGGTGCTGGGAAATCTGAATTAAAAACATAATATACTGAAAAAAACTCAGCACATCTGGCAGCACCTGTGGAGAGAGAAACAGAGCTAACATTTTAAGTTGAATATGACTCTTGTTCGGAACGGAATCATGTTGAAAAAGGAGGGAGGATCAAGTGGAGCAAAAAGGCAAGGTCGTGGATAGGTTAGAGGGTGGGGGGGGGGATTAAATTACAAGGACGCCATGGAACAAAAGGCAAAGAGAGTGGGAATGGTAGTAGTAAAGAAACAAAGTATTAGCCCAGAGTTGGTGTTAATAGTAGAATAAAGGTCAGCGCTGTCTGAAAGCAAAATAGCAGAATGTGTTAATACCAGAATAAAGGTCAGTGCTGCCAGACCTGCTGAGATTTTCCAGCACTTCCTTTATTATTTCAAATCTCCAGCATTCATAGCATTTTGCTTTTATTTGCCATAACTGTAAAGATTGTCACTAGTAAACCCAATAGAAAATTCGGATAAACTATTGGCTAGAATGCAGAACTTGCTGCCATAAGGAGCATTTGAGGTGAACAATATAGGTGTACTAAAGGGAAGTTAGATAAGCACGATCAAGAAAGGAATAGAAAGAAGTACTGATAGAGTGAGATAGAGATGGGAGGATGTTCATTTTGTGTACAAGAGCAGTGGACCGAATGGCCTGCTATGTAATTCCATATTTACTGTCCACTCTACAGGTTGGCTGTGGAGACAAGGCCATGCAAAACCCTTTGAGCCCTAAGTAGGCACAATTTACCCACACTGTTGCATTTCTTTAGTCATGTTCACCCTGGGTGCCTGGCAGAGATATCTTCACTACTGAAAGCAAGATTCTTTTGTTTATCCTCCAAACTATGGAACTCTTTACCTTCTGTAGTCTTCCCTTCATTTTAAAACCCTCGCATCCTTTAAAACCAAAGCTGCTTGACTTCTTTCCAACTCTTCCCAATCTTGGCACTGCCTTAAAAATATTTGGGATTTCTCAGCACGATAAAGGGTGTGTGTATGTGTTTGTGTGTAGAGAAGATTTGGCATGATTAAAGTATTAAGCTCCTATGTCAGCCTACAGAGGCAGAAAATGCACAAGAGTCTCTCTGTAGAACCTGACTGAACATCATCAATTCATCCTACAAGTTCATTCCGGAGTCCTCATTGAACAACGTTTCAATAGCTGGAGCTGGTGTTCTGGTGTGAGTGACTTCAACTGAGAGATGGTTTGTCGTACCCCAGCCTTCCATTCAGTTACTCACACTCTACCTTGTTGAGATCAAGAAGGCAGCCCACCACCACCTTCTCAAGGGCAGCTAGGGAAGGGGTGGGAAATAAATGCTGGCCTAGTCAATGACACCACATCCTGAGAATGAATATTTACACAGAATATACAGCACAGAAACAGCCACTCAACCCAACCAGACTTTGCTTTTTTTATACTCCATGGACCATATCGTCCAGTCTCCATATTGTTGGAGACCAGGCATACAGCAGAAGATGAGCCTGCAGAAGTCTTGATGCATGGATGTATGTGGGAATTTCCCATCAAGTTTAAAATTCCAATGGGCAATTCCCCTCCTTCCTGGGACCCTCTGTGAATGTCCCCAACTCCAAGCTAGAATCAGAAACTTCAGGCAATTCCTGGCTACTTACCTGATAGTTACCCAGGAAGTGTTAGACAGGTTAAAACCTAGTCTAACATCTGGGTAACTCAATAACTGACTCCCAATCACCCCACCTGACCCTGACTAACCCCTGGCCACCTGACCACCTTCCAACCAGCCTGACTAACCCCCCTGCGCACCCCCCCCTCGACCTGACTACCCCTCATGATCAGACCTGACCACTCCTAAACCACCTGACTACCCTCCTGACTAGATTTAACTACCCCCCAACCCCGACCTGACTACCCCTCATGACCTGGCCAGACTAACCTCCGACCCAACTACCCGCTCACCCAACTGACCCACCTATCCATGTACCCACCTGGAAGCCTGCCCACCCGCCACCTATACACCCTATCCACCTAACCATTCACTCATTCATGCATCCACTAATATTCACAGGCTGGACATGTAAACTTGCCACTCAGCAGCCAGTGCCATAAAAAGGGGCACGTCCTGTCTGCTCCTGAATCTAGTCCGCTGTGACAGAGCTCCTCAAGGGATGCTGTGCTCATTTCTGCAAAATCTGGGGTCAGAAGACCCCAGAGGAAATGCGCAGCCGCATTGGGTTGGGGGAAGTTTTTCAAGCGCAGTGACAATCCAACTATTACTGCCATTGCTCAGGAGATCCGGGCCCACATAGATCTCATCCCATTCTACCTACCTCAACTCAACTTTTCAGCATATCATTTTATTCTGTTTCCTCTCATGTACTCATCTAGTCTCCTTTTGAAAGTGTTTAATTTAGCGAGTTCACGTTCTCACCATTCCCCGAGTAAAGATTTTTTTTCTTTATTCCCCTATTAGGTTTATCAACAGCTATCTCGCACTAATGGCCTTAGTATTGGATTCTCCCACAAGTGGAAACGTTCCCTTCACACCCAAGCTGTGTGTTGTATTTGTATCCCTGTGAGTCTAGAAGGTTAAAAGGAGTGATCTTGTTGAGGTGCTTAAAGAAGGTTAAAGGAGTTGACTGGATAGAGAGGAACTATTCGTTCTGGTTGGCGAGTGCAGGACAAAAAGGCATAATTGTAAAATTAGAGCTCGGCTGTTCAGGGCTGCTGTCGAGACGGACTTCTTCACATGACGGGTAGTGGAATCTGGAACTGTTTCCCCCCGAAAGCTCGGGGTGGGCTCAGGGAGTGGTGAAGAGCAATTGAAAATGTCAAAACAGATTGATCCGTTTTTGTTAGGCACGGCTTACAGAACTAAGGAGGATAAATGTAGTTCAGATACAGATCAGCCATGATCTAACTGAATGTCTAAATAGGCTTGAGGGATTGAAAGGCCTCATACTCTTTCCATATAACAATTTTCATTTGATGTCCCAAAATGGGAAACAAGAGGGGCTGGCAAACTGGAAGGAAAGAACGCACTGTCACCAAGCTAAGTTGTGAGGAGAGTTTTGAAGGTGACAAGAAGGGTAATGAAGCAGGCGTGATTAAGAAGGGAAATATATAGTGTGGGAAAGGTGGATGATGGCTCAAACACTAATAATGGAGCAGAGGAAGGGGGGTGGGGGGAAAGGGTAGGGAATGATGGGGTAAATGATAGACCTTGGCCAGATTAATGGATATTAGGATGGAAGAGCGGGAGAATTAGATGGTGAGCAAGTGAAAAATCTAAATCATTAAAAGTGACCCAGTCTTGAAGGAGACTTTGAATCCTTTAAACTGTCGCAAACTCACTTCTTCAACTGACTTAGGAATTAAAGAATTCAGAGGAACTTCTAATCTATCAGGCTCTATACAGTTGTCAAGAGGCAGTTCTAAGATAAACTGTCTCTCAAATTGCTGTTAACAAGAATGGAAAATAGCATCTCACAGACTGGTACGACTCCTGAGTCTAAACAACATCTGGCCAAGTAAGAGGCCTGAGCATAAACAGCACTCCAGTGACCAGACTAAGGTCAGGCCCTAATCACAATCTGGAGTTAACTCTTGACATTTCGCACTAAACACATCTCGCATTAGTTTTTTTCTATCTGTCCCCTCCAACACGATCAAAATACTAGTTATATAGCAGGGGCGGTTCATGTTTTAAAGTGCATCACATCCTACTGAGTTAGTTTCTCCTTTTAAAAGCTTTTGAATGAATTTCATTGCTTGTCAAAGAGACACACAGAATGGGGTAAAGTGAGGCATAGTGAATAGTGAGGGTGACTTCAAGAGATATACATATAGACAACGTGTTAGGGAGACTGGGAGAACCTTGACAGCGTGATAGCAGAAGGGGTGATAGTGAATGGTCAGCCCGATTATACCCCTCCTCTTTTTTTGTATTTCCACTGTCTTCAATAAAAACAAAAATGGATAGAGATGTAAAATGGGCAGACTCATAATCACCATTTTACATTATCACACAAATGTCACCACCTACCCCACAAAATGCACTAGGAGAGAGAATGGAATGGAGGCAGACACAGACAGAAAGATAAACAACTCAGCTGAGCACTTTGCTATGCCAGGGAGGGGTCAAGGCAACGGCAACAATCCTGTAGACATTGGCATCATGAGGCCTGAGAAATTTTAGCTCCTGGGTCTTGCCTGGCTGGGTCACCCAGTGCGAGTGGGAAGTCGGCCGGCCATCCTATCTGCCCACCCAAGAAGGGTTAGAATCGACCAAAGCGAAGGCAGCATGTCAGCTTTCATCCCATTTGGATGATGCTTGAATTGAACCCTAGGCTCATGAGATGCAAGTTCACCCACTGTATTGGTGAAGGCAAATTACAAGCAGATGCTGGGAATCGGAAAAATAAACAGAAAATCCTGGAAATACTGCAGGCAGAATCTGTTCTGATGAAAAGCCACAGTTCTGAAACATTAGCACTGCTTCTCTCTCCACAGATGCTGCCTGATCTGCTGAGTATTTTCAACATTTACTGTTTTTATCCCACTGCATTGCTCTATGACTGTAGTTTGGTCATTTTCCAGCCCTCAGTTTCCTGGACCTTGGTACTGGAGATATGGGACTTGTGATTGACTGTGGAGATCTTCCTCTCTTGCACAATTATCACCAAGTTTTAAAGTACTTTAAATTACTTCATACCCAGAGCCAACTGTGTCCCAGTGGGTAGTATTCACGTCTGTGAGTTAGTAAGGTTGAGAGTTCAAGTCCCACTCTTAAGCACAAAAGGTAGACTGACATTTGTAGTGCAGTACCTGAGGGAATTCTGTGCTGTCAGAGTTGCTGTTCTTTCACAGATATTAAACTGAAGTAAATGTCAAATATCCCTAGGCAATACTTATCTCTCAATTGATATCACAAAAACAGAAGTTTTGGTCATTAGCAAATTGCTTTTTTGTGGGAGATTGCTGTGTGCAAATTAGATGCTGCTTTTCTGACATAACGATAATGACAACACTTTGGAAGTGTTCAGTTGGCTGTAACGTGTTGAGGGATGTCCTGAAGTTGTGAAAGGCACTATATGAATGCAAATCCGTTCTGTCCTTTGCATTTTTTGAAAACATATTGTTGTCAATGACGGTTCATTCGTGGAACTTTCATCTCCGACAGGCACCCAGCTGTGCATCCTCGTTCGTTCCTCCATAATGGTGTTAAATCTCACCTGTGGACACCAACCATTCTAACGCATTGGCTGCCATCTTGAATGAACAGAAATAAAACAGCTTGCGGATATTTATACAAAATGAGATCAGATAGCAGGACTGTTGTTTGCTAATCCTAGGTTCAATCAATAATCACACCCTGGCAACAATAAGCAACGCAGAAACACCTACTTGTTCATAATTCAAGTTAAGTGTCACCCTCGGGTCCTCTTGTGAGGTCGTTGCACAATGTTGGAGGCAAAGCAGCGGGAGCTACATCTACCTGAGCCCAGTGCTAAATGTCAGGCTGACATTTATAATTACTAATGTTAGAAACTGTCTTTATTGGCAGCATGGTGTTATGAGAGGATAGGTAATTGGCAACATTTTTTTTTAAGCGCAGCAAATTATGATCAGGCACTGTCTGAAAAAGGGTGGGAGCAAATTTAATAACAACTTCCAAGTGAATCAGTTAAATACTAGAAAAAGAAAATTACTGCAGGGCTATGGGGGAAAGAGCAGAATGAATTGAATCATTCTTTCAAAAGCTGATGAGCCAAAAGGCCTCCTTCTGTCCTGTGAGGTTGTATGTTTTTGATATTTACTGGAACATGCAGGAGGGAGGGAGGAGTTATGGATGGGAAACTCGAAAGTACAGGTTTCTTGCAACGCCTTTCACATTTTTTTCTCCATGTTTCCTGCCACACAGCCGGCTCAGTTGCCAAACTGACTAACAGGCTGTCTGCCTGCCTGTCAGAGGGAAAAGCCTGTAGCAGAAGGGCATTGTAGAGAAGCAGAGCGGGAGGCAGGGAGAGACTGCAGTTGTGAGATGGGGGTCTAATGATCAGGGAAGGCAATTATTGTGCAGGGGAGAGGTGTGTAGGATGGGGTTTAAGTGGTAAGCTTGTTGGGCTCGGGTAACACTCCTCCTCTGGCCCACATTCAGTGCTGTAAACACATTTACCTGATGGACTCACCTCTCTTTCACTTGTCGTGCTTTCTGGTTAAATATAGAAATTGTTAGAATAAATGTGAACTTCTCATCAGACTCTCACCCACCTATTCTTGGGGGTTAAAATCACCCCTATGATTCAATGCACAACCCACTTAAATCACAACTTCATCATCCTCAATTAGATGGGGCAGAGCCATCGCCTTGGTTTCAAGTACAGAACTGTGCTGAGTCAGCAAATAAATCCCCAGTCGGAACGCACCATGCGCAGTTCAGCTCTTCACATCACAAAGGTGACTTTATAAAGAGATTCTGCTGATAAGTTCAAGAGAGGTCTACCAGAATTGAGAGGATGCAACTATCAGGAAAAATTGAGCAGACCAAGGCTCTTTTATCTGGAAAGGTGAAGGTTGAGGGGTGACCCAACACAGGTCTTTAAAATTATGAAGGGTTTCAATAGGATTAATGTAGAGAAACTGATGCCACTTGTGGGTGAATCCAGAACAAAGGGATATAAATATAAGGTTGTCACTAACAGATCTAACAGAACTAAAGGCCTGGATTTTCTGGCCCCACCCACAGCTGGGATTTTCCAGTGTCACCAAAACTCAATGGACTTTTGGCTGGCTATCCAAATTTTCTGTTCCTGCAACAAGCCACGCCTGGAAAATCCCAGCCAAAGAACAAGGGATTTCTTTTCAGAGGTTGGTGTGTTATACTGTTACATGGGGTGGTTAAAGCAGACAGCAGTGATGCATTTAAGGTATGGGTTGGTGCACACTCAAGGGAGGAGGAATACAGTGCAGGGTGGGAAGAGGCAATCAGAATGGTAGGAGCTTGTGTGGACTATAGGCCAGCATAGAAGAGATGGGTCGAGTGGACTGTTTCCATGCTGTACAGTCTATGCAATCACACCAAGGCAGGAAACTGGGACACCACCACAGGCCCAGAAAAGCTGGGCTGGTAGAGAGAGGTTGAGGGTGAAGGGTGAGTGGGGCTGGGTATCAGTAGAGCTCCAATGGCCCTTGCTGGAAAGATCATGTGTGTGAATATTGGGTGTGAACTGGGTCAAGGTGCAATGCGATAGCCCCCAAGGTCATGATACTCATGATGGGGGATGACCAGCACCTATGAAATCGCCACGCCAAGAGGAGAGGGGGAAAGGGAAGGGAAGGGGAGAGGAGGGGAGGGAAAATTGGAAATAAAGAGAAATCTTTAACCTCTTTGTTATGGGACAAATCAACCACTCATTTTGCTGCAATGACCACATCAGAAACAGAACAAATTAGACAGCAACTTTTTTCCCAGCAAGAAATCAATCAAAACCAAATACTCGTTTCTTTTTTTTATTTTCCTCTGTAAAATTTAGCTTTGAAAGAAAAAGCTTTAAAATCCTCCAGAAAAAAAATGTTCCTTTCATTTTAGGTTCAATTGAGAAATGGTTTATATTTAATTCAATTGCCAGGGTTGCGTTTGGGAAACAACGTGATGTTGCTTCAATTCCAAGATCTCCATTTCCTTTAGTTTTTGCCGCTTGTTTTCTATAATATAGAAAAATGTGTTGGTGCAAGCACTGGGATTTTGCTTAAAGCTGCTGAATTGTTCCAAGGCCTGGGTTCAAATTCATCCCAGAGAATGAAAGACACGTCTTCCTACTTGTCCTATAAGAGGTCAGTTTGAGCAGTCACAGCCCGGTGTTTGAGGGGCACAGGACTGCCCCTAATTTGGCAATCTCACTTGGAGATTGCCATGTTGCACAGTAAAGGATGTTGTTGTGTCTGAGACATAATGGGGAAATTGTAGAGGAACTTTATTCTACCTCTAAATTGTACTTTACATTGGGTGACCCCTATTGCTCAACTAGTAGCATTCTCACCTCAGAGGCAGAAAGCTGTGGACTCAAGTCCCCCTCCAGAGACCTGAGAACAAAATTAAGGCTGACGGTCCAAATGCACTACTGAGGGAGTGATGAGGTGTCAACTGTTGGATGAGACATGAAGCTGAGGCCCTGTCTGCCCTCTGGATGAATGTAAAAGATCCCATGGCAGGGGTGTTATTCCCAGTGAAAAACAGAATTACCTGGAAAAACTCAGCAGGTCTGGCAGCATCGGCGGAGAAGAAAAGAGTTGACGTTTCGAGTCCTCAAATTTCTTTTGGATTTCCAGCATCCGCAGTTTTTTTGTTTTTATCTCTGTGTTATTCCCAGTGTCTGACCAACATTTGTCCTTCTATCGCTAAAAAAAAGGTGGTCACTATCACATTTCTGTTTGTGGGAGCTTGCTGCGTGCAAATTGGCTGTCATATTTCCCACATTAAACAGCGTCAATGTACACTTCTAACGTACTTCATTGACTGTAAAGTACTTCAGAAGTCTTTCTTCCTAATCCGTGCTGTACTGGGTCTGGGTGTGCTTGCTGTTGATATGGGTGTGTGAAAGCAGTCTACTCCCTGGCACCCAAGACCCTGACCTTGATGAGCACAAAAACTCTAATAAAGGAAAGCCCACTAGCCCCACCCCATCCTTTCAGGGCTGATGCTGCACCAAACATCACATTCAGCATCCCTTGATCGTTTAATTACTTCAGCTAAAACCTTCAGACCAAAGCAGAACATCAGGTTTAGGAGTTAAATTAAGAAAATAAAACTTCTCAAATATGTGCCATATGGTTGAGCTAAAGACAGGATCTGTTTCAATTCCCCTTGGCATTAGTGAAGCAGTAATGTACTTCAATGAAAATATCCTCTTTGCATGTTGGGGTAAATTCTAAAGCTCTCCTTCCCTCTCTACACTGTTGACTCCTTTGGTCCCTCTTTGGCCTTTTTGCAACTATACAACCACTTGATGACCCGTGCGTTCCGTTCAATGACAGATATCCCCAGTGAGACCTGCTCATGAGTTTCTTCTTCATAAAGGCCCTCGCCACCTCTGCTTCCATGAGACAGTTCGCTGCCATCACTCTCAGTCATGCTGAAATTCTGAATCCTGGGTGAGATAGAGTCCGAGGCAGCAGGAGAGAGGTTCGCCAGCCCGAGATGCTCTGCTACATCTGGCTCAAGCCCGCAGTAATTAAAAAATCTTTCTTCCTCCGACGAGGCGACCGAGTTACGCAGGAGAATGTCCGAGTCTGAGCGTTGCAAAGTCCTGCTTCTCAAAGCTCCTCGGCCGCTTGCTTCAGGTGGATTGCTTGGCAAGTTTTGAGTTCTGGTCACAGAAAAGTTTGGAGAAACTGAACCTGCGATTCCTTTGTGGGTGAAGAGATTGACGCAATGGCTCCCCACCTTTGTTGCTTCATCTTCACTGAGACGGCACATGTGCAACAGCGGGGAGCTGCCTTCAGAGAAGGATCTACTGTTCTCCTTCAGGATGATCTTTGGCAACTCCAGAGGGGTCACTTGTTTGTCCCTCATGGACCCCTGAAATAGGCGTCGGATGAAGTTGTAGCCTCTGGAGTTCTCGTTGCTCCCTGTCTTGCAGTCACGTTTCTGTCGGTAAATGATTAAGGAGTCAGGCCTCATGACTCTCTTGGAGGTGGTCCTCCTAGTGACCACCGAGTCATGGGACGGCTTGTCCACCAAGATGTTCCTGACATTGTTAAGCTGTTCCATCTTGGCATTCTCTTTTCTGTCATTAAAGTCCTGGCATGGACCTCTCGCCTCATCTGGTTTGACCCAATTTCGAGCAGAAGACTGTGGAGTCACACAAGGACTGACGATGGGCTCTAGCTTGGCGTTCATCACTTTCTGGCTTTTAACATACTTGAGCTTGTCTGCTTCAAGCCTCTCAACAGCACTCAGTGTCCGACCCTTATTGTCGCTTTCCATTTGCCTGCGTAGGTACTCCGGGCCTTTGTTCAGGAGCCTGAGAGGTGACGGGGAACCGACTGGAGTAACTGGTTTCATTCTCCTCACTTCACTAGTGGTTCAGGACAATAAGACAAGTCCAGAGCTGAACCAGCAGCAGCATTCAGACCAACTCTCCCATATCCACGCCACTGAAACCGGGTCACCGAAAGCCTTATAATCTTGTTTTGGTGGGGTTTGAGAACGCAGACTCTTCAATGATTTCTTTATTGCAGAAAACAGCAAGAGACAGGATAAAAAGCTTTCAGCACGCTTCTATTAAGGCACTCCACTCTTAACTGGAACGCTTCACCGAACTTTCCTCTCAGCTTCGTGCATCCTTCTGAAAAATAAATCAAAGTATGACATGCATCAGTTCAAAGCCTCTGGACTTGATCCTAAAAGCTATTTTGTCTCTCAGTGCTGACAGATCCAATGCACCAGCAACAGCAGTTCTGAGCTGACACTGGGGGTCAGCTGGCTTAGCTTAAAGGCAGCCAGTTCTCACAATGCACCAGGGAGAGACAGTCTCCAAGCAAGAGGCACACTACAAAACCCAGTGAAATGAATCCTGTGCAGCCAACAGAAACAACATGCATTTATATGATGCCTTTCACGACCTCAAGACCAATTCACAAGTGCAGTCGCTGTTATGATGCAGGGAAGTGTAGCAGCCAAACAGCAATATCCCACAATGCAATAATGATCAGGTGAATTATCTTTAGCTCAACCGAGGGAGAAATGTTGATCCGGACACCTGCAAGAACTACCCCACTTAGTGCCATGAGAGGGCAGTTTAGCATCTTAGCCAAACGATGAAACTTCAGACAGTGCAGCGCCTCCATCAATTCTGCACCCGTGTATCAGCCTAGATTCTGTGCTCAAATCTCTGGAGTAGAACTTGAACCCTCACAACCTTCTGACCCAGAGGCAAGAGTGCTAACCCCTGAACCACAGCCAACATTCCTTAACAAACACTGAGAAAAGGTAAAAAAAAACTAGTCATCAAGAAATGTCATGCCGTTATTTCAGTGTGGCACAGAGTCACATTTAATCAATTTGCCAAATTTGTAGATAGGACAGGGAGCTTTGCATGTGTCTGACAACTTTTATCATATTGTTTAGAAATGGCTCAGTGTTTGAATTGCAATTATTTTGAGGTGGGCTGACCATTAAATAGGCAGTTGGGCAATGCAGCTGTCCCTCAGCACTGCACTGAAGTGTCACAGTCTATTCACAAAAGCAGATTGCCTTTATCTCATTGCTGTTTGTGGGAGCTTGCTGTGTGCAAACTGGCTGCCACGTTTCCTACATTACATTCCCCAAAGCGTCAGTGTTGACCAAAGGTGAGCCAAATGGCCTTCACCTTTGCTGAATGAGTTCAGTAACTGGCTGAAAGTGTGAGCTGATAACAGCAAGACAAAGGTAATGAGTCCTGAATGAACATTGGTACCAACAGACTATTTCCGATGAGATTTAAGGATTGAGAAAGCAACTGAGGAACAACAGTGAAGAAACTAGGGTGGACTAGAGTCAAGTCAGATACAGAAAGAGAAATAAAGAGAAGGAAAGAAAGATTGGATTAATGGACAGATGTAGGGAGACAGGAAAATGTAAGAAAAAGAATTATATTTGAAATTTTTTAAAAAAACCCTAAGAACAATATACTACCTGCAAGAAGGAAACTTTAGTTTCAATTGTTTCTTTCTGAGCCGGAGAGGTTGAATGATATATCAGGAATATAAATTTTATCATTAAAAGTATTCTTTGGCCATTAACTACTAGCCCTAACCTCCTGTGTGGGTTTAGTGATTAATTGATTTTTAAATGCAGCAATACCTTGAAACTCATTGGGGGTAAGTGATGTTGAGGGTGAGTGGTCATTTTCAAGATGTTAATGGTCAAATGATGCAAATTTTCCAACAACTTGTGGCAATTTTCACAGGGTATCTCATCCTTGTCATAAGTTTCTGGATGATTTACACATTAGTAACAGTGAGTGCCATTAACCATGTGGTTATGTTCTTAGCAAATTGTGACCAAATTATTATGAAAGCACTGCACTGGCTATAAGGCATTTTGGGACACCCTGAGGTGGTGAAACATTTTATATAAATGCAAACCTTGTCAGTGGTTGGATGGAATTCTTTAAGCCCGCCTTTAAGTTTAGTTAGCAGACACTCTTCAACAATGTGAGTCATTGTTTGGACGGCACCACACCTGCAGTCTTGACAGCAATGATGTCCTGCTTACCCTCCTTCTGCATTGAGGGAAATGCTGGGAACTGCCAACACGGTGCACTGCTGAGAGACAAAGTGATTCTCGGACATAAATGTAAGTCCCCTTCATGAGACTGCCACTCAATGAAGAACAGCAAACTCACAAACTTGAGCTCATCCAAAGCTGTACTGCTCATATCCAAACCCCCAACAATTCCATTCACTCAATTACCTCCTTGCTAACCTAGATTGGCTTGCTGTCTGACAATGCCCCAATTTTAAAAATCTCATCCTTGTTTGCAAATCCCTTCCATAACCTCACCTCTCTCTATTTCTCTAACCTCCTCCAGTCCTACAACGCTCTACCATACAACACTGATGACACTAAAGCTCTGGATCAAATTCCCTTCTGTGCCACTTCCAGTTTGCTTTCATCTGCTTCCGAAAAACGCTTCTGTTTTGGCTGTGTCTTTGTTTAAACTTATATTCTATGTTTCCTGCTCAGAATCTCTCCTTTTCCTGTCCTGTTAAATGGTTCTGAAACGTTTCCCTTTCAGTAGGAATCGGTTTAAAACAACACACCACAATGAAACAGTTTAGAGAGTATGAGCCACAGGCTTTTAGACCACAATCACTTTCAAATCTATCCCAAATCCCATCACGAGTGCTATCTTTGTATTTTCTCTTGCTTTTTATAGTGACTGACATAATACAGCTGCAGCATAATTTTTTTGTACTCCACCCTCCCATGTGGGAAAAAACATAGTTAGAAAATTAGAACAAAGATCAAAGCAGAGGATGACTTTAATTAGAGTCTTGATGCTTTACATAGAATTACATTGCATAAGCAGGTCATTCAGCCCAATTGGTCTATGCTCTATGCAAGTATCCTCCCACCCTATTTCTTCATCTCGGGCACAGAAGGTTTAGGGAAGATTTTATAAGGCTGCATCAAAAACATGAAGAGTATAGAGTAATTAAGGAGAAACTGTTTTGACTGGCAGAAGGGTCAGTAAACAGAGGGCGCAGATTTAAGGTAATTAGGAAAAGAATCAGTAGCAATGGGAGGTTAAAAAAAATTATGCCTCAACTTCTTACAATTGATACAAATGACCAGTACGAAGGGACAGAAGGTATGGTTGCTAAATTTGCTGATAGGTAGGAAAGTAAGTTGTGAGGAGGATGTAAGGAGGCTACAAAGTGACATAGACAGGTTAAGTGAGTGGGCAAAGACCTGGCAGATGGAGTATAATGTGGGCAAATGTGAAATTGTCCATTTTGGCAGGAAGAGTAAAAAAGAAGCATATTATCTAAGTGGCAAGAGATTGCAGAGCTCTGAGATTCAGAGGGATCTGGATGGCCTAAGGCATGATTCACAAAAGGCCATTATGCAGGTACAGCAAGTAAGTAGGAAAGCTATTAGAATGTTATTGTTTATTGGGAGGGGAATTGAATACAGAAGTAGGGAGGTTATGCTTCAGTTGAACAAGGCACTGAAGAGACTACATCTGGAGTACTGTGTATAGTATTGATCTCTTTATTTAAGGAAAGATGTAAATGCGTTATAAGCAGTTCAGAGAAGGTTTACTAAGCTAAAAACAGGAATGGGTGGGTTGCTTTATGAGGAAAGGGTGTAGAGAGTAGGCTTCTATCTACTGGAATTTAGAAGAGTAAGAGGTGACTTGATCGAAACCTTTGAGAATCTAAGGTCTTGACAGAGTGGATGTGGAGAGGATGTTTCCTCTTTTGGGAGAATCTAAAACTAGGAGTCACTTTAAAAACAAGGGTCACTCAGTTAAGATGCAAATAAGGAGACATTTTTTCTCTCAGTGTTGTGGGTCTTTGAAACTCTCTTCTCCAAAAGACAGTGGAAGCAGGTTCTTTGAATAATTTTAAGGCAGATCTAGATAGATTCTCGTTAAACAAGGGAGGTTAAAGGTTATTGGGGGTAGGCAGGAAGTTCAATCAGATCAGCCATAATCTTACTGAATACCGGAGCATGCTTGAAGTGGCCTACTCCTGCTCCTAGTTCATAAGTATGTCCATATGTCATTGCACTGCCTGAAAGGGTGGTAGATGCAGACACGTTAATAACTTTAAAAAGAGAATAGGATAAATACTCAAAAGGGGAAAAATTTGCAGTCTACGGAGAAAACAGTGCAGAAGTCGGACTGTTTGGAGAGCTCCTTCAAAGAGTTGACACAGGAATGATGGACCGAATGTCCTCCTTCTGTGTTGTATAATTCTATGATTCCAAAACACCTACTCCTTCATTAGGCAGAGTGGTGGAGAGAAAAGGGAAGGAAGGCAAAGATAGGGAGTCATAAAATCAGACCGCATAGTACAGGATCTTTCAGCCCATGGTGCCTGGACCGGGATAGAGTGTTCCAATGGAATGTCAGTCTGCACTATGGGTTCAAGTCTCCAGAAGGGGTTTGAATGGACAACTTTCTGGCTCTCAGGGGAGAATACTAACAACTGAGTCAAGCCTGCTGACAGACTTTTCTCCATTATTCCAGGACAATCTGGTTTTATTTCATGTTTTTCGCATTTCCAGTATATGTTCAGTATGGTGGGTATTCAGATCAAAACCTAAGACAATCTGGTGGAAAGAATCTGTGAAATGCCATCTGTGACTCTGTCAGAGGTGCCATCTTTCAGATGAGACGCCCTCCCAGGTGGACATGAAAGATCTCATGGCCAATATTTCGAAGCTGTTCTCCCTAGTGCTCTGGGTCAATATTTATTCCTCAACCAACATTGCTAAACTGGATCTCCTGATTATTATCACATTGCCGTTAGTGGGGCCCTGCAGTGTGCAAATTGATTGCTTGTATAACAACAGTGACTGCATTTCAAAAATAACTAAAGCGAAGTACTTGGGACGTCCTGAGGTCACGAAAAGTGCTATATAAATGCAAGTTCTTTGTGTTTTCTTCCTTCCATGGGAAACCCTAGCTAAAGAACAAACAAGCTGCTCTTTCATCCAAAGATACAACTGAAGCTTTTCATGTTTGCAGCAGGAAAATACCACATGTCAAGCTTTCATTTTCATCGGAGGAGAAAGGAGAATGAAAAGGAGGGAACTGGATCACTTTTGGCTATCAATTCATGACAGTAGCAAAATCTGGAATATTCATTCTTGTTTCTTAAAACAGGTTCCTTGTTTTTGAAAGGCATGTACTCTATTAACATCAATGTATGCTTTACATAACAAACACATTTCACATGACTTGCTCTAAGTTTGAGAAGACGGCCCACTACCACCTTATCAGGGCAACCAGGGATGGACAGTTAATGCCAGACTTTAAGTGATGCCCACGTCCCAAGGGCAAATAAAGGTCACACTGTACGCATGATGCCATTGTCTGGTCCATCATGTCTAACTGCCCTTAGTACTGCAGGTCTAATTTTGAAGTACCTCTGGGGATGCATTGCAAACCAGAAAAATCCCTGCTTTTGCTTCTGTGCTGAGTCGGGTTGCGAACCCTCCAGGAGTGGCCTGGGACCTCCAGGTGTTGAAGATTAATCTCCAGGGCACTGCTATGTGCAACTCTGGAGAAAATCATCGGGACATTAAAAAAGACTGCTTTTTAACAAATTTCTTTGAACGTTTCTCTTTGCAAGTTATACAAATATTGAAGATGGGAGAAAAGGCTGTTTGGCTGACGGTCAAGCATCATCCTATTGGGTAACGAGTCTTTTTGCTTTCCAATTAGTGTATGAAGGCAGTCAGCCACAAGGATGGATATGTTGGCTGGAGCATGGAGGCAAGTCATGTGATGAAACCTCCAGGAATACATTTAATCACAGCTGACAACACTAGTGCTGAGGTAGCTTATCTCGCCAGAGGTGGGATATCGCAAAGCATATCAGTAATGCTGAGATAAAAACAAAAACAAAAAACTGCGGATGCTGGAAATCCAAAACAAAAACAGAATTACCTGGAAAAACTCAGCAGGTCTGGCAGCATCAAACGTCAACTCTTTTCTTCTCCGCCGATGCTGCCAGACCTGCTGAGTTTTTCCAGGTAATTCTGTTTTTGTTTCAGTAATGCTGAACTAGGGAGAAGAAAGAAAATCAGTAGGGGCGCTTAACTGCTGTTTGTTATCGTTGGGACACTCACACATGTAGACATGGTCGGGGGGTGGTGGGGGGGATGCGGGGAAAGTTAGAACCAGTTTCAGCTGTGTGCCCCCCTCCCCCCACACCATTAGATATGTAGTGTGTAGCCTCGTACACAAGGAATGGCAGATGAGGTAAAGTAATTGATGTGCCCAATGCCCAAACCCCAGAGTCAACATCTGGAAAAATGGGCAAAATAATAAGCAAGCCTATTTTCCAATTCAGAATATGGTACACGTTACAGAGTGTTCCACAGAATAAGATCTCAGGGGTCAAGATGACTTTGATAAAGCAACTTGTGTGGTTTGACATCACCTCAGCCTCTTGATGCATCACTGACTTGCAGCTCACAACAGGTTTGGTGTTTTCCTGCACTCTCAAAGCCCTTACTGTAATGAAAAGGCAGCATTGACACATGATAGTACAGAGAACAGTGCCCTGGCAATTGAAATTATGTTACAAACAGTCAATCACAACTGAAAGGCTTTTTGCACCCAAGAAAACACAACAAAGGATTGAAAATTACAAGGAAGTGGGTGTCTCATTATCCTAAAAGCCCTTTTGATCAATGAACATTCATGTCATGGAGTCAATGCACCATGGAAGGAGGCCATTCTGCCCATTGAGTCCATTCTGGCTCTTTTGGAGCGATCCAGTCAACCCCATTTCCCTGCTTTATCCCTGTAGCCCTGCAAGTTTTTTTTTCCCCTCGAGTACCTATCTTTTTGAAATTATTAATCGTTTCTGCTTTCGCCACCCTCGTTGGTAACGAATTCCATGTCATTGGACATTCACTGCATAAAAAAAAATATTTTTCACATCCCCCTGCATCTCTTGCCCAAAACCTTAAATCTGTGTCCACGAGTCCTTGTACCAGCAGTCAGTAGGATCAGGTTTTCTTTACCTAGCTTATTTGTACTGTTCATAATCTTGTACATCTCTTTCATATCTCCCCTCAAACTCCAGCTCCAACCCCAATTTCTTCAACCTAGCTTTGGACCAAGATCCCCATATCCTTGGTAAATCTCCTCTGCACCCTGTCAAGGACCCTCACATCCCTACTAAAGTTCTTAAATGTAGATTCACTTTGGCCTGAGAAATTGAAACCAACTGTAGTCTGTACCGCGATCAGATAAAATTGATTTCTTTTTGCTCTATATGGAGGAAATTCAAAACTCAAAGGTATACATTGGATATTTTGAACAAAAAAGAATCAGTCGGACCTTCTACATCAGTGAGCATGCTATTTGGACGAAGAGGGTCTCAAAGCAGGCAGAGTTTCTCTTTACCCATCATCAATGCATTTGCCTGCCAGCAGGAGTTATTGGAAAGCTATCAGCAGTGACTGATCTTTCTCTTCCCTAGGCCAGGGGTCTGGAGATCAATTCCAGATCAATTAGCTTTCCACTGTCCATGGATTGTACCTGATTTCCCCTGTTTTGCATAATTAAATGCTCTCCATGCTTTCTCCAAAATCAAACTCCTCCAATTTAAACAAAAACACAGGTAAGAAGGTAAAGAAGACGATAACACCCATTTATAATGGTAACAGAACTATCTCTTTTGAACTGTTTCTGAGTTTGAAATTCTGCCACGTTGTCCTTTTCATTCTGAATTCTGCTGCTTGCACCCTAACGCACATCAAGTTCCATTCACTCACTGTGCTCGCTGACCTACATTGGCACCCAGTCCAACAATGCTTCGATTTTAAAATTCTCAGCCTTAACTTCAAATTCCTGCATGACTTTGCTCCTCCCTATTATTTCTCCAACCAAAGAGCTCTCCAAAATCACTGTGCTCTTCCAGTCCTGGCCTCTCACACATCCCAGATTCTCATCACTCTAACATTAACCATGTCTTCAGCTGCCGAGACTCTAAACTCTGGAGTTTCCTCCCTAAATCGTTCCGCCTCTCTACCTCGCTCTCCTCTCCCTAAAACCTACCTTTCTGACCAAGCTTCTGAAGCCTTGTCCTAATATCTCCTTATGTGGCTCAAGCTCAAGGTATGTCTGATAGTCCCACACTATGGGATTGTTTACCATATAAATACAAATCGTTGAACTGCATATCTAGTTCACTACGAGCTATGTATCACAAAGGATCATTTAAATGAACAGGATTTCTGGTACAGATGGTCTACAATTGGTTGTCATTTCGTGAATATTTAAATGTTCGTGGTGCTTGCAATAGTAATCGGCTATTCATCGGTTCCGACTCTTTGACCTCAGTTTCATTGGCTGCAGACCACGGAAATGTGTAAAGATTTTCAGTCACCTTTTCAATGGCCTTTCATCCATGTTGCCAAATGGCCAGAGAATAATCAGACTTGGTGACCCCATGTGACCAAAGGATTCAGGACAGGGAGATTCATTGACCCCAGCTGTTCACTGCCTTTTATAGCCCCCAATAAAAACTGTTTGAAATCGCACCTCAATTAGGTCCTTAGGTGTACTTCAAGTTCCGATTTACGATAGGCCCTCAAACCCTGGGTTTCAAGGATTAAAGACTGCAATTTGTGAAGAAAAAAAGAGACTTGCATGAAAAATCTCAAAAAGGGAAGCTCGTAAAGAATGGTAACTTTGCAAAGATGATTTAAGGTAAGAGTTATATGTACAGAGGTGGAAACACTATAAATATGTTGAAGTAGACAAAGCCAAAACAAATAATGTGTTAAGGTGAAACAAAAATAAAAATACCTGGAAAAACTCAGCAGGTCTGACAGCATCTGCAGAGAGGAACATAGTTAACGTTTCGAGTCCATATGACTCTTCAACAGAACTAAGTAAAAATAGTTCTGTTGAAGAGTCATACGGACTCGAAACGTTAACTGTATTCCTCTCCGCAGATGTTGCCAGACCTGCTGAGTTTTTCCAGGTATTTTTATTTTTGTTTTGGATTTCCATCATCCGCAGTTTTTTGCTTTTATATCAATATGTTAAGGTGTATGTGCTTCATTCTGGGTCTTGGCCCTTCACCTAGTTGTACAATCAAGTAGCCATTGGATAATTTCATTACCATATTTGCCACTCTGCCAGGGTTACCAACTCAACTTGGAGGTATTCCAGGAGATTTCATCACATGTCATTCCGCCTCCCACCCCACACTCACACCATTGGTCGCTTGGCACATCCATTCTCGCAGTGCCCTGCTTCCCACAGCTAACCTGCAAATAATGAACAGACTCTTACCCAATTGGATGATTCTTGGCTGTTGGGCAAACAGCCTTTTTCCATATCTCCAAAATATTTATAAGTCTTAAAAGAAAATGAAAAGCATTTTTTAAAATGCCTTAAATAATTTTGATTGTAGCAGTGCTCCACCAACTCTGGTCTCTTGCATAGCCTCACTCCATTCACCTCATAACTGGTGGCTCTGCTTTCAGCTGCTAAGGGCATAAGCTATAGAATTCCATTCTAAAACTCTGCCTTTTTCTCCTCCTTTATGACCCTCCTTAGAACATATCACATTGGCCAAGCTTTTAGTCACCCGTCCTAATAAGTCTTTATGATGTCAGGTTTCATTTGACAACACTTTTGTGAAGCACCTTGTGTTGTTTTACAACGTTAAAAGGTGCTGCATAAATGCAACTCGTTTTATACTGAAGCCATAATCCGTATAACTTGCTGTCCATTTTCTCTTCTTCAAGACTTTACCCAAATGGTTGCTCCTCATCCTGAATCAAGTTAGGGGGAATTAACAAGCTATTCAACCATAGGGATTGTCATCACTGGCCTCCAATCCTGTCCACACATGTAATAGGGATGGGAACAAGAATTGGTCAATTTTCCATTCCCACTCCCCAACCCTAATACAGGGCTAGTGATTAAACCAAGCACAGAAATTGAGATTGGTTAACTGCACACAGTGTCAGCTATGGCTCCATTGGTAGCACCCTCTCCTCTAACTCACAAGGTTCCAGGTTCAAGTCCCACTCTAGGATTTAAACATTAAAAATCAAAGCTGACACACCAGTGCAGTACTTAGGGAGTGCTGTGTGCTCTACTGAGGTCATGTCTACCCTCTCAGGGGTTGGGGGGGGTGCAAAAGATCCCATATTACAACTGCCAAATAGAGCAAGTGAGTGTCTGGCCAATATTTGTTAATCAACATTACAAAACAGATTATTTGATTGTTTATCACATTGCTGTTTGTGAGAATTTGCTGTGTGCAAATTGACTGCTATGTTTCCTACATTCCAACAGTGTACACTTTGAAGGTACCTCATTGGCTGTAAATTTAAGCACTTTTGAGATGTCTGGTGGTTGTGAAAATCACTATCTAAATGCAAAATCTTCTTTCAGACCAGATTGAACTTTGGGCCTGCCCGATTTCCATGGCTTAGTACGGTACAGGGCGGTGCCATCATCCATAAGGCCACGTGGGGAGCTTATAATCAACTGGTACTGCAAAGCAAACAACATGTGCAGCAAGCTGTACTTTCCATTCCAAATTTATAACGCAGGTCAGCACTTTCAAAGACTGAAACAGAAATCATGAATACAGTAGGAGCAGCTCAAAGATAGAGAGAGAGAGAGAGAGAGGTGTGTCATGCCTGCAAATTGTCCACCCAGTTATCCTGGCCAGACTGACATATTATTATACCAGAGCTTAATGCTAGGGGAAGTCTTGGGTAAATCTAACTCACAATCATAGTTTACCACAGAGCAATATATCCAGGGGTTTAAAAGGAACACAGGAAGCCTTGCATTTATATAACGCCTTTTCACAACCTCGAACATCCCAAAGCTCTTTACGGCCAATGACACACTTTTAAAGTGTAGTCATCATTGTAAGATAGGAAACATGGCAGCTAATTTGTGCACAGCAAGGTTCCACAAAGAACATTGTGCTAACAACTAGACCAGCTTTTTTTTAAAAAAAAGAGTAATGTTGCTTCCCTGGCTGAGGCACAGGGAAGAACTCCCCCACTTTCTTCAAAGTAGCGCCATGGGATCTTTATTTCAGTCTGAGGGGGCAGGTGGGACGTCCATTCGGCTCACATTTGAAAGACAGCATCTCCAACAGTGCAGCTCTCCTTCAGTATTGACACTGGGATCAGCAGTCTAGGTTTTGTGCTCAAGTGTCTGAAGTGGGACATGAACACACTGCCTTACCTGACAATGTCTTACCGATGTCTACCTACTAATGTCTCATCAATATCTTACCTAACAATGTCTTACCAATGGTGCTGTGTCATGAAATCACCAGAAACATGAAGTGTTAGGAGATATTCAGCAACACTGAATGAGGATAATGATTGGGATTTAAGGTCAACTCTTTGCAAAGGGAGGGCTGGCTTGTAACCAAAGGGACAAGGAGGAGGAGACGATACAAGATGTGGAGGGAAGGATGGAGAGGGAAGGGTGGGAAGCTAATTTTAACAAGTAAAAATTCTACTATTTAACACAACTTTCCTGAAGAAATCTGAAGTTACAAAGTGCCTTCAACATAAAAAAGATATCTATAGAAAAAATGGCTGCAAGGCTAAAACAGGAAATGTCAGGTGTAGTTGGTCAAAACTTAGTCAAAGAGGTAAATTTTAAGGAGGGCCTTAAAGTTAAGAGACAAACGTTTTCTATTCATTCGTGGGTGGGCTGTGGATGTCACTGGCTAAGCCAGCATTTATTGCCCATCCCGAATTGCCCTTGAGAAGGTGGTGGTGAGCTGCCTTCTTGAACTGTTGTAGTCCATGTGGTGTAGTTACACCCACAATGCTGTTAGGGAGGGAATTCCAAGATTTTGATCCAGTGACAGTGAAGGAACTGCAATATATTTCCAAGTCATGATGGTGTAGGCTTGGAGGGGAACTTCCAGGTGGCTGTGTTTCCATATGACTGCTGCCCTTGTCCTTCTAGATTGTATTGGCTGTGAGTTTGGAAGGAGCTGTCTAAGGAGGCTTGGTGAGTTCCTGCAGTACATCTTGTAGGTGGTACACACTGCTGCCACTGTGCGTCAGTGGTGGAAGGAGTGAATGTTTGTGGATGGGGTGCCAATCAAGCAGGGTGCTTTGTCCTGGATGGTGTCAAGCTTCTTAAGTGTTGTTGGAGCTGCATTCATCCTGGCAAGTGGAGAGTATTCCATCACACTCCTGACTTGTGCCTTGTAGATGGTGAACAGGCTTTGGGGAGTCAGGAGGTGAATTGCTCACTGCATGATTCTTAACCTCTGACCTGCTCTTATAGCCACAGTATTTATATGGGTAGTCCAGTTCAGTTTCTGGTCAATGGTAACCCCCTGGATTTTGACAGTAGGGGATTCAGCAATGGTAATGCCATTGAATATCAAGGAGCAATGGTTGGATTCTCTTTTGTTGGGATGATCATTGACTGGCATTTGTGTGGCACAAATGTTACTTGCCATTTGTCAGCCCAAGCCTGGATATTGTCCAGATCTTGATGCATTTGGACATGGACAGCTTCAGTATCTGAGGAGTTGCGAATGATGCTGAACATTGTGCAATCATCAGTGAATATCCCCACTTCTGACCTTATAATGGAAGGAAGGTCATTTATGAAGCAGCTAAAGATGGTTGAGCCAAGGACACTACCCTGAGGAACTCCTGCAGTGATGTCCTGGGACTGAGATGTTTGACCTCCAACAATCACAACCAATTTCCTTTGGTGCTAAGTATGATTCCAACCAGCAGAGAGTTTTCCCCTGATTCTCATTTACTCCAATTTTGCTCAGGCTCCTTGGTGCCACACTTGGTCAAATGCTGCCTTGATGTCAAGGGCAGTCACTCTCACCTCACCTCGGGAGTTCAGCTCTTTTGTCCATGTTTGAACCATGTGGAGAGATGGAATTCTGGAATGTGGGACCTAGGAAGCTGAAGGCATGGTCGATAATGCCAGGACAAAGGGCATGAGGGATGCAAAGATGCCAAATCTCAGATGGATTTGGGGGATCCTCTTGATGAAGGTTGCAGAGATAGGGTGGGGAGGCCAATTAAGCAGTTGTACCTACAGCTGCCTAGAAAAAATAAGCACTTGCGTTTATATAGTGACTTTCACAAACTATCTCAGGATGCCCACAGTGATTTACAACCAATTAAGTACTTGTTGAAGTGTTGTCACTGTTGTAAGAAATGCAGCAGCCATGTTGTTCCCACCAATCTTCCACAACAGCAATTTAATAAACTTTATAAAGGCCAAATAACATATTAGTGATTTATTGTTTGAGTGTCAAATATTGGCCAGGGGCACTGAAAAGAACTCCCCTGGCTTCTTCAAAACATTGAAGTGGGATCTTTTATTTACACCTGTGAGAGCAGATGGGAGCTTGAATTTTTCCAAAAGCTAGGCAATCCTACCACTGGGATTGACAATGGGACCCCGACCCCAGATGGGTGGGTAGTGGGACCTTGGGCAGCATTTAAAATCATATATTTACTCATTCATGGGGGATGTGGGTGTCTCTCACTGGGCCAGTATTTAATGCCCATCCCTAATTGCCCTTGAGAAGGTGGTGGTGCGCTGCTTTCTTGAACTGCTGTAGTCCATATGGCATTTGCCAGTAGCAGCTAATTAAAAGGCTGCCACCTGGACTGCTGTTCAGTTCGGAATGGTGCCCACCTCCCAGAGCTACCAGCTCAAATTGAGGTGCCCACAAAAGCCAGATAAGATTTTTTTTCATCTACCATGCCAGGACCGGGCCACAACGATTAGGAGTGGGGGCACAAATGTGCACCTCCCATTGGCAGCGCCATAGATGCGAGGGCAGCCATTGCTGCCAGGGGCTGGGGGGGAGGGGGGTGGTAACCCCTGGTGGGGCATGGAGCAGTCATGAAGGAAGACAACCAACCACCTCCCCCATCTCCCCCCCCCCCACCCTTGGGAAGCTGCCAGGAGGCTGCAAAGTTTAGCTGTTGGTTTCCCCTTGTGTCTGTGGCTCCTTTCCACACCAGTTAACTGCCAATGGGGGTGGGAAGTGTCCATAAATTGGCCACTTAGTTGGTTTTATCAATCATCTGTCCCTGATCAGAGGGTGGCCATGCAGCTTATCTTTCTGCAGCAGCAGGAGGATGCTGGGCTCCCCTCCTGGTGCCTCTGCCACCATCTCATGGGGCATCCCACCTCCCAGTCCATCTTCAGAGGGCTGGTGAAATCCACACCACAGCCTCAAATCAATGTCTCATCGAAACGCTAGACCCTAAGATCTGGGTTTCCCTCCCTAAAACTCTCCGCCTATCTCACACTTCTCCTTGAAGAAGTTTGTTGAAACCTAACACTTTCTGTCCTAATATCTGATGTGGCCTGGTTTCCAATTTTGTTTGATAATGTTGGTGCAAAGCACCTTGTGATGTTTACACATTAAATGTGCTATTTTAAAAATTAATTCATGGCATCTGGGTGTCGCTGGCTAAGCCAGCATTTATTGCCCATCCCTAATCGCCTTTGAGAAGGTGATGGTGAGCTGCCTTCTTGAAACACTATGAAGGGATTTAAATACAAAAATGAAGATTTTAACATCGGAGGTGTTCAGGCACTTAGGAACATTATATTATCAGTGAGTATGTTTTTTTTTCTTTATTCTTTCATGGGATGTGGATGTCATTGGCAAGACCAGCATTTGTTGCCCATCCCTAATTACCCTTAAACTAAGTTGACTGCTAGGCCATTTCAGAGTTACCCACATTGCTGTGGGTCTGGATCACATATAGGGCAGACCAGGTAAGGATAGCACATTTCCTTGGGACATTAGTGAATCATGGGTTTTTACAACAATTGATAATAGCCTCATGGTCACCATTACTGAGTCCAGCTTTATATTCTAAATTTATTAACTGGATTCAAATACCATCAACTGCCATGATGGGATTTGAACCTTGTCCCCAGAGTATTAATGGGAGTCTCTCAATTACTAAACCAGCAAGACTACCACTATGCCACCATCTCCCCATGGGTGATAGGTGAGTGGAACGTGGGTCATAATTTTCGAACGATTTGAAGTTTTCAGAGGGGAAATTATGGGAGATCGGTGAAATATTGGAAATGACCCTTCCCTTCAATCCCTGGTGTAAGCAAAGCTTGTGGAAGTAAATTCTTCACCAACATTGCTAAAATAGATTTCCTCATCAATGTCACAACACTCTGGGACCTTACTGTGCATTACATTGGCAGCCATGTTTCATGTTAATACAGAGACTACAGGTACTTAATTGGCTTTGAGATGAGCTGAGATTAGGAGAGGCATTTAGGAATGCAAGTTCTTTCTCTTATCTGTCCCTTTGCTCGCCCTTCTCTATTTTTAAAAAATAATCTCTCTCCTGTCTCCCTTTCTCTGGATTTTTCTGTTTTTCTTTCACAGCCTCCTGAGTGTTTCCCTGACTCCATCTTGTTGAAAAAATCTGGGAAGCAAAAGAACACTCAGAAGTTACTAGCACAGGACAATGTGTATGTGCAACTCCAATCCAACTTTTGCTTCTAAATCGTCTCGTGCAAGTGGCTCCAAACAAATGAAAAGGCGGGCATCAGGGTTGCCAACTCCTGTAGGGCATATTCCTGGAGGTTTCATCAGAGGGACCCCACTGTCAGGTGCCCTTCCCCCACAATGATCCACTTACGGTCCCACAGGCATTCAGAATTTGGGTAGACCTCCTGTTACCCATGACTGGATGATTCTTAATTCTCAGCCGGGATTCCTTCCTCTACATCCAATATTTTTAACAACAAGAACTTTCTTTCAAATTTGTTTGACGGCTGCATGATTTTTCTCCTGGGTTTAATCTCCAGGACACTGCTGGAAGCAATTTTAAATTCCTAAAGACTTCAAAACAGCCCTAGAGTCAGTAAGGCCATTCAGTGATCAGACAAAGTGTAGGAAAGA
This sequence comes from Carcharodon carcharias, assembly GCF_017639515.1. Classification (NCBI taxonomy): domain Eukaryota; kingdom Metazoa; phylum Chordata; class Chondrichthyes; order Lamniformes; family Lamnidae; genus Carcharodon; species Carcharodon carcharias. The sequence goes on along the minus strand of NC_054485.1, from coordinate 23,842,112 downwards.
ATGGGCTGGGGAAAGAAAGATCTTTATTCCCTTCCAGAAGCTTCTCCAAACAAATCCGGAATTCCAATTCCAACACCTTTTGGAGAGAGCTGCTGTGCACAATGACCTTGAGACAATCTGTTGTGGCAAAGCATTTAAATGCAATAGCCTTTCCTCTCTAATTAGCCTGTTTGAGAGACTAGCACAACGTTTTACAGATGCTCCCAGCCCCCTACTACAGAGACTTCAAGTGAATTTTCAAAGGCCATCATCACCAGCAGATGTCCACAAACCTTCAATCTATTAATAGTCTAGCAGAGTGGTGGCAATCTGACTTTAATCTGCTCCTATTTACCTGAAGTTACACGTCACTCAATTAGGATTGAGTATGTGCAGTGGATACTTGGACTGGTTCTTTGTGGAAGCAGCCTCTCAAAATTAAAAGCAAAGATTAGTTCCTGAGTTTTCCATTCCCGGGGAGAGCATTTCCTCCAGTTGACACATTCTCTAAAGAACACATTTATTATTTTTCCACACCAGGCACAAACACAAAATGAGAGCACTTCCACCCCTTCCTGCTCCCTCAAGGCGCTGTGCATAAAGACAATGAACTTTTAAAAATTCATTCCCTTCTCTCCTTCCTTCTAGGTGAGAATTCACACTAGGAGAGGATGTCAGCAAACTCACAGGGACAGGGTGCAAAGGTCAGCGTAACCCTCCATCCAATCCACACTCCTTTTATGGGTGGTTCCTCTCCGTGTTTCCATGGCAACTCATATGACAACAATAACTGCCTTGCAGTATATATCATCTATAACTTGGCAAAAAAAATCCCCAGGTTCACAGGACTACAGTCTGACAAAAAAAAATCCAACACCGAGCCAAAGAAGGATATGTTAGGACACATGACCAAAAGCTTGGTCAAAGAGGTAAGGAGAATTAGAGAGGTCAAGATGGCAGCGAGGTTTAGGGAGGTAATTCCAGAGATTTGGGCCCAGGCAACTGTAGGCACAGGGACCAAAGGTGGGGCGACAAAAATTAGGGATCAAGAGGTCAGAACTGGAGGAGTGCCAAGATTTCAGAGGGTAGGGCTGGAGGAGCTTATAGAGATAGGGAGGGAGAAGGTTACGGAGGGATCTGAACACACAGATGAGAATCTGAAAATTGTGACATTGCTAGGAGCTAATATAAGCCAGCAAGCAAGTGACTGCGACTTGGTGTGTGTTAGGATACCTGCAGCAGAGTTTTGGACAAGCTCAAGTTTATAGAGAGTGAAAGGTGGGAGGTGGGCTATCCCTAACCCAGAGGCACTCATAGTTTCTCGACCAATGTCCCAGCCAAATTATCACAGACCGAGTACTAAACCTGAGACCTATCTGTTCTATGTAGCCATTTTAAAGTCAGCTATTAAACACTTCACTGTCACAGCCCTTCCAATGATGCAATTAGTCCACACTGAGTCATCAGTGGAGCTAGCATAGGAGCAGAATTTAATGGCTACCTCATACAAAGCACCGCCAGGGAACTTTTTATCATAGATGGACCCCACAGAAACATAACAACCACCTGCATTTATATTAATAGTAAAGCAACTGAACCTGCCATTTGTGCTCCATGTGAGCCTTCTACTGCCCTAATTAATTTAACCCTACATAACCCAACATATCCTTCTATTCCATTCTCCCTGATGTGCTTATCTGATTTCCCGTTAAAGGTAACTATGCTATTCTTTGTGGTATTGAATTCCACATTTTCACCACTCTCTAGGTAAGGATATTTCTCTTGAATTCCCTATTGGATTTGTTGATGACTATCTCTGATTGATGGATCCTAGTTTTATGCTCTCCACATGTGGAAGTATCTTCAATTTGTTTACCCTATGAACCCTTTATAATCATGAAAATTTTATCAGGTCACCTCTCAGCCTTCTCTTTCTTGTGTCTGGATCAGCCCTGTTCTCAAACATCCCACCAGGAAGTGGCGATATTCTTAGAATCATAATATAGTACAGCACAGATCGGAACCCATGGGGGTCTGCACTGGCTCTTTCGAAGAGCAATCCTATTAGCCCTACTCCCCAGTTCTTTACCTACATCCTGCCCCAAAGCCCCCAATTTTTTCTCCTTTAGATATTGAAGCAGATAATGTTTTAGTGATGTTGGTTGAGGGATAAACATTTTCCAGGGCACCAAGAAGAACTCTCCTTTTCTTCAAAATTATGCATGATGTTTAAAGGCAGTAGTGCTTTCTCATTGTAGATCATTATTGAGTTGATGTAAAATGTCTGTTTACCTCATGACAGAAGTCACATGACTACAGCGAGCCAGCTAGGACATGTAGTACTGTTGCATTACAAAACCCAAACACATGAGATGGTTTTCATCACCTAAGAGAGCAGCCTGGGCCTGAACTTAATGCCTCATCTAAAAGACTAACAATGTAGCACTCTGAGTACTGGACTTAAATATCAGTATAGATCATGTGCTCAAGTCTCTGATGTAGGATTTGAAAAGCTCTGAACTCAGAGATACCAGCAGTACCCACTGAACCTGACTAACATTGGTAGTCTAGACCTTAGAGAATGAAGGGAACTTCTTAGCACAAGCAGCATTAAGAGAAGATGCTGGAATGAATTTTAGGGAAAATAATTAGTCCTGGTTGCATGGGTAAATGTACTACACAATATTATATGGGAAAAGAAGCCAGGAAGGTTCAGGTTTCAATCCTGAATGTTTGCAATGTTACATTGGCTCAGCTGGATTGTGGTAAAGAAGCTACAGTTTCAGCAACCATGAGGTATGAAGAATTAGTTGGATTACTCTTCTAAAGAGCCAGCACAGACACGATGGGCCGAATGACAACCTTCAATATTCATTCTATGATTAGCCAAGATTCTCATTCTTGGCACCTATCCAATAGCCTCTGCTAGGAACTGCATTGACTAGGCCCCCAGCACTCTTTGCAAATTCCTCCTTCTCCTCCCATTCCGTCTTAAGGCTCTCCTTAAACCCACCTAGAAGGAAAGAGTTTTCAATATGTAACACCTTTCACAGTTTCAGGTCATCCCAAAGCATTTTACAGCCAATGAACTACTTTCTAAAGCGTAGTCACTGCTGTAAGGTAGGAAACGCAGCAACTTATGCACAGCAAGATCCCACAAACAACTAGGAAATAAATGGCCAGATAATCTGCTTTAGGTATGGGCTGAGGGATAAATATTGATCAAAATACAGGGGAAAAAGAAATCTTTGTTCTTCCTCAAATAGTGTCTTGGGATCATTTATATCCACTTGAGAGGGCAGAAGAGGTTTCAGTTTACTGTATCATCCTGCATTATTCAGATGAGGATGAGTTTGGGCTCAGCCGTGATGTCCTCCGTGACTGAAGACTGGCTTAGCTCACACACGTCGAATAGACAATTGGGTCGATGCTGGGAGGGGACACGGGGAAGGAGTGTCTAGTGCTGTTAGAGTATGTACTTCAGTCAGAGACTAGGACTAGAGGAAGGGAGGAAACTTGGAAGGAACTGTTTAAAGTCAGCAAATTTTCTCAGGAAATTACTATATCACGAAATGTTTCACTATCAGAAAATCATCTGAAATTTAGTCGATCTCATCAAATGAGACAAAAAGCAAGAGTGTTTTCTTATTGTTTTTGGGATGTAAATGCTGCTGGCAAGACCAGTATTTATTGCCGATCCTTAACTACCCTCTAGAAGGTGGAGGTATCACCTTTTTGAACCACTACAGTAAGTCTGGTATAGGTACTTGCACAGTACTTCTTTTCCTGTTGTGTCTTGATACAACTGAGTGGCTTATGAAGCCATTTCAGAGGGCAGTTAAGTGTCAACCACTTTACAGTGGATCTGAAGTCATATGCAGACCATACTGGGTAAAGATGGCAGATTTTCTTCCCTGCAGGAGACTAGTGAATCAGGGTTTTTATGACAATCCAATAGATTCATGATCATTGTTATGAATGAGACTAGCTTTTTAATTCCCGATTTATTAATTAATTGAATTTAAATTCTTCCAGCTGCCATTTGAATCATGTCTCCGAAGTCCAGGCCTAGTCCAGTAACATTACCATATGGCACTGTCGATATCACTATGCAAGAGCTGAGGTGGTTAAAAAATCAGTGATGTGAACTGAGCTAAGATGTCACCAGGCCTGTGATGGCAGAAAGAGAAATTTAAGGTTGCAGTAGACCAGTTAATGGCTGTGCTGTGTGAGGTAAACAAAGAGCTGTCCAGGGGGCAATAGCATAGCAGTTCTGAAAACAGAGACTTTATTGCTCCTCAGGTCAAAACCCTCCAAGATCTCTGCACTCCCCCAAGACTGGCCTTTTGTGCATTCCCGATTTTCTTTGCTCCTCCATTGACGGCCATGCCTTTAGCTGCTTAATCTCTGGAATTCCTCCCTAAATCTTTCTACCTCTCTCTCCGCCTTTAAGGCACTGCTTCAAGCCTACCTTTCTGACTAACCTTTTAGTCACTTTTCCTATTATCTCCTTATGCAATTTGTTGTCAAATGTTATTTCCTAATGCTCCTGTGAAGCACCTTGGGGCACGTTACTATGTTTTAAAGACACTATATAAAAGTTGTCCAGTTGTGAGGGCATGTTGTATCAACTTGTGTTGTATCCCCTTCGGTATGGAAGACCGGAAGGATCTAATTGACGTATTTAAGTTGATTTAAAGGGTTGAATTGGCTAAATACAGAAGAACTATTTCTTCTGGTAGAGGAAACAAAAAAGCTTTTCCACACAAAGGGTAGTCAAAATCTGGAACTATCTGCCCCAAAAAGCTGTGGATGCCAGGACTATTGGAATTTAAGACTGAGATCAATGGATTTTTGCTAGGTAAGTCTATCAGGAGGTATGAAGCGACCACTAGGTAAATTAAGTTAAGGTTCAGAGCAGCCATAACCTAACTGAATGATGGAACAGGCTCAAGGGGCTTAATGTCCTCCTCCTGTTCCTATCTTTACAAACTAACATGCAACAGAAGCCACCTGATTCAGTGCAGCAACGTATTAAGTGAGTCCTTCCTGTTTGCTCTGTGGGTTTCTACCCAATCTTAGCTAGAACATCTCTCAATAATGTCTTTTCCTGTTCCCACACTATTATCGCTGGAGACCCTGAGGATTTATCCTTGGCCCCTCCTTTTCTTCGTGCTGCCTCTTGATGACATCATCTGAAGGCCAAAAGTCAAGTTTCTTGATGTTAACAATTCCCAGCTCTACGGCTGCCCCAACTCTCTCGGTACCTCCACCACATTGTCATTATCACTCTGCTTGTCTTGACTTCCAGCCCTGGATGAGATGTAACTTTCTCTGGTTAGACATTGGATTAAACATAACCTTTGCCTTTAGCTCCCACCATGAAAGTCATTCTCTTGCCACAGATTCCATCTTTCTCCCTGTCTCACATTGAACCATGTTTGCAAACTTGACATTCTATCTGACCCAAACTGAGCTTCCAAATCCATTAACTCTTCATCGCAAACTTCCATCTCTATAACATCAGCCATCTCTGACCCAGCCTTAGCTTATCTGCTGCCAAAATCCTCGCCCATGACTTCATTACCTCCAGACTTGATGACTTTTATGCTTTCTAGGCCAGCCTTCCATCCTTCATAAACTTCAGCTCAGCAAAAACTCTGCTGCCCGTATACATAGATACATAGAAACTAGGAGCAGGAGTAGGCCATTCGGCCCTTCGAGCCTGCTCTACCATTCAATATGATCATGGCTGATCCTCTATCTCAATGCCATATTCCCACTTTCTCTTCATACCCCTTGATGCCACTCACCTAGTGTGGGCCATCATACCTGTGTTTACTGACCTACATTGGTATCAGATCCCCAATGCCTCCATTTTAAAAATCTCATCCACATTTTTGAATCCCTCCATTGCATCTCCTCTCCCTAAACCTATAACCTCCTCTAACCCTCTGAAGTTTCTGCCCTCCTCCAAACCTGGCCTTTTCCCATCCTTGTCTTTTCGTCCCTCCACTGGCTTGTCCTGTCTCTGCTGCCTATGAAGTTCTCTTCCCAATGTGCAAGTAGCAGACTGAATCACAAGGTGTGGTGGAATCAGGAACTGTCTCCCCCTGAAAGGCTGTGGATGCAGGGGGTCAACTGCGGCTTTCGAGACTGGTATGATCAGATTTTGTTTAGGTAAGGGCAACAAGGAGATATGGAGCAGAGGAGGATAAATATAGTGGAGATGCAGATCAGCCATGACCTCATTAAATGGTGGAACATGCTGAAGGGCTGAATGGCCTCCTCTTGTCCTTATATTCAGCTGTAATCCCCTCCCTTAAACTGTCCATTCCACATTCGTTCTTTAAGATGTTTTTCAAAGGTCTGTCTAAACATTTAGTTGGCCATCCTAATATTCTTTGGCTTGCTGTCAAATATTGATTCTGTGAAACGTCCTGGGATACTTTTTCCTACAATAAAGGTGCTATATAAATGCAAGTTGTTGCTGTGTCTGTATGACATCACAGAGCCCAGAACACCTGGAAAAGACAGAGTGTAGAAAGCAGGAAAGTGACAACAGATCTCCTCCTATGAATAAAACTGCTCTCATTTGCCTTTAGTGTCAAGTTTGGTTTCTTTTGCTCGAGAAGGTTACAACGTCTGAAAACCACACCAAAGAAATGTGGCTAATGCATGGGAAATTTACCTTTCAAATTGTGTGAATGGCTGCTGTGGCTGCATAATACCCTGCAGTTCAAACATCAGGTAGACACATGTTTCCTCCGCAGTCTGTCTCTCTCATGTTTGGCCGGGAGGTCCACGATTTACCCGCTGCTTATAATCGGCCAGAATAAAGTCATTAGTTTCAGGTAATGAGGGGCCGGCACTGAGGCTCCTGGGATCTGCCCTCCATACATCAAACAGTGGCTGCCTCCATGGCAACAAGCTGCTCTCCAGGCTGCATTACTCACACAGGAGCGGGGGTGCTCATGAACAAGAACAAAACCGCAGAGGAAATGAGAGGATGGTGGGGAAGAGACAGAGAAATACAGAGTAAGTGCATGAAGGACAGAGAGAAAGTAAGTGAGGGGCAGGATGAAGGAGAAATAGAATGGGTGAGGAAAAGGAGTGATGGTAGTGAGAGGGAGAGACTACAAGAAGAAGAAAGAGAAACAGATCAGTGAGTGTGAAAGGAAAGGAGTAGAAGTAGTGAGAGAGAAAAAAATAAACAGTGTAAGTGGGTGAAGGAGAAAGTAAAATTGGAGGAGCGAGAAACTGAGTGAGCAAAGGAGAGAGGGAGCACAAGCAGGACAGACAGTTGGAGCGGGAGAGAGAAAAAAATAGAGTGAGTTAAGGAGCGAGAGTGGGTGATAGAAGAAGAGCAAGAGAGGGAAAGAGAAAGAAGCAATGAGTGAGGAGAGGGGTAAGGGTGGGAGAAAGGAAGAAAAGATGTTTCCTCAGGTGCTGAGTGTTTCCAGCACACTCTGTAAATGTACACAATTACTCAACTGATTAACAAGTGGTTTTGCTCACCCAGCAAATGGTGGATGAATGAATGTCACGCAGCACATCACAGACCACCAGTCAACCCTTGATATGTAAAATAATAAAGAGAGTTCAATAGCTTCATCTCCCAGCAGAGACCTTAAACAAAAGTTGACTTGTAACTTCAATCCAGGAGGCTCCTCAGCTGGTTCACATAAAACTTCAAGAAGCACAGCTCCCTGATGCAGGTCAGTACTGATGTAAACTGCCTTTGAATTACACACACCACCCAATATAATCTGTAATTGGAAACTCCAGAACTGCCAGGCTGTCCATCAAAGAAGGTGGCAGCCAATCAATCATCCGACCCCTTCTCAAAGCTGCCAATCGATTCCACTACCTCAGCCTCGGCCTGAGGCCTTTGATATTTGCCAAGGCCCCTATGGGAACATCCAGATAAAATCATCAAGGGAGACACCTCTCCTCTTATCTATGGGCAAGGTGTCAAAGTGTATAAACTGACCAGGAGCAATGGTGAGGTGTCACAAAGAAGCGGTGATTCTGAAGTGGCCTTTTCTCTCTGCACATTAAACTGTATTGAAATTATCTTGCATTTAACACCTAGGCATGACCGGCCCTACACTGGTGTGACCATTTTATTTTAGCTGAAGAACTCATAGGCAATTAAAGTACATTTCTTTTCACAAGGAGTGTTAGTCCTCCCAACAGATTGGTCTGAGATAAGCAAGAAAAAAACCCATTGAGTAAATCCAAGCACCAAATCTAGGCTGATGCACCTAACATTGTACCGAGGGAGTGCTGCACTCTCAGAGGTGTCACCTTTTGGATGAGACATGAAAACCAAGGCCCCACCTGCCCTCTCACGTGGATGTAGAAGGTCCAACAGCACTGGAAGGGAAACAAAAACAGAATTACCTGGAAAAACTCAGCAGGTCTGGCAGCATCGGCGGAGAAGAAAAGAGTTGACGTTTCGAGTCCTCATGACCCTTCGACAGAACTAGGTGAATCCCAGGAAGGGGTGAAATAATTACCTGGAAAAACTCAGCAGGTCCGGCAGCATCGGCGGAGAAGAAAAGAGTTGACGTTTCGAGTCCTCATGACCCTTCGACAGAACTAGGTGAATCCCAGGAAGGGGTGAAATAATTACCTGGAAAAACTCAGCAGGTCCGGCAGCATCGGCGGAGAAGAAAAGAGTTGAGTTTCGAGTCCTCATGACCCTTCGACAGAACTAGGTGAATCCCAGGAAGGGGTGAAATAATTACCTGGAAAAACTCAGCAGGTCCGGCAGCATCGGCGGAGAAGAAAAGAGTTGACGTTTCGAGTCCTCATGACCCTTCGACAGAACTAGGTGAATCCCAGGAAGGGGTGAAATAATTACCTGGAAAAACTCAGCAGGTCTGGCAGCATCGGCGGAGAAGAAAAGAGTTGACGTTTCGAGTCCTCATGACCCTTCGACAGAACTAGGTGAATCCCAGGAAGGGGTGAAATATTTCACCCCTTCCTGGGATTCACCTAGTTCTGTCGAAGGGTCATGAGGACTCGAAACGTCAACTCTTTTCTTCTCCGCCGATGCTGCCAGACCTGCTGAGTTTTTCCAGGTAATTCTGTTTTTGTTTTGGATTTCCAGCATCCGTAGTTTTTGTTTTTATAGCATTGGAAGGGAGTTCTCCTGTGTCCTGGCCAATATTTATCAGTCAAGCAACATCACTAAAACAGATGACCTGGTCATTTGTTTAACTGCTGTGTGCAAATTGGTAGCCACCTTTCCTATGCTTCAAAAGTACTTCATTGACTGTGAAGCTGTTTGGGACTTCCTGTGATTTTGAAGAGCGCTATAAAAAGATTTTGTGCTCATGTCTCTGGAGCTAGACTTGAACCGACAAATTTCTGACTCAGACAAGAGTGTTACCCACTGAGCCAAAGCTGGTATAGTTCTGGATAAAATACCAATGGACAACCACTGTCTGTGGAACTGGACCTCAGCAAGAAGCAGTTCCTTCTGGGGGAAGGAAGCGAACCACAAGTGAAATTAAGACATGCATACACAATCTGATGCTGCATTTCACTGGCTTATAGCTTCTCAGATCAGGGTATCAGGTACTCTGTGACCACTAACACCTCTTTAATTTAATGTATTAAGACAGGTAATAAAAATGTCAGAGGTGGCTTTTAAGAAGCAACTAAAAGAGTGAGGCAGAGTGGTTTAGGAAGGGAAATCCAGAGTTTAGGGGTTGGCACTGTAAGCAGGTGCCCCAAATTTGGAGCACTGTACATGTGCCAAGAACTGAGAGTGCAGAAATCTGGGTGGTTTGTAGGGCTGGATCAGGTAACAGAGATGGGGAGGGGTGTGGCCATGAAGATTCAGATGGGAATTTTAAAAATCTAGCTGTTACCAGACCTGGAATGGTTAAGTCAGTGAGCACATGGGTGTTGGGCAGCAGAGTTATAAACGAGCTCAAGTTAACGGAGGGACATGGGAGGTCAGCATTAAGAATAGTAACAAAAAACTGCAAATGCTGGAAATACACAGCAAGTCAAATGAAAGGTTGTATTCAAAACATTAAAGTTCTCTGTGAAGAGGCTACATGACTGCTTTAGCCAGCCTTTCTCTGTCTCCATCTCGCATAGTCAACAGTCTCCCTCTCCAGTGGGCCCTGTCGATGATGTAATGGTCCTGTTTCAAGCACTTTACACCATTGGGAACCAGTCAAAGCAACAAGTTGGCAAACAACAGCTGGGAACACTGAGGGGAAGAGGAAAGGAGGAGAATGCTCAATAATTACAGTTAATTATCAACTGGTCAGTTAAATGTAAAGCATTGCAGATGCTGGAAATTGGAAACAATGAGCAGGTTAGGCAGCATCAGCAGAAAGAAATAACTCATGCAACTGGTTAAGGTTCCCATTCGGAAACATGTCTGTTTTTTTACACAGATGCTAAGAGACCTGCTGTTTGTTTCCAGCATTATTTTTGTTTTTACATCAAATGGATGTTTCTAAAAGCCACATGCAGAGGAGCAGTCCTTCCTGCATCAGTTCAAGTCCCACTTAAATCAAGGTCCCTGTGCATCACTGAAGGAATGAAAAGATTTTTATAGAGAAACTAAGGAGAAACTGTTACTGGTGGCAGAAGGGTCAGTAACTAGAGGACTCACATTTAAGATTAGCAAAATAATCAGAGGCGACACGAGGGGAATTTTATTTTTAACTCAGCGAGTTATTGTGATCAGGAACGCACTGCCGGGTGGTCGAAGCAGATTGAATTGTAACACTCAAAAGAAAATTGGAAGGGAATGAGAAAACAGGACTCTGGGGAAAGAATGGGGCTAATTTATAGCTCTTTCAGACAGAGCCAATGTGGTTTTATGAAAGGGAAATCGTGTTTGACAAATTTTTAGGGTTGTTTGAGGATGTAACTAGGTAGATAAAGGGGAGCTAGTAGATGCAATATATTTGGATTTCCAAAAGGGTATTGAGATGCCACATAAAAGGTTAATACTCAACATTAGGCTGCATGTGGTTGGGGGTAATATTTTTTTAACATGGATGGAGGATTGGTTAATGAACAGGATAGGGATAAAGAGCATTTTCAAGTTGGCAGTCTGCAACTAGTGGAGTGCCGCAAGGATCTGTGCTGGGGCCTCAGTTATTTACAATCTATGTTAGTGATTTAGACAAAGAGACCAGGAGTAATGCGTCCCAAGTTTGCTAATGATACAAAGCTAGATGGGAATGCAAACTGTGAGTAGACACAAAGAGGCTGCAAAGAGATATAGACAGGTTAAGTAAGTGGGCAACAAGGTAACAGATGGAGTATAATGTGGGGAAGTGTGAGGCTATTCACTTTGGTAGTAAGAACAGAAAAGCAGAACATTTTTTAAAAGGTGTGAAGCTTGTAAATGTTGATGTTCAGAGACACATGGGTGTACTCATACAAAGGACTCAAAATTAGCATGTAGATACAGCAAACAATTAATAAGGCAAATGATATTTTGGCTTTTATTGCAAAGGGATTGGAGCACAAGAATAAGGAAGCCTTGCTACAATGCCACAAGGCTCAGTGAGACCACACCTGGAATGCTGTGTGTAGTTTCTTATATTTCTGTTTCTGTATTAGTCTCCATATTTTAAGGGAGGATATATTTGTATTGCAGGTGGTACAGTGAAGATTTGATGAAGGTTTAACCCTAATCCTAACCCTAATCCTGAGATTAGAGGATTGTCCTATGATGAGAGGCTAAGTAAATTGGGCCTATACTCTATGAAGTTTAGGAGAATGAGAGGTAATCTCATTGAAACATACAAGATTCTGAAGGGGCTTGACAGGATAGACACTGAGGTTGTTTCCACTGATCGGGGAATCTAGAACTCGGGGGCACAGTCTCAGGGTAACATACTGAGATGAGGAGGAATTCTTCACTCAAAGTGTTGTGGATCTTTGGAATTCGCTACCCCAGAGGGTTGTGGCTGCTCCAACATTAAAACATTTAAGGCTGGGTTAGACAAATTTTTGGTCTTTCAATGGGTGGGAAGGTAGAGTTGAGACAGAAGATTAGTCATGATCTTATTGAACGGGGGGAGCAGTTTATTATACTCCTGCTCATATATCACAGTTCTTTCAAAAAGTCAGCAGAGGCCAAATGGCCTCATTCTGTGCTGTATTATTCTAAGATTCTGAGCTGCAGTGTCGGAGGTGCCATCTTTCGGATGAGACGTTAAACAGAAGACCTGTCCGTTCTCTCAGTTGGAAGTAAATTGACCTCTAGTACTTTAAGGATGATTTACCTTGTTCTTTTCAGGTACTGACTGTTGTTTCTTTCCATCAGTTTCTGTTCAAAATGTTTTATCCTCTTTTGTTAAAAATAACACACTGCTGTAAATGTGGACAGCAGCTTAAAGAACATTAGTTCAATTGCCAGATTGAAAATTCCCTCAGGAATCTGCAGCTGCTGAGCTTTTGTACTAATAATTCAAACATCAGAAAACATCTGTGGCCAAAAGGGTGACCAGTGCGTGGTTTTCTACCGAATAAATCCCAGGTAACATAAAGCAGCAAAAACTTCACCACAAGCCTTCTCCTGCTGCAAATTAAAGAAAGGCCAAACAAATCTGGAACCGAAAACTAGTCTCAGTAATGGTGATCATGAAATTATCATCGGTTATCGTAAAAACCCCATCTGGTTCGTTAATGCCCTTTAGGGAAGGAAACCTGCCATCCTTACCTGGTCTGTCTAGACATGACTCCAGACTCAGAGCAATGCAGTTGACTCTTAACTGCCCTCTGAAATGGCCTAGAAAACCACTCAATTTAAGGACAATTAGGGATAGGCAACAAATGCTGAGCTTGCCAGAGTTGCCCACATCCCATGAAAGGGAAAAGAAAACAAAAATTGCAAACACAAACGGCAATGTCTCATTACTGCACTTGCGTGGGTGAAACTGTTTTGCATCCACACATTTGCAAGAAAAAAATTAACTTGCATTTATATAGTGCCTTTGTATGGAAGGGGGAATAAAGGTTGATGCACGCTAGGTTAGGGTTTTAGATGAGTTTAAGTTTAGGGAGAGTATAAGATGCAAGGCTGGCCAAAAGAGCATTGGAATAGTTGAGTCCAGACATAACAAAGGTATGACTGAGGATTTCAGCAGCAACTGAGCAAGAATGGAGATGGGTGGTGCTATGAAGATGAACATGAGTGGTCTTGATGATGGAAAGGTTATGGAGTTAGCGTCAGCTTGGTGTCGAGAAGGGCACTAACATTGCGAATGGTCTGGTTCATCGTCAGACAATGCTCAGGGAGAGGGATAGAGCTAGTGGTGAGGAAATGGAGTTTAACTCAACTTTTCTAAAGGTACGCACAATAACAACACAGCACAGGCCGAGTCCAAATGCACAACCTTTCCTGATGCCTTTCTTTTTGGTGGAAGGAGTGACAATGCAATCCCAGACTTGGTAGCCTTGGATTCACTTTGTCTCCATCCTATACTCTCTCCTTCATCTTGGACCTTCACCAAAAAGCTCTCAATAATAACGGACAACTCTGGAATAACCTTTAAAATTAAGTATTGCTGTGTTTTGTTAAGGAGGTCAACTCTGTCTGGGGCTCCACTTAGTTTAGAAGAGGTAAGTATTTATAAATTACCTACAAAAAAATACCTACATGTTTCTGAGGCAATTAGGCTTGCCAACTGTAAAAACTTGGTGTACCGGGCAGGTTTCTTATTAGAAACAGTAAACTTTATTTGCAGAGGTCCTGATGAAGCTACATGCTTGAACCAAAACCAAGACTAGAAAAGCTCCACTCCTAAGATTATCCGCGTTTAGGGCTGATTCGTCTGTATAGTCACATGATCCCCAAAGCAGAATGAAAGGCTTTACTTACAATCACTACATTCCTCCCCCTTTAATTTTGTTTTACTTCTCTTATTTACAAGAATATACTAACCCATAACATACACAAATATATACAATTACATGTTTAGTCTGAGGTGATTTTATGATTCGGGTAGAGCAGCACAGCTCTACGACTTGAGATTCTTCCATCAGATCGATTTGACCAGGAGCTGCAGCACCAGGAACATCCTTAGACGATGGGAGTTCAGAATTATTTACTTCAACAGAGACATCTATTCTTTGTCAATCTGGCACCTCAGAGACTTCAATTTCAGGTGGAGTAACTGGTTGTTGAAGTGTCTTCTTAAGTGATCCACATGTTTCCTAACAGTCCAGTTTTCCATTTCCAATTCGTACGACAAAGGTCCTGTTTCAGAGATGATTATACCAGGAACCCATCTCAGTACAGTTCTAAAATTTCGCACAAAAACTGTCTCTCCCACAGTAATTTTCGATCTTTACTGTGAACATCATGGTTCACTTTCTGATTATTGTTGTTTTTCTCCACCGTCCCCTCAAAGTTAGGGAATACTAGACTCAATCTTGTATGAAGACGATGTTTCATTAGTAATTCAGATGGTGTGGAACCCATAGGTGCATGAGGAGTCGTGCAATAGTTGAGGAATCTTGAAATTCACATTACTAACGTTCCTCCAGATAATTTCTTCATGCCTGTTTTAAAAGTTTGTCGTGCTCTTTCTGCTAACCCATTGGATGATGGATGATACAGTGTTGTTTTGAAACATTTAATCCCATTTAGGTTCATGAATCTCTGGAATTCCATACTACTGAAAGCAGTACCATTATCCGAAGCAATGACTTCTGGTAGGCCATGTACGCTAAAACATTGGCACAGCTTTTCAATAGTTGCACACAATGTAGGTGATCTCACTTCATACACATCCATCCACTTAGAATGCACGTTGATGATCATTAAAAACATGGTACCTAAAAATAGACTGACATACTCTGTGGGCAGAATTTTCCCCCTGTCAGTGGGGAGGTTCAGGAGCAGGCGTGTGGAGGTGCTCCTCCAATCGGCACCCCCAATCAAGGGCGCGCCGCCATTTAACATGGGCGGGCCAATTAAGGCCTGCCCAGCGTGACGTCCACAAGAAAGCGCTATGCGCTCCCAGTGTGGGCGGGGCAAGGTTCCCTGAGCTGAGAGTGCACTCTTTCACGCATGCACACGAAAGAGTGCACTCATCTCCCTGACGCTAAGTGCTGCCTCAGAGAGATCAGGAAAAACATTAAAAAATATTGAAAACAAGAGAAAAAAAATTCCCTGACATGTCCCATCATGTGACACTGTCACATCATGTCCATCACTTTCAGTTTCACTTTTATTAAAAATTTATAAAAATACGTAAAATCTCATCCCGCCCGTGGATGAGGTTTCATGCTTTTTCCAATACCCTCCAGGGCTCCCGGCCTGCCCACCAATCTTAAGGTTGGACGGGCAGGTCCACTAATTACTATAATTACTTTGTCAATGGCCTCAATAGGCCACTGACAGGTCGGTGGGCACACAGCTGATTGGCTGAGCCCCCGCCGGCTTGCAAATTTAAATGGCAGGGAGAATTTAGGAGTTCCGCCTGACATCATCCCGTGTCATTTTACGCGTTGGCGAGCGAGCCCCACCCCATCGCACGCTGACCGGGAAATCCTGGCCTAGATATAGTCTAACCCAGGATCGACCAGGCCGCTCCCACAGATGCAAGGGAGCTGAAACTGGCAACTTCTGTTGTTGCTGACTTTGGAGATAGTGTTTAACCATTTTTTCTATATCACTGCCTATATCTGGCCACCAGATAGAACTTTTGTGCTAGCATCTTCATTTTCGAAATGCTTGGATGCGCACTATGAAACTCTGTCAAAAGTGGTTCTCTTCCTTGCGAAGGGGATGACGACTCTTGTTCCTCACAACAAGGTATCACCCTTGACAACTTAATTCAGATTTATGGGCATTGAATGGATTTAACTCTTCAGAAACTTATGCATTTGACCATCCTTGCAATAACTGTTCTCAGACTCTTGATAAAAATTGGATCCCGGTTTGTCCAATTCTTTATCTGCTTTGCACAGACTGGTGAGGAGTCCAGGAAATTCAACATAAGT
Organism: Carcharodon carcharias; assembly: GCF_017639515.1. Taxonomy (NCBI): domain Eukaryota; kingdom Metazoa; phylum Chordata; class Chondrichthyes; order Lamniformes; family Lamnidae; genus Carcharodon; species Carcharodon carcharias. The sequence goes on along the minus strand of NC_054485.1, from coordinate 23,826,131 downwards.
GCAACTTCTTGAGGCACTGGAGCATGTATAATGCTATTTGGCAAAGGGAGATGACTGAGGGAGTCTACATTTGCTATATGCACACCCGGATGGTGCATAAAGGTGTACTCATATGCCGACAAAATCAAAGTCCATCTTTGAATCTTAGCAGGGCCTTTCAGCGGAATTGCCTTATCTTCACTAAATAAACACAACAGTGGCTTGTGATCTGACACTATAGTGAAGTATCGACCATGCAAATATTGATGGAACTTTTTTACTCCAAATATCACAGATAAGCCTTCTTTTTCAATATATGAGTAACCGGTCTCAGCTGCAGATAGTGTGTTCTGGAGACATATCTTATTGGCCTTTTGGATTTGATTTCTGTCCTTTCTCCTTCTGTTTGCCAAAGGGTTTTGGCTCGTCCTTCATTTTGATTTCACAGTCAGCCAAATTTCTCTCGGGTGAAATCTCAACTTGGCTCAGTTCAGGGGTTGAGCTAACTATTCACATCTTGGAAACTTTTCCTTCTAATGCCTCCTTTGTCTCAATCAACTAATTCTTCAGCTCTTTGGTCTCTTTTTTGTATTTTTTGGCTTCCTCTTAGAACATTGAACATTACTGAGTTTTTTCTGCAGTTGGTTCAGAGTTGCACTGTATTTGTTTTCATGATTTTCCCGTGTAACCAAATCTGACGCAAGGGATCCTTGAATCCTGTGAAGATCCTTCAGTTCTTCTATCTCATTCCAAAGACGCCATCATATTCCCTTGTCAACTCAGGATTTTTTTCTGCTGTGACTTGAAAAATTTCTGACAAGTTGAGTTTAATTTCTTGCAACCAATCACGGCCCAGAAGGCTCGGTCCTTCACCTCTTACAACAATTACTGGTAACTGAGCTGTCTGTTGCCTGTAGGATACAGGTGCAGAGGTGATGCCTTTCACCTGTAATGCCTCTCCAGTGTACGTCTTAAACTGAGCCGTGGTTTGCTCCAGATTCAGTGGCTGGGTACCTTCACTGAGGTATTTAAAGGTGTGTTCGCCCACCACTGTGGTCAATGCTCCTGTGTCAACCTCCATGACTAAAGGCTTCTCATTTACTTGAAGGATAACTGGTTCAGTTTTCCCTGCCTTGAGATTGTATGTGGAATAGGTATCACTATCAGCAGCTTCTGGTTCATTTATATTGTGCACTTCAATCATCTTAGCCTGCTGTCTGATTGGCGTTTTGATTTTGCCCTGCATTGTTTTATAACAACCTGCCCTGTTTTGTGACAGTAGTGGCATTCTGCCTCTTTAAATCTGCAGGTTTCTGGGACATGATTACCTATACATCGATAACACTAATATCTGAATCACTGGTGAGCTGCTCCCAATATTTCTTCTGATTAGGCACTTTGCAGCCTTCCAGACTTAACATTAAGTTCAACAACTTCAGACCATGAACTCTCTCCTCTATCCTTACCCCTTTTTGATTCCTTTTTTTCAAATATTCGTTTTTATTTTATTTTTATATATATTTTTCCCACCTATTTTTATTACTATTATTATTTTTAAAATTTATTTCCATTTTTATTTGTTTAATCCCCACCTTTTAGCCTATTTCGATCTTTTTTTCCCATCACCATACCCTCCCCCCACCGCACCCCCACTAGGGCCATCTGTCACTCATTCATTCTGCTTTCTACTCTTAATGTCACCATTAGCACCTCCTTTAGCCGATACCTCTTTGGCCTTTTGTTTATGACATCTTTTGCAATCTCTCCTTTGCCTCCACCTATCGTTGGCCCTCTATCCAGCTTCACCTGTTCCACCCCTCTTAAACAGCTTATATTTCACTACATTTTTACTTCTCTTTAGTTCTGAAGAAGAGTCATACGGACTCAAAACATTAACTTTGTCTTTCTCTCCACAGATGTTGTCAGACCTGCTGAGTTTTTCCAGCACTTTTTGTTTTTGTCCTAGCATTTCTTTTTGTTTTTCGAGCGGTAGGGACCGTGTCCTGCTCCGCGGTTGTCTCACTGATCTTGGCACCACGCCTGGCGGTAGGTTTCCACCCTAACTGAAGAACGGCGCCATGTTGCACATCCTGCAAAACCTGCGAGTCTCTCTCAGCACTCTCCATTGCCAGCACTATCTCCATGGCACGTTTCAGGTCTACATTAACTTCTGCAAGTAAATGACACTGAGTGGCGTCATTGTGTACGCTGCAAAAAAACGATCTCGCAACGTGTTATTTAGAGTATCTCCAAAGTCACAGTGCTCCATTAACTGTTTTAACTTTGCGATGTACGTTGCGATTGACTCACACTCTAGAGTTGAACCTGAATCTTTGCAAGATCACCGAGGCTTTAGGCTGAAAACATGCCTTCACGAGGTCTACTAGCTTGTTAAAGGATTTGGCCTTTGGCACATTTGAGGCTGTCAGACTACGGAATTGGTTATATGTCTTGCTCCAGCAGACACTTAGATGGATTGCTTTCTGTTTCTCCTCCGCTGTTATTTCGTTCACCACAACATAGAAACCTGGGCGCTCTATGTACTGACTCCAGTCTTTGATGGATGAGTCATGCAGGTCAATTCTGCAGAAGAATGGCCTGCCTGGTGAGTATACTTTTCTTTCTTCCCTTAAAAACCAAAATACTCACAATTGTGAGGCGAGGTGCAGCGTCGGAGCTATTTATCCTCATCGCCAATTGTAATAAACTTGGTGTACCGGACAGGTTTCATGTTAGAAACAGTAAGCTTTATTTACAGAGCTCCTGATGAAGCTACATGCTTGAACCAGGTCCATGACTAGAAAGCTCCACTCCTAAGATTACACACACTTAGGGCTGATTCATCTGTACAGTCGCATGATCCCCGAAACAGAATGAAAGGTTTTACTTACAATCACTACACCAATCCTTCATGAGTGGCCTGGAACCTCCAGGAATTGAACTCAATCTCCTGAACAGTGTTGCGATCAACACCCAGGGAAAACACCATTGTTGCATTGAAAAAGGTTCTCTCATTTTCATTGAGTATTAGTTATAAAAGATATGTAATGTGGAAAAGGGATTTTTTTGATTGGTTGAGGAAATTTAGGGCAGGTCATTGATGAAACTTGGAAAAATATACCAATCAGAGTTAGTAACACTGGGGCCTGTAGCTCTGGATATCTATAACACAACTTGGAAGGGACTGCAATGTCCCTGGGCTTCTCAGTATTGACAGATGTCAGCTCAGTCAGTCAGCTTCATACAGACATCTGGATTTCATTCGGTGGTCAGTAAAGTGCAAAGATAAGAAACAAAAATGGCTGATATCCTGTGCTGCGGGGGAAGCAGAATGCAAAGGGAGGAATAAGGATTAAAGAATTGAGTTCCAAGAAAAGACAGAATAAAAAGAGTTCTCAAGAATTCTATGAAGTATGAGGAGCTTTAGTTAAGAGTGACAGAGAGAAAGAGCAAAAGTGACAAACAGAGCGAGCGATACTGCAAGAAAGCGAGAGAGAAAGAGAGAGAGGGCACACAAAACAGAGCGAGAGCGGGCAAGAGAGAAGGCAAAAGAGAGAACAAGCATGATATCGATCGAAAGAGTGAGCAAGAGAGCAAGAAAGAGAGCGGAAGAGCAAGCGAAAAGAGAAAGGCTTCCATTCTTGTAGCACATTTCATGACTTCAGAATGTCCCAAAGTACTTTACAGCCAATTAGATTTTTTGAAGTGTAGCCACTGCTGAAGTGTAGGAAGCGAGGTAGCCAGGTTGTGCACAGCAAGATCCAACAAACAGCAATATGCTAATGATCAGAGAACCTGTTTTAATGATGCTTGTTGTAGTAGAAACTAACTGGGAAAGTACCTACCAGGTCAGTCAGTGTTTGAAAGAGAAAGTTTAGGCAAATGAAGATACCTTTCAGCATCATTGCCAGCGAATATGTAAACGTGTCTTTTCTCTCTCAGATGCTTTGTCCATGCTGCACTTTATTTCGGTTTTCCAGCATTCACACTTTCTCTTTTTATTTATGGGACTTGTTTAGATTTTGTACTTTTGAAAACCATCCCAAACAATAAATGTTTACAACAAATCCTTGCTTATGCTGTTTTTGACTGAGGCTCTTGCTTTGATACAACAACAACTTGCATTATATGGGTTAAGACCATGCAGGGATTTGAAAACAAGAAAAGGAATTTTCAAAACTGAGGCATTGCCAGGCTGGAGCCAATGTATATCAGTGATCACAGTGGCGATGGGTGAATGGGACTTTGTGCAAGATAGGAAATGGGCAGCAGAATGTTGGATGAACTCAAGCTTATAGAAGATACAAGGTGGGGTCCAGCCAGGAGAGTATTGGAATTGTAGAGCCCTGAGATAATGAAAACTTGAATAAGGGTTTCAACAGCAATAAGCTGAGGAAGGAATGGAGACAGCTGATATTAGAGGTGGAAGTAGGCAGACTTGGTGACAGGTTTGGCAATGGAAATTGCGAATTAAGTCAGTTCTCAATGTCCTGATACCTTCAGCTTGAGCCCACCAATGGAACCAAACTCATTGGACCTGTCCCTCGGGCTCTTACTTTCCACTTACCTGCAGGCATAAACTCTATTGGATAGAGTGGCTGCAGCTGAACATGAAGTTGCAACCATAACAGTGATCTACTCTAGTCAGCTGTATATCGCCTCCCTGCCTTCAGTGGGAGGAAGTGCTGCACTGTCAGAGAGGCCAACTTTCAGATGAGATCTTAAACTGAGGCCCTGCCTGCCCTTGTAAAAATTCAGAGCTAGATTTATCTGGGCACAGAGAAAAAAAGGCACTCTCTGCCTTCAATCTGTCCACTCTGTGTTTACCTTCTGTATATGACCACAGTGACCTTTCAGAGCCACACCGTGCATGATTTCCCCACTCGCCATTTACTAGTGGTTGGCTGGAAGCCTTTCGGGGGATGACTGTGCATTTTGTTTTATTTTGGAAAACAGAGCTTTTATTCTATAGATCCAGAGACAGAAACCGCAGTCTTGCCCCCACACAGCGCACCAATTCCATTCAAAAATATCCAAACTGGTAATAGTTGTGTCAGTCCCAACAATTAAAATCTCTCGCCCTTCAGCATTTGGGAGTCTCACATTTACAAGGTTGATTTTTTCATGAGGCTAATACCCCTTTCTTTTGCCCCTCAAGTTTCTCCATAAATATGCTGGCTTTGTGTTGGGATAGGGTGCCATGGGTATTGGGTATCATGTATTAGAGCACAATGGGTACAGGAAGCCAGGGATACTCACTACACTGACTTTAACATACTGAAGATGAGAAGGATCTGAAATAAAAACAAGAGAGTGCTGGAGATGCAGAGCAATGACTGAATCAGCAGTGGCTCAGTTGCTAGCATTCTCACCTTTGGATTAGAAACTTGTGGATTCAAGTCCCCATCTCAAGACTCGAGCACAAAAATCTAGGCCTACAGGCCTTGGAACACTAAGGGCGTGCTGCACTGTCAAAGGTGCCTTCTTTTGGATAAGACTTTAAATGGAGGCTCACTCATGACACTATTTCAAAGAAAAGCAGGGGGATAATCCCTGGTGCCCTGCTTAATATTTAATCCCTCAACTAACAGGTAAAATGGATTATCCGATCATTATCCCATTGTTGTTTGTGGGATGATGCTGTACACAATTTGGCTACCTCGTTTCCCTAAATTACAACAGTCACTGCATTTCACAAATATTTTATTGGCCATAAAATGTTTTGGGAAATCCTGAGTTTGTGAAAGGTGCTATATAAATGCACGTTGTTATTAGCTCCTTAAAGCAAAAGACTACTGTCTCAGGCGGATACCATTTCTGAGATCAGCACAAATGCTGATAGACTTGCCGTGTATTTCCAGCAGTTCTTCATGCAACCATTCTCCATGTGTGACATTAAATTGATCATGGCAGTTGGCTATTCCACTGTGAAGACATCGCACCTTTTTTTAATGTATTAAGCAGAAGGGGTCAGGGGCTTGCGATCAGGATAAATGTTTTCCTCTTCCAGGCCAGGTCTACTGAAGTCATTGCAGCCCTCTTTTCCCACACTCTTGCAGCCCCTTCCCTCAGCATCATCATAGCTGAGATCAGCTAACACAGCACAGCCCAAGGATGGTTCCTAAAATATTCCCGGTGTGAACTTCTTATGCAAATCAGTGCATTTATGCTATCCCATGCATTTATCTACTGAGGTATGAGATTTGGTGACTATTTGTTTCTCCTCGACCTCGATCAGTTTTTAAGTAGGAAAGAATAGAACCATAGGAAAATTATGGCGCAGAAAGAGGCCGTTCAGCCCATCATGTTTGCGCCGCCCATTCTAATCCCAGCTTCCAACACCTGGTCCGTAGCCTTGCAGGTTACAGGTGAAGAGACTGGGGGTCTTGTCTCTAGAAAAGATGGTTGACTTGATAAAGGAGTTTAAAATTCTGAAAGAGTTTGACGGCATAGATGTAAAAAAAAGTTTCCATTTGTGGGTGAATCCAAGACAAGGCACCATAAATATACCATCGTCACCAATAAATCCAGTAGGAAATGGAGGAGAAACTTCTTTACCCAGAGAGTGGTTAAAATCTGAAATTTACTACCACAGTCGAATAGCATAGTTGCATTTAAGCTAAATATATGAAGGAGAAAGAAATAGAAGGATATGCTGTTAGGGTTAAGGGAAATATGGTAGGAGATGGTTTGTGTGGAGCATAAGCACCAGCTTAGAGCAGTTGGGCCGAATGGCCTGTTTCTGTGTTGTAGACTTGATATAACTTTCATAGAATCTTAGAATCATGACAGTACAGAGGGCCATTCGGCCCACCCTGTCCATACTGGCATCCCTGTGCTCTCTTCCCACATCCCTGCACATTCATCCTTTAAATGTAGAAAAATTCATGGCACAGAAGTAGGCCACTCTGCCGTAGCCCTGGAGGTTATGGTACATATCCAGGCACCTTTTAAATGAGTTGAAGGTTTCTGCCTCTTCCATCCTTTCAGGCAGTAAGTTCCAGACTCCTACCAGCCTCTAGGTGAAAACATTTTTCCTCATCTCCACTCTAGCCCTTCAAGCAAGCGTTTTAAATCTATGCCCCCTAATCCCTAACTTCCCTGCTAAAGGAAATAGGTCTTTCTCATCCACTCCATCCAGGCCGCTCACAATCTTGTACACCTCAATCAAACCTCCCCCTAGCTTCCTCTGTTCCAAGGAAAACAATCCCAGACTATCCAATGTTGCAATAGGACAGGAATTAACTTTCTTTGGTTTCAAAGTAAACTGATCTTGCTAACATTAATTAACATTAACAAGATGTTGTTCTAAAAGAGACATTTAACACAAGCCAATGGCTATTCATCCAGGTTTTACAGTATTTCCGATAAACTTTTAATTGCATGTCACTTTAAGGTGCTGGTGTAAGGGCAGGAGAATTCTTAGTGAGACACTGTACAGATCTCTCCCCAATAAACACAGCTGTGTAACTGATAAAACACCAGGTAAAATACTGCCGATGCTGAAAATCTGAAACGAGTACAGCAGGTCACTCCCTACCTAACAGCGCTGTGGGAGTGCCTTCACCACATGGATTGCAGTGGTCCAGGAAAGCGGCTCACCACCACCTTCTCAAGGGCACCTAGGGGACGGGCAGGCCAGCAACAATCACATCTGGAGAATGTATGAAAACAAATCACCGAATTGTTATGGTGTATAAAGAGGTCATTCAGCCTATCGCGTCTGCACTGGCTCTCCAACTGAGCGCTCTGACAAAGTGCCATTCTCCTGCCTTTTCCCCGTAACCTTGCACATTGGTTCTATTTAAATAATCATCTAATGCCCTCTTGAATGCCTCCATTGAACAAGGCTCCACCACGCTTCCAGGCAGTGCACTCCAGACTCGAACCACTCGCTGCGTGAAAAAGTTTTTTCCCCACATCACATTTGCTCCTTTTGCAAATCACTTTAAAACTGTGCCCTCTCCTTCTCGATCCTTTGATGAGCAGGAACAGTTTCTCCCTGTCCACTCTATCCAGGCCCCTCACAATTTTGAACATCTCTATCAAATCTCTTCTTAGGCTTAGCCTTCTCCTCTCCAAGGACAACAGTCCCAACCTCTCTAATCTATCCTCATAGCTGAAGTTTCTCATCCTTGGAACTATTCCTGTAAACCTCTTCTGCACTCTCTCCAATGCGATCACATCCCGCCTTTCGTGCGGTATCCAGAACTGACAATACTCCAGCTGAGGTCCATGTCAGAAAGATATAATAATTCTCATAATGTTATTGGAATTTATTGTAAAATAGTGATATCTGTGTCTATGGGCAGAATTTTATGGCCCTGTTTCAGCGGGGACAGGGCCGTAAAATGCGGCGAGACATTCTAAACCCCATTGACTTCAGCGGGAACATAAAATCCCGCTGCTGTAAAATTCTGCCATGTGTGTGTGTGTGGTGTGTGTGTGTGTGTGTGTGTGTGTATGTGACTTAATTGGATTAAAAGGCAACTGGTATGAAGGCTTTGACATAAACATGGTAAACATGGGGGTGGGGGGGGGCTGCGGTTAGATATAAGGTGTAAAAGTACATTTGCATTTTTAAATAAACCAGACTAGATTGTTTTCAAAAGAGGGAGTGAAATGTGTCACCTAGCCAGGTGAAGTTAAGAAACAGTGTGTTTATTTTTCCCAAAGATTACTGGTAAAATTTAGTACTATGAGAGGTTTTTATTATCAGAAAGGCAAAGTCAAAAGATGTAGTGAAGCAATGGGAATTTGCATTCAAAGGGGAAAATATGTATAAAGGAGAGAAGACTATGTGTAAAGGTAGGCATTTTAGGATCTAACAAGTGTGAAAAGCTTTCAGCACCTATGCCTCAAGTTGTTGTCTGCAACAAACTGAAGTTAAGGAAACTCACTTTGAATTGGGTTGCCAGGGTATCGTGTTTCTTTGCCTGGGTCTTTTAAAATCCGTGTGTCTTACTGTTACCTCAACGAAAGTGCAACTGGGAGTCAGATCAAGTAGGGAATTTAGAAGCTATTATAGTAGTAATCTATAGACATATGTATGTGCTTAAAAATAATTCTTCTTGTTAATCAATGTTTAATCTAGTTTTGTAAAAACTTGTACAACTCAGTAGTCTTATTACCACTGAATTCAAGGCAAGCATCTCAAAATTTATATAAATTGTGAAACAAGCTGTGACAGTTGTTTCAAGTTTCCCTCTGGGATTTGAACAGCTCAGCATTTACCATCGGCTGTGCCATAACATCTAACTAATGACTTGTGTCTTATATAAGCTCAGCATGACCTCCCTGCTCTTGTACTCTATGCCCCCATTAATAAAACCCAGGATAATGTATGCTTTATTAACTGTTCTCTCCACCTGTCCTGCCACCTTCAATTATCTATGCACAAATACATCCAGGTCCCTCTGCTCTTGCACCCCCTTAATAATTGTACTCCTTATTTTATATTGTCTCTCCATGTTCTTCCTACCAAAATGAATCACCTCAACACTTCTCTACACTGAACCTCATCTGCCACCTATCCGCCCACTCCACCAACTTCCAAGCTTCCAAGCTTTGTATCATCTGCAAACTTTGAAATTGTACCCTACACACCAAAATCTAGATCATTAATGTATACCAGGAAGGGCAAGGGTCCCAATACCAGCCCCTGGGGAACTCCACTACAAAGCTTCTTCCAGCCCAAAAAAAATCCATTGACCATTACCCTCTGTCAGCTATTACTCAGCCAATTTTGTATCCACCTTACTACTGTCTCTTTTATTCCACGAGCTACAACTTTTCTCACAAGCCTGTTGTGTGGTACTGTATTGAATGCCTTTTGAAAGTCCATGTACACCACATCAACAGCATTACCCTCATTAACCCTCTCTTGTTACCTCCACAAAAAGCTTACAATCTTTTTTGAACAAGGGCGTAATGTTTGCAATTCTCCAGTGCACTGGCACCTCCTCTGGGACTAGGGAAGATTGAAAGATTATGGACAGTGCCCCTGCAATTTCCACTTTTACTTCCTTCAATATCCTTGGATGCATTTCATCCGGTCCTGGTGCCTTGTCAACCTTAAGTACTGACAGTTCATCCAACACTTCCTCCTTATCAATTTTGAACACTTCTAGTGACAGTGTTTCCTCCACTACCACCATGGCCTTAGTAAAGACAGATGCAGGCATTCATTTAATACCTCTGCCATGCCCTCTGCCTCCATGTGTAAATCCCCCTTTTTGTCCCTAATGGGCCCTACTCCTCCTTTTACCATCCTCTTACTATTCATGTGCTGATAGAAGACTTCGAGATTCCCCTTTATGTTGGCTACCAGTCTTTTCTCATGATCTCTTTTTGCTTCTCTCATTTGCTTTTTCACCTCCCCTCTGAACCTTCTGTATTTTGCTTGGTTCTCAATTGTACTTTCTACCTGACACCTGTGGTAAGCACACTTTTTCTTCATAATTTGTATCTCATTTTTCATCCAGGGCCCTCTGGATTTGTTTGTCCTACCTTTCCTTTTTGAGGGAATACACATTGACTATGCCCAAACCACTTCTTCTTTGAAGGTAACCCATTGTTCAGCTGCAGTTTTTCTCTCCAACCATTGGTTCCAGTTTATCCAGCCCAATTCTGTTCTTGTCCCATTGAAGTCGGCTCACCCCCAATTAATTATTCTTACTCTGGATTGCACATTGTCCTTTGCTACCATCATCCTAAACCTTACGATACAATGATCACTGTCTCCTAAATTCTCCCCCACTGATACTTGATCCACTTGTCCCACCTCATTTCCAAGAAACAGGTCCAACAGTGCAGCCATTTCCACCAACTCCAGCATGATGCCACCTCTAAACACATCTTCCCCTCAGTCCCCATTGTCAGCATTCTGTAGGGACCATTTCCTCCATGACACCCTGGTCCACTCGCATCACTTGCATCACCCCATACTCCCCATCCCCTTCCCATGGCACCTTCCAATGCAATCACAGAAGGTGCAACACCTGCCCCTTCACCTCTTCCCTCCCCACTGTCCAAGGCCCCAGACACTCATTTCAGGTGAAGCAGCGCTTCACCTGCAGCACCTCCTTCAATTTGGTCTATTGTATTTGCTGCTGCCAACGGTCTCCTCTACACTGGGGAGACCAAATGCAGACTGGGTGACCGCTTTGCGGAACACCTTCACTCAGTGCGCAAACATGACCCAGTCCTTCCTGACGCTTGCCATTTCAACACACCGCCCTGCTCTCATACCCACATGTCCGTCCTTGGCCTACTGCAATGTTCCAGTGAAGCCCAACGCAAACTGGAGGAACAGCACCTCAACTTCCAATAAGGCACACTATAGCCTTCTGGACTCAACATTGAGTTCAACAATTTCAGATCATGAACTCTCTCTTCTATCTTCATCCCTTTTTAAATCCTTTTTCTTTCTTTATTTTTATTTTTAATTTACTCATTTATATATATTTTTATGCTTTTTCCCAACCACTATCCCCCACCTCCCCCAACCTCATAGGGCCATCTGACACTTATTTCTATGTTGTTCTTCCACACAGCGCTGACCCTTGTGCTGCTATTAACACATTCTGCTCTTACCTTTATGCCACTATCAGCACCTTCATTAGTCTTTGCCACTACCATTAACACTCCTTTTGTCTTGAGTCCATGCCATCTTTGTCAATCTCTCCTTAGCCTCTACCTGTCGCTGACCTTCTGTCTTGCTTTCCCTGCTTCACCCACCCCTTAAAGAGTATAAATTCCATCACATTTCTACTTCTCTTTAGCTCTGAAGCTAAAGTTTATACAAACTCAAAATGTTAACTCTGTTTCTCTCTCCACAAATGCTGTCAGATATGCTGAGTATTTCCAGCATTTTCTGCTTTTATTTACCAATGGTGCATCCTTTCTTGTTGGACTGGACACATACTGCTCTAAATAATTCTCCTGAACACAACCTAGGAACTCTTGCCCCTCTCCACCCTTTACAATACCACTGTCTTAGTCTACATTCAGGTAATTAAAGTCCCCCTTTATAACTATTCTATAATGTTTGCATCTCTCTGTTATTTACCTGCAGATTTGTCCCTCTACATCCATCCCATTAGTTGGCATCTATAGACAACTTAATTGCACCCTTTTTGTTCCTTAGCTCCAGTCAAATTGATTCTGCCCTTGAACCCTCTAAGATATCCTCTTTCCCCAGCACTGTAATGCTCCCCTTAACCAATACTGCCACCCCCTCCTTGTTTTCATCCTTTCCTATCTTTTCTGAACACCTTGTACCCAGGAATATTTAACAACCAGTCTTGCCCTTCCTTGAGCCAAGTCTCAGTTATCGCCGCAACATCATATTTCCACATGACAATCTGCGCCTGTAACTCCCCAATCTTAGTCACTATACTCCATGCATTCACATCCATGCACAGTAACCCTGATTTAGACTTCATGCCTTTCTCCCTTACTCCAGCTCCACCTATTAACTTATGATTCTCTATACTAGTGCTATCTGTCTCTCCCAGTATTTTGTGCACCCTGACATTCCTCTCTAATACTCTCTCTTGGGGGGACAGTGTTTCCTATGGCGGGCGGGCTGGGGGGGTACGGAGCCAATCACCGCCCGCGATCAGTTGTGCGCCACCAGCTTAATACACAGCCGGTAGCACTCACAGTGTCACATGGGCTGGGACATGCTTGTGAAGTGTGGCAAATGTACTTAATTATTTTATAAAACCTTCAGGAAACCTCATCCCGCCCGTGGATGAGGTTTCCTGAAAAACATGAAGGCCGCTTGGGCTCTTTGCCTGCCCGACAACCTCAAGGCTGGACGGGCAGCATTGTTAACAACTTTAATTACTTTTTTAATGGCCTTGATAGGCCGTTGACAGTTCGGCGGGTGCGCAGCCGCCTCTGGCACCCTCCCGCCAAACAAAATATCGTAAAGACGCGTGCCCGACGTCATAGCGCATCATTTTACGTGTCGGGCCCGCCCCCACATGCCGACGGCAATATTCTGCCCCTGGTTCCCACCCACACCCCTGCTGAGTTAGTTTAAAACCCCCCCTCCAACAGCGCTAGCAAAACACCCCGCAAGGAACTCAATCCCGGCTGTGTTCAGGTGCAACATGTCCGGCTTGTACGGGTGCCATCTTCCCCCAGAGTCAGTCCCAGCGTCCCAGGATTCTAAAACCCTCCCTCCTGCACCATCTTCCCAGCCATGCATTCATCTGCCTTGTCCTCCTATTTCTGCACAGGTAACAGACATAAGGGGGTGAAACAAGGGTTAACATTTCAGGTCAGACACATAAACAGATGTTAGGACCAAAGCTTGGTCAAAAGGTTAGGTTTTAAAGAGTGTCTAAAAGGAGAACAAGCGGGGCGAGGTTTAGGGAGAGAATTCCAGAGCTGAAGGCACAGCCGCCAGTGGCAAAGTGAATAAAATCAGAGATGCGCAAAAGGCCAGAATTGGAAGAGCAGAGGTCTCAGAGTATTGTGGGGTTAATTACCAATTCTTTTTAAATTTATTTATTCACTGGATATAGGCATCGCTGGCTAGGCTAGAATTTATTGGCCATCCCTAAGATGTTAGAGATTAACAGCTTTTCAGAAATACAGAGCCAGGGAAAAAAGGAGCAAATTAAGTGGCTTACTGCACACTTTTACTTTTTTTTATTCATTCTCAGATGTGGTCATCACTGGCAAAATGGGCATTTGTTGCCCATCCCTAGTTTCCCTTGAGGAGGTATTGGTGAGCCACATTCTTGAATCGCTGCAGCCAGTGTGGTGTAGGTACACCCACAGTGCTGATCGGTTTGAGGGTTTTCACCCAATGATGATGATGAAGGAACATGTTATAGGTCATAATCAGGATAGTGTGTGATTTAGAGGGAACTTGGAGGTGGTGCTGATCCCATGCTCTTGCTGGCCTTTTCCTACCAGTGGTGGAGGTGGCTTATTTGGGAGGTGCTCCTGACAATGTGTTGAAATCTCTCTCAGGCTCTGTCATTTAAGGCAGTCCTCTGAGTGGCCAACAGCGCCCACCCACACCGCCCCCCGCCCCCCACCCCCCACACCCCACCCCCCACCCCACACTCGCCACAGGTCTCCAAGGCTCTTTGAGAGGCAAATCACCACCAACAGCAAGCACTCATACCACTGCACAGACAACCCCATACATATAGGGGTTGTTGTTGCAGGGTAGGAGAGGGAGCTTTAAACATTTCTGACCTGTGTGCACCTTCTCACGTCCTCCCTCTTTCCCGTGGGAAGGTTTGCAGCTTGAGACTTTAAGTCATAATTCTGACTATTTCAAGAAACAGTGCATCGCCAAGCTTTATATGCATGGCTGCAAACAATACACTGAATGCGTGAACTGGGTAAATCCAGATTCTCATCCAAACATACAGCAAGCCCCGTTCACTGACCTGCACAGCCTCAATTTTAAAATTCTCATCCTAGTTTGCAAATCCTTCCAATCCCTTGTCCCCTACCTACCTCTGGAATCTCCTCCTGCTCTATGGCCCACCAAGCTCTCTGCACTCCTCCAATTCAGGCCTCCAGCGCATGTCCCAAGGTGTTTCACAGGAGCATTTAACAGACAAAGCTTGACACCAAGACACAAACTGATGTTCGGGCCAAAACTTGGTCAAAGGGTTAGGTTTTAAGGAGTGTCTGAAAGGAGAGAGAGGGGGAGAGGTTTAAGGGGTGAATTCCAGAGCTTAGGGTCTAGGCAGCTGAAGGCACAGCCGCTGGTGGCAAAGTGAATAAAATCAAAGATGCACAAAAGGCCAAAATTGGAAGAGCAGAGATCCCAGAGTATTGTAGAGCTAATTACCAATTTTTAAAATATTTATTTATTGGTGGGATGTGGGCATCACTGGCTAGGTCAGCATTTATTGCCCATCACCAATTGTTCTTGAGAAGGCGGTGGTGAGCCGCCTTCTTGAAGCACTGCACTCGATGTGGTATAGATACTCCCACAGTGCTGTTAGGATGTGTGTTACTGAGAGGGGGTGGCCTGAAACCAAGAATAAAAAGCTTAAAGTTAGTTTAAACATTTTTAACCCCATCTCCATTTGTTGTTACCCCTTTTCCCACAAATTGAAGTCTCTAACCAAAAGTCTCCAGACTATATAAAACTGAACAGAGTTGGATGTTCCTGCTGAAATCCCTGTCTGCAAGGAGTTATCTGATACAAGAACATAGGAATGGCTTGTATCAAAAGACCCAGGTCCATCTAGCTCACCTTCTACTTTCTGGTAGTCGCCTGATAAACACTTTAATGGAATCGTTGACTAATCAAAGCAATTGATCGCTATGACTAGGCTACAACAGACCAAGATATGAGACAGGGAAAACCCCAAGCGGAGCAGGGCTTTGGGACCCATAGTTCCAATGTCACCTGTTCCTCCCACATGCTGAGATGTCAGTACAGTATCTGGTAGAAAGGTTAAACTGGGTTCAGCTCCAAGTAGGTTAGAGAGGGGTCAAATAAATACAATGAGACCTGGTTCCTGCTCCTGACCACTGTCTACTGAGCACTGCTGGAAAGTGTGGGCATCAGTTGTGAGGCACCACACAGTCAAATAGCCAGGCAATGCTCACGGTCTAGGCCCACATGTGATGAACAATCAGTTATATGGGGCACCAGATGGTTGCTGTGAACCCCTGTTGGTGATGGGCTCCTTCATGAGTGAAGGGACAAAAAGCAGGTGGTGGCTAGCAAGCTCTCTTGCTTCTGAAACATAAGGCTTTTGCTTCCAGTCCCTCTCCAGAAACTTGAGCACATAATTCAGGCTGACATTCCCAGTGCAGTGCCGAGGGCATGCTGCACTATCAGAGGTGTCATCTCATGGATAAGGCAAAGGCCTCATCGCCCCTCTCGGATGGACGTGAAAAATTCTGTGGCAAAAAGCAAGGGAATTCAGCCCTAATTATCCCCTGACCAATATTTATGCCTCAATCAACTGCTCAACAGATCTCTGGTTATTATCAAACTGCTGTTTGTGAAAGCTTGCTGTGTGTAAATTGACTGCTGTGTTTCTTACTTTGCAACTTCAAAAAATACTTCCTGGCTTTTTGGCACTTTGGAACATCCTGCTTAATTAATGCAAGTCTTCCTTTTTCATCCAGCTGGAATAATCAGGAGGGAACACATTCTAAAGTGAAGAATTTTCCTATGTAAGATTAACAAACAAGATCCTGTCTAACTACAATTAAATATTTGTTGAACTTTTGCTGTTACCCTTATCTTAATGCCAAAGAAACCTGTGGAGCAGCAGCAGCATAAAGTTAAACAGTAGCTTCCCACAGGAACCGGATTCATTTATTGTGGGTAAACCCAAACATATGGTCAAGCACTTTAACATAACAGCTATACAACATGCAAAACATCATAAAAGAACAGTCACCTGAAAAGCAGAGTTTACACAGAGTGAGCTGGTTAAGTCAACACACTTGTAATTAAATGCAGGCAGTCTCACACTCAATCCTCACATTATGGTCAAATTATTGGTAATTTGTAATGAAAAGATGCACTGACCACCACAAAGCAGGCTGTGACTGTGACCATCGTTGGGAATTTCCAGTAGAAAGCGTCCTCTCGGTGCCCCCTCTCTGGTCAACATTGTGTTAAAAGCACTCCTGCAGGATATACTCCAGAGACAAACACTGCTATGAACTAACTGTTGGCTCTGTCATTGCAGAATTAGGACTGAACCACCAGCTTCACCCTTCCTTCCCCGCCTACCACTCCTGCCCCCCACCCCCCAGCGGGAATGCTCCACTTATTAATTCTTCAGAGGGGTGGCTAAGGAATCTGATGCCACAGGAAAAGAATGGCTTGAAACTTACCCAGCTCTGTGACCATTGGATACTTCCTCACAGTGTTGGTGTTGCCAACCCTCCAAGATTGCCTTAGAGTCTCCAGGAATTAAAAAATAATATCCAGGAATTTGCTGCAAGCAAAAGCCAGGGGGAAAAAATCATAGGTGTGTTAAACAAATTGTTTATTTTAATTCTCCCCTGTTTATTAGCTCTAAAAATTTTGGACATGGGAGAATCATTCAAATGGGGTGTAACATAGATTGTTTGATTTTTAATTGGCCATGGGAAGGCGGCGCTCTGCGAGGATTGGCATGTCGAGTGACCAATGGCGGGAGTGTGGAGGTGGGAGGTCGCGAGATTAAATCTCCACAAACATATTTGAGAACAGGAGAGTTCTCTTCAGTGTCCTGGCTAATATTTATCCCCCATATCATTAAAACAGATTATCTCGTCATTACCACATTGCTGTTTGTGGGAGCTTGCTGTGCGCAAACTGGCTGCTCTGTTTCCTACTTTGCAACAGTAATTAAGCTTCAAAAAAGTACTTTGTTGGCGGTACAGTGCTTTGGGGCGTTCCGAGGTCATGAGTGGCACAACATAAATGCAATTGCTTTTTTTTTAAGAAGCAGTGTTCTAATGTACATACAATGTTAGGAGAAGATTCTCAACTCCTGCCTTCTCATCAGAAGTGTGTGTTGCACTCCTCCTGTTGGCTAAACTTGGTAAGACACTTGTGAATTTCTGCAGTTGGAGAAATATTATATGCTGGCTATTGTAAATTGAGATTTGGGTAGTGAGCATAAATTCTCATTTAAATGATGTGATGTTTTCAGTACTGTCAAATGCTGTGAGATGTGAGTGACACAGCTATATCACCTCACCTGAACATCTACTCAATCACTGGTTGGACCTTAGTTGGAGTATTGTGTCTAATTCTGGGTGCCACACTACAGAATTGGTATTGAGATGGTGGAATTGCATGAAGAGGAGAATAATGAGAATGGTACCAGGGATTCAGTTACATGGAGACATTAGAAAGTTTGGATTAATCTCCTTAAAGCAGAGAAAATTTAAGGATGATTTTCATAAAAGCCTAAATCACGAAGGGGTTTTGATACACTAAACTGCTTCCACAGGCAGGAGGCGTGATGACCAGAGGATACAGATTCAAGGTAAAGAACCATTGAGTAGGTGAGGAAAAGTTGTTCAACACAACCCTTTGTGATCTCTGTGCTCCTCCAAGTATAGCCTCTTGTGCGCCCTGGATTTTCATCACTTCACTACTGGCAGATTTGCTTTCGACTGTGGTGCTCTAATCTCTGGAATTCCATCCCAAAATCTCTCCAACTGTATCCACCTCTCTTTTCTCCTTTAAGATGCTCCTTATAACTACCTTTTTGACCAAGCTTCTGGACAAAAACCTCCTTAAGTGGCTCGGTGTCAAACTTTGCTAAACGCATCTGCCTCGGGATGTTTTACAACATTGAAGGTTCTAAGTAAATGTAAGTTGTTATCGTTGTTGTGATCTGGAATCCACTGCTTCAACGGGGAACTGGGTACATTCTTGAAAAGGAAACATTTGCAGGGCTACGGGGAGAGAACAGGGAGTGGGGTGAATTGGATGGCTCTTTCAAAGAGCTGTCACAGGCACAATGGGTTGAATGGCCTCCTTCTTTGCTGTATGATTCAATGGGGTAAATTGAGTGGCAACTGGAGTGCGGACTCTGCAATCAGTGCAACCAGTCTGCTGTAAGGAACCTTGTGACAGCATTTTGTATTTAAGACCCCAGCTGTTCAGTCTGCCCTCCACAGACCAACAATGTGCTTGCACTGTGCTTTTTCTCCACCTCAGGGACAATCCAGAGGCAAACTGACATACGGTGGGAATTTCCACACCTGCCCGCCACTGGGATCTTCCGGTCCTGCCGCAAGTCAATGGGCTTCTGGCTGGGGCACTGCCTCACCCACGGCGGGTCCCACCCACAACAGGGCCGGAAAATCCCGGCCATAGACTTTCACACCAACTGCACAGTGTGAGACATGAACTGAGACATGGTTAGCAAAATAAAAGCAAGTAAATAATTAAGAAAGAAGGCAGTAAGACTTGCATTTATTTAGCACCTTTCACAACCTCAGTTTGTCCCCAAGCACTTTGCAGCCAATGAAATACTTTTCAATGTGTCGTGACTGTTGCAATGTGGAAATGGCAGTAGCCAATCTGTGCACAGCAAGTTCCTACAAACAACACCATGATAATGACTAGATAATTTGTTTTAGTGATGTTGGTTGAGAGATAAATATTGGCATGGACAGCGGGGAGAATGCCCTGCTCTTTTTCAAAAGAATGCCATGGGATTACCCGAGGGACAGACATTGGCAGTACAATGGGAACTAAATCTGTTTTTTTCTCTAAAAACGCTTTATTTATACAATTTATAGAAGTGCACTACATGACTGTTCAAGGTTGACATTACATAAGATGCAAACCAAATCAGTTTCTCCCAAGAGTGCATGTTACTTACAAGATCCAGTACATGTCACACATATAGCCTGAGGGTGTTTTACCCAGTTTCCAGCCCCTCGGTGTAGTATGACTGAACAGCCTTCGACAGTGGCCTTTCCCCCTTTGTATGTCTCCCATGGCATTGCTCTTAGGTAGTCTGGGCTTTGTAGCATCATTGCAATGTTTAGCTGCTAATTTCGCCTCTCCCTTTAAGGCTACCTTTGAGGACATCATCTAACTGAGCACTCACTCAGGTCAATCTGAGGCTAATTACTGATGTAAATTGCTCTAGTATGGCAGATCCCAGGCTCCAGACCTGATGGAAAGGCTATTACCAGGGTCATAATCAAACCATCAGGAAATGATGTGCTGTCATTATCTTTTTTAAATTCTTATTATTCTTTCAACACTTTGCAATGTGACCTCTGCAGGATGATGGATATACATGAAACTTTAATCGAGAGAAAGGCTAGACAGATTGCTAAAGGGTGTTGCAAATGGAATTAATTTTATATTTATAAATAAAAGGTGAGCAGACAACAACAGAATAAGATAGCAAAAGCTACTAAACTCATTTCAGGCGGAAGAAAAGACCTTTTATAACATGCCATCCTTTGGGGCCTGAATTTGTTTTTGTGTTAATATGTGCTTTTCTATTTTCTCTCTCTCTTTCTTTCATTTTCTTTCTCTTCACGTCTACCAGCTCACCATTACTTTCCCATCTGCTCCACATTACACAGTTAATAGGCCTGAAAATTGTTGCTCATCACTGGAGGATTGAGCTCACATTTCAGCTTGGAACTGTCGATTTCATGTTAAACCATTTGACGAACTCCCTGGGAATCCGTACTTTAACCTTCGAACACAATGCTACCGTTCAGCTGGTCCGATCTCATGTGGACGTTAGTTGTGATGGTGCAAAGTTAGTTTTGAGCCAGGCTTTGATCAAAGAGTCAGAAACTGGTCCTTTCAGGTCTGTGTGTTGGCATCAAGCAACTGACATCATGGTGCCTTTAGCACAGTAAAAACATCCCAAAATGTTTCATAGGATCATTATCAAAAAATTGACACCAAGCCACATAATTAGGACAGATGACCAAAAGGTTGGTGAAAAAGGTAGTTTTAATGAGTGACTTCAAAACTGAGAGAGAGGGTGAGCAAGGGAATTCCAGAGCTTAGGGCCTTAACAGCTGAAGGCATGGCCGGCAATAGTAAACGATTAAAATTGGGGATTCGCAAGAGGCCAGGTGTGGAGGCATTATGAGGTGAGGGGGGTAGTCTGTGTGATAGAGTGATGGTGAGGTCACACAACAATGTTCCTTCATCATCATGTCGTGTGGTTTAAAAATTTCCCTGAAAAGATATGATAAAGCCTGAGCTGTAGATGGGGCAGTAGCATTATCGAGCCTTCCTTCTCTAGACCATTTATATACTTTGCCTCCTGGAAATGAGGGTACCATGGGAGTTAACATCCTCCAGCGCTTTTCCCAGGTGTGAGGCTGAGCAAAGAGTATTGACAGACTATTTGAGGTAGGGAACTTCAGGATTAGTTCTAACCCTGTCCTCACATGGTCTCCACATACATATTCCTGGAGGTTGAGGGGCGAGTATTTGTCGGGAAATGATGGGAAAACTCCCTGCTCTTCCTCGAATGGTGCTGTGAGATCTTTTCCGTCTATCCAAAAGCCGCCACTTCTGACAGTGAGGTCTGTTGTTCTGCTCTCCAAATACAAAGCAGCGGACTTCAGCAGCTTTTACATTTGGCATTTCTTCTGATTTGAGGGCAGAAGCGTGATGTGCGTGAACCAGATCCTAATATTTACATTGTTCAAGCTTAAAACCACCATAGGCACATGCAGATCAGTTACCCTTTATCACTTCTTATTTAAGTGGCCTCCGTGTCCTCAGCATCCTGTGTCCATTTTGGAAATTGACCTGGTGGAGCCAATATTATGTGAGGCTTGTTGGAAACACCTTACTGTGCACCAGGAGAATAATCAGTTCCAATCCGACTGCAACTCCCTCTGCATTTAATGATCGATCATTCGCACCAAACTGTTTGTGTGCGGAACATTAATTTGTAATGGGAGGCAGCAAATATATGTCAGTGAGGACCAACTAGGAGGCTATAAGGAGCACTGGGGAAGACAAAATAATAAACTAAGATTCCAGCCATAAAATTGTTCATCAGAATCGCTTCCCTTCTGGTCAAAGACCCTGTCACAAGTGCTCTGAATAATATATGTCATCGCCAATAGTGTGAATGATTTGTCTCTTTCCACTTGTGAGGCCCAATCCTAAATCAAACACCGCTGCACTACTCTTTAAAGGTGCATATTCTCAAGGGAATGGCGAGGGCTGGGGCATTAATCATTCACACCTGGGAACTGGGTCTGAATGAAGCCCAGAGTATAAATTCTGTTCAGCGATTGCAGCTGACCTAATTGGACAAGTTTTGAATATTTTTGTCCTGGTTCCTAGTAAGTGTGTCCGCACACAATACAAAACTGCCTCCTTGTCCAATGTCATCCTATTAATCTCAATGAGAGAGGTGGTATATGGGACATGGAAAAATGTCTCACTGATTATGGTTGGTGCTAAGGTACATTGACAGAGCAACTGACTTGATGCAGGTACTGACTGCCTGAAATGGAAAATATTCCGTTCCCCACCATTAACTTGCTAGGAACAAAATTTAATAGGGAAATTGGAAAACAAAACTTTTTTTTAAAATCCTACATATCCTGTTATAAATTTGAAGCAACTTACAAAAATCATTGTGTTCTTGTAAAAAAAAAACACTAAAAATAATCTGAATTTTATCTAATGGAGTTCTGCTGCTGTAGATCTCGAAAGAATTATTGGTTGTTTCTGCAAGTGACCTTTCCACTTCTCCTATTGCAGCCCATCTGTTGATAGACCTATTCACCTATAACAGGATCCAGACCCTGCAGAGACCTAAGACTAAGCTGATTGATACGATCTGTACTTCAGTGCAAGCCTCAAGACATTTCCTGTGTCAAGGGGGTCTGTGTCATATTGATGGGGTAGACCAGTTGAGGGTCAACAGATAGGAAAGATTTATGATCTGACTTGAGGATAAGGGTTATATATGGCCATTTTCTGAGAGGAACTGACCTGTTTTCAATGAGTGGGACAGGTCATTTATTAATAGAAGTTGGTCTTGATCCTTAGGCTGCATCAGTTTGGTCCATTTTGCAAACATGCGTTTACATCTCCACCATAAATTTTTCAATAATGACAATAATTCTTCTTTAAAAATCTAATTAATTTTCTCTTTGGCTCTTAGGTGTCATTATGGTTCAGTGTGTAGTCCTCTTGCCTCTGAGTCAGAATTTTGTGCATTTAAGTCTCACACTAGAGATTTAACTACCATAAGATCATAAGAAATAGGAGCAGGATTAGGCCATTTAGCCCATTGAGCTGCCACCATTCAGTAAGATCTTGGCTAATCTGATTGCGGCCTTAACCCCACTTTCCTGCTCCCCCCCCCCACCACCCCCCGCCCCCATAACCCTTGGCTCCCTTGTCAATCAAAAATTTGTCTAACCCAGCATTGAATATATGCAATGACCCAGCCTCCACTGTTCTCTGTGGAAGAGAATTCCAAAGGCTAACGACCCTCTGAGAGAAGAAATTCCTCCTCATCTCCCTCTTAAATGGAGCATTCCTTATTTTTAAACTGTGTCCCCTTGTTCTAGATTTCCCTCGTGAGAGGAAACAACCTCTCAGCATTTACCCTGCCCCAGCCCCCTCAGCATCTTATATGTTTCAATAAGGTTACCTCTCATTTTTTCTAAACTCCAATAGGTACACCAAAAATTTACATTTCTATACTGCCTTTCTTGACTTCCAGACATCCTACAACCAATGAAATACTTTTGAAGTATAGTCACTGCTATAGTGTGGGAAACATGGAGGCGAATTTGCACACATCAAGTTCCCACAAACAGCCAGATGATACCAAACAGATGTGTGTGAGGAAATAAACACTGCCCTCAGGACACTGGGGAGAACTCCCCGTGTTATCTTCAAGATAATAAATATGATCTTTTATATCCACCTGAGAGGGCAGATGAGGCTTTGGTTTAATATCCCATCTGAAAGATGGTGCCTCCGACAGTGTAGCACTCCCTCAGCGGTGCACTGGCAATGTCAGCCTAGATAATGGGCTCAAGTCCGTGGAGTAGAATAAAGAAAACTCGTGTCTTATGTTTTCAATCTGATAAAAGATGTGAACCTTGGACATTGACATCTGCTTTCACCTTTACAGATGCTGAGAGACCAGCTGCACGTTTCCAACATTTGTTCGTTCTCATTTCCAGCATTTCTTCATTTTTTTTCCTCTTTTTATCACCAGGCTTTTTACACATAATTGAAGCTGTAGTCTAGATGAACAGCATTAACATGGGCAGATTACAGAGATGTATAAACCAGCATGAATGGGATTGTACCTGACTCTGGTTACAGCTCAGCAGTCACTATAATGGATTTGCCAGAGGATATCCATGACCCTCAGGATAATGCCTGAAACCTGAATATGTTACACAGCTGTAGAATTCCTGCTTCCTGTTATGTGTGGAAATGTGAAAGGGATTGCCATAAATCTCACAGTGAGCACTGAGGCAGTTCCTAACTCTAATTTTGACGGCCAAATTTGGAAAAGCCACACTTTGCTTCCATTGTTTAGACATCTGCAACATACAGTTGAGAATCCAAACGTTTCTGTCAGTGTATTTGTTCACTTGCAAACACATCAAAACTTTAACAGGTCACATTTATACTACTACCAATCTCAAAATAATTTTATCTTTCAGCTTTGCTCAATGAGTGTGACTCCTGAGTCCAGCCAGGAAGTGTGGATTCAACTACACACCAGGATTAAAGTGCTTGACCTAGGCTGGCAAACTAATGATGTGCCAAGAGAATGTCGCATTGTCCAAACTGCTGTCCTTCTGATGAGACAGATGTTGAAGGTTCACTGGAACAGAGAGGTGGCACCTTGATTTAATGTCTTCGTGTCAGTTGTGGCTCAGAGGGGAACATTCTTATTCCAGTCAGAACATCATGGCTTCAGGGCCTACCCCAGAGGCTTGGGACTGGATTTTCACCTTGCGCTTCTGAACTGTGGCATCAGGCTCAAATGGGGGGTCAGAAGCCTGCACTATGTGCGAATAGAGTCATAGTCATAGAGTCATAGAGGTCTACAGCACAGAAAAAGGCCCTTCAGCCCATCAAGTCTGTGCCAGTCAAATAAATACCTAATTATTCTAATCCCATTTCCCAGCACTAGACCCATAGCCTTGTATGCCATGGCATCGCAAGTGCACATCCAAATACTTCTTAAATGCTTTGAGGGTTTCTGCCTCTATCACTCTTTCAGGCAGTGAGTTTCAGATTCCCACCACCCTCTGGGTAAAAATATTCTTCCTCACATCCCCTCTAAACCTCCTGCCCCTTACCTTAAATCTATGCCCCCTGGTTATTGATCCCTCCACCAAGGGGAAAAGTTCCTTCCTATCTACCATATCTATGCCCCTCATAATTTTATACACCTCAATCTTGTCCCCCGTCAATCTCCTCTGCACCAGGTAAAATAACCCCAGTCTATCCAATCTCTACTCATAACTAAAACTCTCCAGCCCAGGCAACGTCCTGGTAAATCTCCACTGCACTCTCTCCAGTGCAATCACATCCTTCCTATAATGCGAATTCCAGAACTGTACGGAATACTCTAGCTATAGGAAACAGTCACTAATGTGATTTGCCCCAGAGGGGCCAATTAATGGCTACTAGACAGACCTGCCATCCAATTAAAGACAATGGTGGGCTCCTGAAGCGGGAGGGCCAATCAGAGGCTTTCTAGCTTGAAAGCAGCAGCAGGATGTGTGATATCTTTGCAGTACAAAACACTGGTGTACAAAACCAGAAAATGCTGGAAAAACACAGCAAGTCTGACAGCATCTGTGAAGAGAGAAAAACAAAGTTAACATTTCGAGTCCATATGACCCTTCTTCAGAGCTGGTGCACAACATGGAATTCAAGTAGCCAACTGAACTGGTTTATTCAGGTTTGCTTATATACAGACATACACAAATGGCCATGAGAGGGTGCTATTGCACTCCTCCCTCCTTAATGATAAAGGACATAATGTTCAACAAATAAAAGCAAAATACTGCAGATGCTGGAAATCTGAAATAAAGACAGAAAATGCTGGAAAAACTCAGTCTGGCAGCAGCTGTGGAGAGAGAACCAGAGCTAACATCCCGAGTCTTTGTTCAAATTCCATACAACTTATATACATTTCTTGTTTTGCATTTATTTAGAAATCTAACTTAACCACTGCTTTCCTATTCCTAAGAGGATACCTCCTTTCTTGGCCCAAACTTTCAGAACTTGGGGAAGGATCTTGACACATCTGGGTCTGGTTCTAAGGAGACGTTTTCTCCAACATAGACTGATTTTGACCTTAAACTTCAATTGCAATTTCCACTTCTTCAGACATGTCTGCCTGAGTCTGACTTAGAACTGAACAACGTTCAGGTACCCCTTGTGCTGGAGTAACCATTTGCACTCTACTCTTATCCCAACTATCCATCAGACTCACTTGGTTCTTTCCCAAACTTCCTTCTTCTTTGTGAACTTCTGAGGCTAATACTTGAGCTATATGTTCAAACTTAAACTTTCCATTACCAAACATCTTCACCGAATATGTGCAATGACCATGTATTTTCACAACTGCCACTCCAACCACTTACGATGATGATCTTTCACCTTAACTTTCTGGTTCAACTTCAGACTTCTTTCTTTCGTTCTACCCCCACCTTGTCTCTCTCTTTCTGCCTGGATTGTTTCTCTTCTACTGACAGTGCTAAAGTGGCTTCAGCAATGAAAACCTCCTTCTATGCTGTCTTCTAAAAAACAATTTAGCTGGTGTTCTGCCGGTAGCAATGTGAGGTGTGTTATGATAAACAAAAAATTCACCAGTTTGTGATTCAGTGACATCTGACATTTCTTCCAATTTGTATCTAGCATTCACTTCACAAAAGCAGGCTTAGTGATTTGTACTGTGTGCTCTGCTGCTCCATTTGAAGCAGGATGATACGATGGAACTCTAGGATGTTTTATCCCATTTATTCTCATGAAATTTGAAAACTCTTCTGTTCAAAACTTAGGTCCATTGTTGGATACTGGGAACCCATAAACCACAAACAAACTACACAAAATATTTAGTTTTGCTAGTTGTCATTTGATTCATTGGCATTCCGCAATCCACCTTGAATGGCTATTGTGCATTCTTAGCTGAGAACCCAGAAATCCATTCCAGTAGTGAAACACCTGATCCTTAGGGGAAACATTGCTTGATTGATAGCTCTGGTTCTGTGATCTGTGCTGTCGCTTGTACAATGTTTATTTACACGAGGTAAAGAGGTTTCAAATGCTTGCAGTTTCCGCTATTGATACTTTTAAAGGCTCTGGATGATTGACACTTTTATTAGCCTGTAGCAAAAAGGAATTTTCTTTAAGAAAGTAGAAAGTTATCAATGAATGACTGTTTCTTTAAAGCTCTTTTTTACATATCCTATTGTCATGATAGGGATCGTTGGTTCTATACAGTGTGTAGTCAGTGAATGGCCATGGAATGCCATAGCTTAGCATGGGGGATGGGGGCATGAGGGGCCCTGGGGGATGGGTGGGAGGCATGCATTGACATAGGGGGATGAGGGGCTATGGGGGAGTGGGTGAGGGAATACCTTGGTATGGGGGGCATGAGAGGCCAAAAGTGGTGGGTGGTGGGGGGGGGGGGGGCTTACCTTTGTGAGGGGGGGGGTGCATGAGGAGGACCTTTTGAACTTTCCTTTCAAAAGGTTTTCCTCAGGCAGACTATGGTTCACAATGCCTCTGAAGTGCCGTGAAGCATGACTCTTTGAAAAGCTGGCCCGACTCCATGAAAATTGTGAAGGAAAAGGACATGCCTATCCCCACAATGCAGCTGCCTAGGTTGGGAGTTCAGGGCGTGAGCTCACGACCTGAACCAGCTTTTACCCTTAAAAGGAACCGCTGAAAATCAGAAGCCCTGGAAATGCAGTTGGGAATCCTGAAATCAGGTCCTGATTTCATTTTCAGCCCTCCACAGATACACCCTAACCCCAGCCCATTCTTACACTGCCACCTGACTTTGGTAACTCTTTCGAGTACAAACATGTTTCCATCTGTTTCTATTCAGATGAAGTTACATTGTTTCATAGTTTGCTATTGTGAGATTTGAACTCTTGATACTCTTTTTTTTTTGAGTAAACCTGTTTCCATCTGTTTCAGATGAAGTTACATTGTTTCATAGTTTGCCATTGTGAGATTTGAACTCTTGATACTCTTTTGAGTAAACCTGTTTCCATCTGTTTCAGATGAAGTTACATTGTTTCATAGTTTGCCATTGTGAGATTTGAACTCTTGATCCTGGGGTTACAAACCCAGTACCATAACCACTTGGCCATTTAGGCCAAGCCACCTGACTTTGGTACTACTACTAGAGGAGTAGCCCAATTACTCTGTTCTACTTTAGAGAAAATGTTTTCAGCTGTTCTTACTCTAATTTCTCCCTTGGAGCATGCAGTATTGGATGAGGCCTACAGTAAACTGGTCTTGTGTTCCTCTGAACCTGTACATTAGTCTTGTATCCTTGAATGGCTTGCTAGTTTCACGAAACACTTGAAAGTACTTTTCGGTCACAAAGGACAGAATTTTCCGTGCCTGTTGGCAGCAGGCATTTTTGGTGGTGTGAGCGGGTAATATGGCGAGAGAGCCAAAACTTGGCTACAAGATGTCGTGAAACCAGTTTGCAATCGTCCGCTCTGCCCATCAATGGCAGGCCGTGTTTCACATCACCGGACGTCAGGAACTTCATTGTCATACGTCTGCATATCATTATAAGCCCAGCTTGCCAGAATCATCCCATCAAGCTGGAACATCCCAGCACGTTGGCGCGATTGCACGTCGACATGTTTCACAACCGAACGTAAGCCACATGCACCTGGAGAGCTGCACTTCACTCGGGCCACATGCACCTGGAGAGCCGCACTTCACTCGGGACTTTGAGGTCCTACCTTGCTTTGGGCAGCAATTGCTGTCATCAGCGCCAGTCTTTTCTGGCGGCACCACATCACTTTTAGGGGGGCACACATGCTTGTCTCTACTTACGAGGCCAGCTGTGAGGTGGGGATGGCTTTTCAATGCCTGCAAGACTGTGGCTTGCTTGGGGAAGGGAGATAAGTAGCCTCAGGCAGGGGAAGAGGCTGAAGGGCGAAGACATTACTGGGAAAGAGGGGTATCCCAGGGTCTGTCTGGGGACACATGTAGATCTGTGCAAGTGGTCTCAAGAGGGTGAGGACTGAGGAGGCAGTCTCCAGAGGAGATGAGGCCAAATGATGATGTAAGGGTGTGTGTGAGAGAGTGAGTGATGACGCCCCTTGAGCTGGCAGTGAGAGAGATGTCAGTGAATATGCGATGGGCTTGTGAGTCTGTGAGTTTAGAGTGATGAGATGGTGCCTTACCCTGGCGGCACGGATGAGACCATTCATCCTCTACCCGCATTGGCCAACCTCTTCTGTGCAGCATTGGCACTGACCACCACTGCCACCACCTCCCAAGCCGGAGTGGTGACACTGCTGGGCCTCCTGTAGCCAGAGCGGGGGTAGAGGACATCGCGGCGGGCTCCAATAGTGTCTAGAAGGCATCCCAGGGATACGTCAGCGAATTGTGGGGGCTGCAGTCTTCTTCCCTTTGGGGGCCATGTCTGTGCAGCAGTCCTGGACTGGAAGCATTGAGAGGTGTACACGCGGCTGCACTTTAAATCTGGCACCCAGCGTGAGGAAACAGCAAGATGACGGCGTGGCGAATTGGAGGCGACCTACCAGCGAAACGACATGTTTCCCAGTAAATCATAATTAATGAGGCGGGATTGGGACAATACGGCGTGAAAAGCCATCATTGCGGCTGGCAGGTAAAACGTTCCTTTTCCCGCCTACCTGGAATCCTGGCCCTCCTAGTCCACCATCAGGAAGCTGCCTCCAGGCAACTAAACTGGCCCCTGCTGCCTGGAGACTGACTGGAAAATTGCAGTCAGCCACTTTTAATTGATCTTTAATGGCCCTTAATGTGCTTGATCAGCTATCCCACACATGCAAATGGGTAGCCCTGCCATGCCCCCATCCCGCTGACACTCCAGTGTAGTTCTGAGGAGGTGCTACACTGTTGAGGGTACTGTCTTTTGGATGGGACATTAAATCAGGCCCACATCTGCATTCTCAGGTAGACGTAAGGGATCGCTTGGCACTATTCTGAAGAGCAGGAGAGTTCTTGGCCAATACTTATCCCTCAATCAATATCACCAAAAAAACAGATGACCCAGTCAGTCATTATCACATTTCTATTTGTGAAACATTGCTGTGTGAAAATTGGCTGCTGTGTTTCCTCCATTACAACTTCAAAAGTGCTTAATTGGCTGTAAAGCACTTTGGGTCTTGAAAGGTGCTATATAAATGCAAGTTCTTTAATTTCACTTTTTAATTCAGGACGGAATGGGGTTTGATACCCATCTACACTCTCCTTAAATGCAAGCTCATCCAAAACTCTGCTAGCCATATCCTAAATTGCATCAAGTCCCATCTGTGCTCACAATCTGAGTGTGGTCAAATCCCACCAAGGCCTGACTCTTCCTTATTTCTAAGCTTCTCCGATCCTACAATCCTCTGGGATCTGCACTCCTCCAATTCCACCATCTTGCCCATCCATGATCTTAATGGTTCCACCATTGATGAGCCTTCAGCTGCCTAGAAATCATTACCAATAACCTATCCTCCCCTCTACCTGTCTCTGCCGAAGACCTGCCCTCTGACCAAGCTTCTCATCACCTGTCCTAATGCCTGCCTTTGTGGCTTGGTGTCAAATTCTGTCTGTGAATTGCCTTCAGCATTTCAATATTTTAAAAACGCTATAGAAATGCAAGCTGTTGTTGTTGATGTTGAGACTTGAGACTTGCTTAATATCATGCATTAGGGAACATTGAAGTTTTGTCGAATGGTCATGAGGACTCGAAACGTCAACTCTTTTCTTCTCCGCCGATGCTGCCAGACCTGCTGAGTTTTTCCAGGTAATTCTGTTTTTGTTTTGGATTTCCAGCATCCGCAGTTTTTTGTTTTTATTATTATTGAAGTTTCCAATGTAGGACTGTTGGGACTCACTAAGACTGTCAGCCCAGAAGACTGACTGAAAACAGGTCAGCTCAACAGCTCGTCTTCAAAAGTCCTGATGGTTTTACAGCTGGCTGCCAGCCAGTTGTACACAGCTTATGTTTGGGGAACTTGGCCTCACGGTCCCAGCTCTCACACAATGAAGAGGCAAACAGTGCTTCATTCTGTGTGAACAGGCAGCTTAAAGAAACAGACCTCTTAAAAAGATGGAGAAAGGGAGCCTCACAAAAGAAGATGGCCCCAACCAGATGACAACTCTTTAAATAAGGTTCCTTAATTGTTAAAATTCCCAGAAGAAAGTTACAATGAACTGAATCTTTATGGACTAGGGTTGTCATCCCCTGGCTAATAAACAATGTGGAAGAAATTCAAGAGTAGATATTCCGTAAACACTATTATCTCTTTGGACACTATTTGAAGAGCGTTAATAAAGGTTCTTGAAGCAAACATAAGATTCCCTGGTTCCTGGGAATGTAAACCCAGTGAGAACAAGATTCCTCTCACTGAAAGGTCCTGTCTAAAAACCAAACAGAAAGGGAAGGAGGAGGGGGAATTGTTTTCACTCATTTATATAGTGCCTTTAAGGTAGTAAAACAGAAGTGTTAACAAGCAAAATTTGACACTGACCTCCATAAGGAAAATATAGGACAGGCGACCAAAAACTTGGTTGAAGAGTTAGGTTTTACGAAAGCAGGAAAGAGAGGTAAAGAGCAGAAAGGTTTATGACGGGAATTCCGGAGCTTAAGACCTAGGCATCTGAAGGCATGGCCACCCATAGTGGAGTGATTAAAATCAGGAACGCGTAACATGCAAGAAAGATCTTGGTGGGTTGAAGGGTTGGAGGAGGTTACCAAGATGGGGAAGTGGTGGGGTCTTAGAGGGGTATGTAAACAAGGATGAGATTTTTAAATCGAGGTGCTCCTGGACTGGGATGTAATGAAGTCAACGAGCAGAGTAGCCAGTGGGTACTGCTACTGCTGATACTTTGAAGTTTGTAGGGGTCTTACGGGCAGGCCTGGCCAAGAAATGCAGAAATACAGAAATGTCCACTGTATCTTTCAAATGTAAGAACTGTAAACTGGTCAGATTCCCTTATGGGTACATAGTGCTTCCTGGTTAATTTTCTCCTCTGGTTCTTGCCCAGGTGATATGATACAGCTAGGTTCAGACACAGGGGAATCTGTTCCCATATATTTTGGCTGGGAGACCAATACATATGCTATAGTTATGAAGAGACCAGCAGCTCCATCAAGCCTTCCCCACACTCATGATACTTGCTGCTCACCACCACTTTCACCCATATTCATAGTCTCCTGGAGAAGGCAAAAAGACCCCAAACATCCTAGCTGTTAAGCTCAACATCTGTGATCTAGAGAGGGAAATAGAGTAATTCAGTTTCCCAACCTAGTACATGTGCTTGTGTATTTGAGCATGCACAGCCAAATTGAGGTGACTTGTGTGGAGAATAAGCACTGGTATAAACCAGTTGGGCCAAATGGTCTGTTTCTGTGCTGTAAGTACTGTGTAATTTTATGTAATATGTTGCTTTCTTTAGCCTGGATATCTTCAATAAACACTCGAAAGGAGCACACTCATTTTCCCCTCACTGTGTTAGGTTTGTTATTCTATGATTAATGTTTTATTGGAGTACAGCTGATGACAGGATGTTTGTTTTATAATACAGTAGCAGCGGCTTTAGTGACAGACAGTCCTGTAGCCAATCAATTGTTTAATTACACTATGTTACTTGTGCTTACACCAAGTAGCTGTTTAAACAGTTGTGTTTGGAGAAAGAAGCAGCTTGCATTTCTACAGCATCTACCACATTTCAGGGGCTCCCAAAGCATTTACAACATGAGAAGTACTTTTAAAATGTAATCACTGATGTAATGTAGAAAATGCAACAGCCAATTTGTGCACAGCAAGCTCCAACAAATAGCAGTATGAGAATAATAAGATCATTGTTTTACTGTGTTGATTGAGGGTTCAATATTGAGCAGGACACATATGACCCCTCAATGCTGCACTGGAGAGTCAGCCTGGTTTACGTGTTCAAGTCTCTGAAGTGGGACTTGTATCACCCTCTGATTCAGAGGTGATAGTGTAACCCATTACTCTCTTTCAGCATAATTAGCTGCTCGGCATTGGGTTGTGGCAAGTCACTCCTTAAAGCCTATCCCTTTGACTAAGCTTTTGGCCACCTGTCCTAGTATCTCCTTATGAAATTTGTAGTTAAATTTTGACTAAGTAGCCTCCTGTGAAGTGCCTTGCAGTTAGGGTTGGGGTTAGGTTTGGGGGTCAGCTTGGGGTTAGTCTCCTGTGAAGTGCCTTGCAGTTAGGGTTGGGATTAGGTTTGGGGGTCAGCTTGGGGTTAGTCTCCTGTGAAGTGCCTTGGGGTATTTTGCTGCATTAATGGTGTTATAAAAATGTGAATTGTGTTTGATCATGAAGGTGCCCTATATTTGTGCCATTCAATTACACCATCACTGACCTGTATCTTAACTCAATCTATCTGCCTCAAGTTCACAGAATTGTTACAACACAGGAGGCCATTCAGCTCATCGTGTCTATGCCAGCAGTTCGAAATCCTTGAATACCCTGGCCAACAAAAGCCCCATCAAATTTCAGTTCTGAAATTTTCAATTGACCCATGATACTAACATCTTTTTGGGAGGGGAAGAGAGTTCCGGATTTCCCTTACCCTTTGTGTGAAGAAGTGCTCTCTGATGCCATCCCTGAATGGTCTCACTCTAATTTCATGGTGATGGCACCGCTATTTTCATTTCCCCCACCAGGAAATAGTTTCTCTCTATCTATCCAATTAATTCCTTTAATCGTTTTAAACAGTTCAATTAGATCACCTCTTACATCTTCTATGCTGAAAGGAATATAACCATAGTCTGTGCAACTTGTAATTTAACCCTTTTTGCCTCAGTATCACTCTGGTGAATCTGTGTTGCACCCCTGCCCCTTTTTACCAACATCCCCCCACCGCCCCCCACCCCCCACCCCACCGCCACCACCACTCCCAACCCCCAAGGTTA
This sequence comes from Carcharodon carcharias, assembly GCF_017639515.1. Lineage (NCBI taxonomy): Eukaryota > Metazoa > Chordata > Chondrichthyes > Lamniformes > Lamnidae > Carcharodon > Carcharodon carcharias. The sequence continues at coordinate 23,792,514 of NC_054485.1, read as the reverse complement.
ATCTGTCCTTACTGAGATGCATTGCCCAGAACTGAACACAGGACTTTACATGGGGCCTCCAGAACTTTATACAACTAATACCATGAACCAGCGCCTTCAGGAGAGAAGGGCCAAAGACTGAAAGAAAATGAACCCCTCAGGCTTTCCTTTGGGGAAGGGAAACAGGATTGTAACCAATGAAAAGGTTTCAAAAATGAAGATTGCCAGCACTTGGTTACAGAGCTGCCGCACACCAGGAAGCAAGTTTTTTTTAAAAAATGATCTAAGGTAGCATGCAGTGAGAGGAATGAAATGAAAGAAGGTGGCCTACTGCACGCCCTCAGCAGCTGAATAAACAGGCAGCTACTTGACTGGTCAGTGTGTGGGGCTGGAAACCAGAGAGACGCAAGTAACCACATCACTAAAAAAATCAACTCGGCTAAATCAGCATTTCACTAACAACAAAAGCACACAGCTCCCAGGGGGGTCCTCACTGTGCTACAGGGGAGGGGGTGGGGGAAGGTAGAAATCCATTAGAGAAATTGAGGGGGGGAATTACTCAAAATGGACAGTAGTATTGACCGTAAAGCATTTTGGTATGTCCTGAGGCTGTGAAAGGTGCAATATAAGTACAAATTCTTTCTTTTTTCTGTGATGGAGATGTTCTGAGCAGCAATTGAAAAAGGTGGGTGTAGCTCTATAACCAATATTGTTTGACAGCACAGGGGTTGAAATCTTTAAAATGTTGGCAGGTCAGAGGCTGGAATTCTGCAGTAAATGACTCACGAGGGAGGCAATGGCACAGTAGTATTGTCGCTGGACTAGTCATCCAGAGATGCAGGATAATGCTCTGGGGATAAAAACAAAAAAAACTGCGGATGCTGGAAATCCAAAACAAAAACAAAAACAGAATTACCTGGAAAAACTCAGCAGCTCTGGCAGCATCGGCGGAGAAGAAAAGAGTTGACGTTTTGAGTCCTCATGACCCTTCGACAGAAATAGTCCTTTAGGGAAGGAAATCTGCCATCCTTGTGACTCCAGACCCACAACAATGTGGTTGACCCTTAAATGCCCTCTGAATAAGGGCAATTAGAGATGAGCAATAAATGCTGGCCTAGCCAGCGATGCCCACATCCCATGAATGTATGAAAATAAACCTCCTGACTCCATAGAGTTTTTCCGCTATATACAAGGCACAAGTTAGGGGCGTGATGGAATACTCTCCACTTGCCTGGATAAGCGTAGCTCAAGAGTCAAGAAGCTCAAACAGGACAAAGCAGCCTGTTTGATCAGCACCTCATCCACAATCTTAAACATTCACTCCCTCCACCACCCAGCACAGTGGCAGCATTGTGTACCACCTACAGGATGCCTGCAATAACTCACCAATCTTCCTTCAACAGCACCTTCCAAACCTGCGACCTCTGCCATCTAGAAGAAAAAGGGCATCGGAACACCATCAACTGCAGGTTCCCCTCCTTGTCATACACCAACTTGACGTTAAAATAGATCATTGTTTCTTCATTATTGCTTAGTCCAAATCCTACCTATCAGCACTGTGGGGTAACTTCACCACACAAGCTGCAGCAGCTCAAGAAAATGACACACCACCACCTTCTCCAATTAGAGATGGGCAAAACAAGTAGGCTTTGCTACTGATGTCCATATCCCATGAATGGATGATAAAAACTAAAGGCACAGGTATTCTAGCACATCAATTAGGAGTGCTTAACACACTCTAAAACTTCCCTCTCCCTGCTCTTTCAACCGAGATATTAACCCCATTCACCCTTTAATTACAATGTCTTCTCTTAAAGAGCTGTTGTCAGGCAGGAAGTAAGGATTAGGTTACACACTGAGCTCGGTTTTTAAGAGTCTGTAGTTTACAGGAAGCTAGAAAGATGGGTTAGGGGAGTTGGAAAGGGAATTTTGAGATCCTGGGAAAATGGTTAGAGTTATATTAATGCTGCCCTCCTCTTATCGTGTTTTGTCTGTTGGCATTTTTATACTTTTTATATATTCATTTTCAGGATGTGGGCATCACTGGCAAGACCAGCATTTATTGCCTATCCCTAGTTACCCTTAAGAAGGTGGTGGTGAGCCGCCTTCTTGAACCACTGCAGTCCAAGTGGTGAATGTGCTCCCACAGTGCTGTTGGGGAGAGAATTCCAGGATTTTGACCCACTGACAGTAAAGGAGCAGGCAATGATATCATGATTGGGATGATGTTTGTGACTTGAAGAGTGGGGTTTCCATGTGTCTACTCCCTAAGAGACCGAAGTGGTGGTGACACCTGAATGTCACTCTTTTGGTTCTGCTCAGAATAGACCCAAATCAATGCTTTAGTTGAGTAGTTTGTGCCCACCGTGTCTAATCACAAATAGCCCTTTATGCTGAAGTCCTGAAACAGATCCTGCTGCTGGTGCTTGGAGGAGGAGAAAGGAATCACTTTCTTCTTTTCTGACAGACTATCTCAGGCAGAGAACAAGAAGAAAGAGTAGGAGACAATATTCAACACAAATAGGATGTAGGAGGTAGGAAGGATGCATAAGATAGAGCAATTGGAGCTCAGAAGGAGCAAGCGGGGAAAGATCAGGAAACAGTGACGGGAGAAGTAAAATTGCCAACTCTCCAGGATTTTCCAGCAGGACACTGCTGCGAGCAACCACAGGCAGAAAAATTTATAGAGGACATTAAAAAGTTATCATTTTTACTCATTTTCTTTGAACATTTGGCTTATTAGTTGTAAAAATAATCAAGAATCATTCAATCATGTACCAAAGAGTATGCTCACATTCCGATTTGGATGGGAGGTCAGAGTGCGGCGAGGATGGGTATGTTGGGCGATCAGTGGCAGACGGGTTTGGGGTGGGGTGATTGGAGGCAGGAGGTCTTGTGATGAAATCTCCACAGTAGCATCCAACCAGCATTGGTAACCCCATATAGCAGCATCAATGAAATGGAGAGAGACCAGTAAGGTTGTGATGGAAATAGAGATTGGAAGTCAGAGGTGAGAAAGCGATGAGGTCTATCCCCTCAAATGTCCAGTTCTCCACTGACCTCTCTTTCAACCCCCCCACCCCCCCTTGAGAATGCAAATTCTTGAATTCAAGAAACCGTCTTATTTTTGTTAGGCATGGACCTGGAAGCCTGATTAGAGCGGTATGAAAGATCACTGACTTGAAATATTAACTCTATTTCTCTGACCACAGATGCTACATGATGCATTGAGTATTTCCAACATTTCCTGTTTTTATTGTCTATCTATAGTTGGGTCTGTGGGTTGTATAAATAGCGTTGAATTGCAATTGGGAAGATTGCTATGGCCACTTGGCAGTGAATCTACAGAAGGGCTCAAAATAAACATTTACACCATTTCTCCAAAAGAGAAACTTGCATTTTCTTTCCCCTTGTAATCTAAGCTTCTTATGTTCTCCAGAGGAAGGAGAATTGGGCAGCAGATGTTTGAGAGTCATCCAGTAATCAAGCAGGAGGAAGACAGGCCAAAGGATATAATGTAATATCAGAAGTTTTCTTAACCCTAAAACAACAACATGCAATTATATAGCTCCTTTTAATGCGCCTTCTCAAGGGCAATTAGGGACGAGCAATAAACGCCGGCCTGACCAGCGATGTCCACATCCCGTGAAAGAATATAAAAAAGGAAAATGTTCCTAGGCCCTGCACAGAGGCTTAACAATACAACAAATTCACATCAAGTCAAAGAAGGAGTTTTTGGAAGGGTTGGTCAGAGAGGTAATTTTTAAGGGATGTCTTGAAGTTGGATAGAGAGAGATAGAGATTCATGAAGGGAATTCCAGAGCAGTAAAGTCAAAGCAGCTACTAATGGCAGAGCAAAAAATTCAGAAATGAACAAGAGGCCAGAATTAGAGGAGCGCAGAGACCTCAGAGGGTTGTAGAACTGGAGAAGGTTACAGGGATATGAAAGGTGGGGGGTGGGGGGGGGGGGTGCGAGGCCAAGAATGAGAATTTTAAAATTGGGGCATTTCTGTCTATCAGCGAGCATACGGGTGATGTGTGACTTGGGAGTAGGTGCAAGTTAGGATACAGGAAGCAGAGTTTTGGATAAAGCTTCATTCAGAAATTTTTAAAAATTCATTCATGGGATGTGGGCGTCATTGGCTAGGCCAGCATTCATTTCCCATCTGTAATTGCCCTTCAGAAGGGGGTGGTGAGCTTCTTGAACCGTTGCAGTCCATGTATTGTAGGAACACCCATAGTGCTGTTAGGAAGGGAGTTCCAGGATTTTAGTCTCTCTATACTTTCATTCCAACCTCAAATTCAGAGGATAGGCAATGGACCTGGATTTAAAGGTGTATGGTCTTCAAATGGAGAAGGAAGAGCCATTGCTAATTTTCCTTACCAATGCATACTCATTTACATGAGGGACTTCAGCCATGTGGAGAGGCTGGAGAAGCTGTTTGTTCTCCTTAAAAGCAGAGAGGTTAAGGGAAAATTTAATGGATGCAGAATTATAATGGGCTTTGATAGAGTTGATATGGAGAGACTGTTCTCACTAGCAGGTGAGTCAGTACCAAAGGACACACATTTAAGATAATTGGCAAAGGAACCAAAGCCGAGATGAGGAGAATCATTTTTTTTTACTTAACTTGTTTTTGGGATCCAGAATGCAATGCTTAAAAGGATGGTGGAAACAGATTCAATAATAACTTTCAAAAGGAATTGATTTGATCTGTTGTACCGCTATATTGCTTCAGTAGATGACCACACAATAAACAGTACCCATTTGAAACATGTCTGCACCATAAACTCACTTAAGCGGAAGCAATTTGGCAAAGCAATTAATGACACCAATAAACACGTAACAAATCTCTCCAACATGGACTCTTGGAAAATGAGGAGTTTGCTCTTGCGCATGGTTTCAATTTTGGTGTGCCTTCATCCCAAATCAGATGGGAAGAGGGATTTGCTGAGTTTGAACTCCTCTACTCCCAAATATCCCGCTACAAACCAGCGTCCACTGAGGATGCTGAATCTTTGAAAGTGCGCCTAGCTGATCCAGCGCACGAATGTTGCAGGATTCCGAACGACCTGTCTGATTTTCACGTGCAACATGAATGTCTTACAATGTTGTGAGGCCTTAAGACCAACCCGGACACACACATCAGTAAACACAACAAAGGGACGGGAATAATCATCCTTAACAATTGTGACTATATCAACAAAATGCACAGCATTCTTAATGTCGGGTCCAAATTCATATCCATTGGACCTGCTGTTCAACATGACTGGACAAGCCTTGCTCAAAAGTAAGCTAAAAAAAATGCTTGCTGGACTTGTGTAAGCGCAATGAGCTACTGCGTGATATATACGACAGGGTTCGTGCTCGCAGCTTGCTGTGTCCACGTATGTATGGGCTGCCCAAGATACACAAAAGTGATGTCCCTTTATGTCCTATCTTATCTATGACCAGTTCTGCACGGCCTGATTTGGCCAAATGGTTGGGTGAATTGTTACAACCGGTTTTAAACAAGTTTCCCACTTACACAGTGAAGGATTCCTTCACATTTACGAAAACCATACAGGACTTGCATATCATTGACAGTGCTGCGCCAATGTGCCCATCTGACATTGCTCGCCTATTCTCCAATGTTTCACTTAAGGAAGCCAGAGATATTTGCACTGAAGCACTATATCATGGCGATCTAGACCTGCCACTATTGCGTGAATCAGCATTCATTGAGCTTATGAACTCGGCAGTTGGCACAGTTGAGTTCAGCTTTAATGACACTATTTATGCCCAAATAGGTGGTGTTGCCATGGGATCCCCTCTAGGCCCAGCTCTCGCAAACATCTTTGTTGGGTTCCATGAGAAACAAGTCTTTGATGGAATTACACCTAACCTCCTACCACTTGCATATTTCTGATATGTGGATGATACATTTGCTATATTTAAATCCGCAGCTGCATGCAATAATTTCCTTGCATGTCTTAATGGGCTTCATCCTGCGCTCAAATTTACCTATAAAATGGAGCAGTCAAATTAACTCCCTTTCCTTGACGTACTAGAATTCTGCGAGGGGGTTCTCTACCACGGTCTACTGCAAGCCTATCTTCACTGGTCAATACATGTTTGGGATTCTTACAGTTCCATATGCTATAAGATTGGCCTTATCGGCAGCATTGTAAATTGGGCCCAGGTCATTTGCTCACCATGCAATCCTGATGCTGAAATAGGGCAAAAAGACATCCTGCAGGATAATGGCTATCCTGATCAGATCATTTTGCGCTGTATATCCAAAAACTAATGAAAGGGCCTAAGGCCGTCACTTTCGGCTCTGAAAAGTACCCATTCTACCTCCGATTACCCTAGAAGGGCAAGGTATCTGAAAAATTTGAGCAACAGGTGAAGCTGTTTCCTGCTGCTACTGTGCAGTAGTAATGCAAGTGGTATTCACCACTAACAGGAAGCTGCCATCAAGCCAAAAAGATGTTATGTCTATCACACCAATGACTAATGTGGTAAATGAATTTCAGTGCCAGTGCAATGCTAGGTATGTAGGCCACATGTCCAAAGACTGGCAGATTGTATCAAACAGCATATCCTTTCCGCTGTTCGCAATGGGCAAGGTACAGACTGTACACAATCAGCCTGTGCTCGCAAAACTCAAAACACAGTGTCCAACATTAGATGTGATTCTGCCATTAGATAACATTTGCTAGCTCAATGTGCTAAAAATTACCCTGACAACCAATTTAAGATTGTCAGTCGGACTTGAAGTGTGGTGCATTTGCAAGTCCTGGGGTCTATATATATTAATACACAGGGTCCTGTTCTTTGCAGACAGGAAGAACACGTACATGCATTGCACCTGTTTCAGCTAAACAAAATAAGTTATAGCCACTTGCTGTTCATTCCTCAGGGCAATACCTTGACTGATCACAGTCAAGCTGCCTAATTTAAAATTCAAACAATGCTAGGCAGTTAACTGTCAGTCACAATTAACTGGTGCATTCTCCATGGCAACACCTCTACCAATCATTGTCCACTGCCAACCAATCAGCACTCTCTTCTCATACTGTATAAAGTTGTTGCTTCCCCTGACATTGGTATTCTTGCAATTGTCCTGATGAGTGCAAGATGAAAAGCTTTGACAAAATTTTCAGCAATACTCAAATTGATAAATACTTGCAGGGGATGAACTACCACAGGCACAATGGGCTGAATGGCCTCCTTCAGTACTGTTAGAGCCTGTGATTCTATGATACATCACTTATGAATGGGAGGTTGTTCAGTGAAGCGTGTTCCCTTCATTTTCTTGAGGTACTTCAGACACTAACTCTAGATTTGGTCCCCATTTAACAGATTCTCTAACTCAAAATAATAGAGATCACAAATCTCTGGTGTCCAGTGGGGATATTGGTATCAAGTAAAAATAAGCTGGGAAGAGCAAACCATGGATGTGACATATTCCAATTCAAGTTCCATTCCATCAGGGCCCCCTTATCCATGATTTAAGCACTGTTAGAGCTTTGGGGTTGCTGAGTGAATAAAGTACAAGTCCAGCCAGCTGTTTAATAGCAGAGAGCTTCCTTGAGGCAACATCTGCTTATAGTTACTTTGATCTCTGCCCATATCCTGTTGGCCACCGTTAACTTTCTGAATGGATATAGGTAAATTTTATACCCAATTTATTTTCTCCTGCATTTTAAGTCCCCTCCTCCCCCTGCCCTCTATCAGTGCCACATGTTATTCTTCATGTTTATGGGGTGTCAGCTGTTCAGCCCAGAGCTGCTGTTCGTCACCCAGCCAGGCAGCAGGGGGAGCAGAGGAGCAGGGCTGACTCCTGTTGATCTTACCCACTCCCAAAGGGACATATTGAGCCTCCATTGGGTGTTATTTTTAGTGCAGTGGCTGATGCATAAACTTTAAATGGCCCTCCATCTCCTTGAGCCTCAGATGCGGAACTCGCTAAGCATTGTTGCTAGCCAAGTTAGGTTTTTAGTGGGTAATGTGGAAACTTCCCTAATGCGAAGCTGTCACTGAAAGTCTTATTTATATAAAAATAGGAGTTCAATTAGTTTCCCACCCGGGCGCTGTAGGATACTAAGCCACCACTGACCCTTATGTCTTTCCTAGAAGGATAAGAGTAAACAATGAATCTGTAGCTATGATCCCGCACCCCCCCCCCCCCCTCTTTCTCTGTCTGTCTATCCCTCGCCTGATCATTTTGGGTAGTCCTCCTCCCTTTCTCCTATCCCCACCACCCCTCTTACACTGCTGCCCCTTTCCCATTCCCCTCTCCTTCCCTCCATTCCTCTCCCATCCCTCTCCTGCCTTTAAATCTGTTCACCCCCATTTAGTTTTGGACTTAATTGGTATAAGAGGCAAACCCTAAGAGCAGAGTATTAAGTACATGACAATCTTATAATTAGGCTGAAAAATGGATAATGCTGGAAAATCTCAATGGGTCCTCTTAACCTACTACCTAACCTGCTGAGAGTTTCCAGCATTTTCTGTTTCAAATTCAGATTTCCAGCACTTGCGATAGCTTTAGTTTCCATGAATTGACGATGTGTCTCCATGCAATTGGATTCTGCTGTGAGGAAACCTAGGAGAAAAATCCTAGGGGTATTCAAAAAAGTGTGTTTTGCTTTGACTTATTAGTTGTAAAAAATATTGGAGGGGGTCAAAACAAAGCAATTTGACCAAGTGGGGCAGTCAGAGGAAAGAGGTTATGTGATGAAACCTCTGGACTACATCACAGAATTGGCAACTCTAGTTAATTAATGTGTACATCTGGGATGTATAGTCTGCACCTGAGTATATGGGTGTGTGTCTGTCTGGGTGTGTGGGTCTGTGTGTGTTTCTGTGTGTGTGTGTGTGTGTGTGTGGATGTGTATGTGTGTTTGTGTGTGTCTGGATATATATTTGTGTGTGTTACCGTTCATTGTGTTGAACACAGTGAAGAATCGGGAGGCTCAGTGTTTTTTTCGCAGAGAGACCAGTTTCATTGAGGTCACCAAGACACAACCCTTCACTTTATTAGGATGGGAATTGCAAACAACCACAACTAAACAAAGGAAGCTCGAAGAGACCAAGACTCATGAGAGACTGGCTGTCCCAGTGGCAGTTTGGTGCAGAATGAGGTAAACACACTCGCTCATGTTCCTGTTTACCCAGATTCATCCATCACAGACAGATGGGAGCACAAGAGCGATGGGAAAAATCTTTATTGTTGGATCGATGGGGATGGGGTTAAGTTAAGGGCACTGTGCTATTTTCTCCTCTTGGTGCTGTCTGGTAATTTAATTTATCTGGCTCCAGCCTAACTCATACTTATTGCTTGGACATAAGTAAAGTCACAGAACACTAAAAACCATCCTCTAAGGCTGGGTCCACCTCAAGTCTTTAAGCCCTTTTGGTCCAACATCTGAACTGTGCTGTGGCGCTGTTAAATTGGAGGGATGGTTTCAGAACAACAGTGATAATATAATGTCCCAGAGCTAGGGTTGCCAAACCTCCAGGATTGTCCAGGAGTCTCCAAGAATTGAAAATTAATCTCCACCAGGACACTGCGGTGAGCAACCTGTGAGAAAAAAATCATCAGAGCAATAAAAAACTGTTTTTAATATCTTTTGAGCATTTTTGTTTGTTACTTATAAACACTAGTGATGGGAGAAAATGTTATTTGCAGGACAGGAAAAAATCATTCAATCGGATAATGAAGAGTCTGTTTGCTTTTCACTTGGCTAGGTCAAGTTGGGGCACCACAAGATGGACACGTGGAGTAACCAATCAGAGTAGTGTGGGGATGGAGCAGGTAGAGGTTTTAGAAGGTTTTCAAATGCCACGGCTTTGCCCTTTCCCATCCCTGAAACCTTCTCTAGCCCCACAATCCTCTGTTTTGTTTGAACTCCTCCAATTATAGCTTCTCGCACATACCTGACTTATATCTCTCCACCAGTGGTGCCATGCCTTTAGCTGCTTTGGCCCTAAGCCTCTCTACCCCCTTCTCCTCCTTTAAGATGCTCCTTAAAAGCTACCTCTGAATATGTAGCTTGTTGTCTAATTTTGCTTGATAATGTTCCTGTGAAAAATTTGTGGTGTCTTACTATGTTAAGTGTGCTTTATAAATAACTTATCCTGGCCACTTCAACAACAACAACCACAAGAACTGCAGTGCCTTTAATATAATAAAATGTCCCAAGGCACTTCACGGGAGCATTATGAAACAAAACATGACACTGAACCACATAAGGAGATAATTGGACAGGTGACCAAAAGTTTGGTCAAAGAGCTAGGCTATAAACAGCCTAGAGGGAAAGGAAGTATAGAGACAGCAAGGCTTAGGAAGGGAATTCCAGAGCGTCAGGACTAGGCAGCAGAAGGCACAGCAGCCAATGGCAGAGCAATTAAAAGCTGGGATACTCAAGAAACCAGAATTAGAGGAGCACAGATATCTCAGAAGGTCCTGGGGCTGGAGGAAGTTACAGAGATTGGGAAGGGCATGGAGAGGTTTGAAATGAAGGATGAAAATTTTAACATTAGTGGTGTTGCTTAACAGTAAGCCGGTATAGGTTAATGAGCACAAGGGGTGATTGGTGAAAGGAACTTGGTAGAAGATAGGACATTGGCAACAGAATTTTACCTGAAGTTCACAGAGGGCAGAACATGGGAGACCAGCCAGGAATACATTGGAATGTCAAGTCTGGAAGTAATAATGGTATGGATGAGGATTTCAATAGCAGATAAGCAGAAGTGGGGCAGACTTGGGCAATGTTACAGAGGTCGAAATAGACGGTCTTAGTGTTTGGATGATTATCTCAGTATCAAATACGGCACCAGTCTGGTTCAGCCTTAAGACAGTTACCAGGGAGATCAATGGAGTTGATGTCTAGGGAATGGATCTTGTGCTGGGGTGGTTTTTGAAATTGGTGTAATGCCAAGAAGGCATGAAGAAAAACAAAAGTCTTAAAAAAATTTGTTTCTCTTCCATATTCTCTTGTTTAAATGCTGTTTTTAAAAATGGACACTATTGTTAGACTGCTAAAATAGCCACAGCCGATCACATGATGGTAGCTCAGGAAGATTCTGAGCAGCTCCATTGGACAAAGGCTAACTCATCATATTCCTGGAATGTGACACCCCTTGCACTGTATGAACATTTCAGTCAAGCCAACACAAAGGATTAGTAGGCGAGATGTCTGCACCAGCCAACTCTGAACAAAGGAAGAGCTACTGTGTCTCCTCATTTCCAACGTTGTGCTGATAGTTCCACAGTTATCTGCTCAAAATACAATGGGTTTTGACGAGGGTACTTAAAGTATATCATGAACTGAATGCCTGGACCTGAAACTACCTTGCCACATGACTGAGACTTGAGCTGTTTGAATTGCTTTAATTGTACAGCTTTTGGATTCTGTCTTCAGTTGCAGTTTAACCTCAGAAGATAAAGCAAGACTCCAGGCTAGCAGCGTGCGTCTGACCTCCGCCTCTCTCAAAAAGTCGGATCTCCAGGAAGAATCCTGTATTTTTCCTACAAAGTGAACTAATTCCCAGAATATAAGAATACTTTGCTGTATCCTCAATTGCCCAAACCTGCAACTGAGCTCCTGGAAAAAGACCAGGGGTGGAATATTACGCCAGCAGGATTTTACGTTCCTGCCGAAGTCAATGGGGTTTAGAATGACTCGCCACATTTTACGACCTTATCCCCACCACAACAGGGCTGTAAAATTCTGGTCCAGGAATTCTGCCAGAGTCAACTGAAAGAACCTTTATTGGACATTGACTTACAGGATTCTATTCACGTGAATTAAATGTCAATACTTTTTGATTCTTTTGAAGTAACTTGCAATTTGTAACTTCTGTCCTCCTCTTTCTCTGTCCTTCTGCCTTGTATGCTCGTGAGCGTGAATGTGCATCATCATCCACCCCTTGGGTTTTGACTGTGTTAATAAATTCTAGTTTTGCCTCACCTTAAAGAATTTGCTGCGGGGTCATTTCTAACACTGGACCTCATAAACCGGGGTTTGGGAAACACGCCACGGCCTATTTCAGCAAGGGAAAGGACGCCAAAGGGAAACAAATTAAATTAGAAAATAAACTACCATTGTCACAGGCGGAAGAGGGGGGACAGTCATAAAAAATTCCATTCACCTCGCTTTCTTGTCCGTAACCTCGGTCCTCCCAATATTTAGTTGGAGGAAATTCCTGTCCGTGCAATACTGCGACAAGCAGTCTGACTATTTAGAGACTATTTTCCCATCATCTAGTTGTTGGCAGGCCTGTCTGTTGACTTTGTTCGTGTGCAACCCTCCTGGGTGTTTAAGTTTGAATGGCAGCATCAGACCTGTCCTGTGCCTGTTTTAAGATGAGGTAAAATAGTGAGGAGGGTGGAAAATGCCTCCAGAATGAGCTCTGCATTTGCCACCTCCCTAATTCTGTTTTAACAACCTGCTGCCCCTCATGTGGACTGGCTGAGTTAAAATCTACCCCAACTCTTCAAATAATCGTGCCCAATTCCAGTCACTAGGGAATCCATAAATCCCAGTTCCTGTTTGTCTTATTGTAATAACGCTCAGGACTCCATCCTGACCTTCCATGAGTCACGATGCTAACCTGTTGTCTTCCAAATTGTCTACGGCCCAACCTCCCTGGCCCACTCCCACTTCCCTTCCCCCAACCCCTCCGGGGAAACACTCAGATCATGAGGAATCACATATGTTGCTGGAAGCAGTTCCCAGTCACTGGGCTGGTGCTGACTGGGACAGGATGTATTCAAGCAGTGAAGGAAAATAGTCAAGGCTTTCCTGAAACTCCTGTCAGTTGCTGCCCAGTAATGTCAGTGAGCCAGCGACAGTGTGCAGTCCTCTCCACTTGAGTGAACTCTAAGTGAAAAGGACTCAATAAATTGCATCCAATTTTCCGTAAACATTACAACTTAGTGGGCTTGCTGATAAGTAACCACTTAAAACCACTTCAGTTCGTTTTTCTATAGGAGACAGAGGCCCAAGGCTGTTCAATCATCTTTCCTAGTAGGAGTCCGAATCTCTCCCATCAGCAATTATATTGAGACCCTTATCTAAACTCATATAGTTTAATCTGACTCAACTAATGGTGACGACTCCTGCTATTCAAATTACCCTTAATTATCACAATTCTATTTCCATGACTCTGCCTTTAACCGATGCATCATATGCCACCAATTCTGAAGTGAACAGGCCTCATTTTGCAGGTTCTGTGTATGTTCTTCCCCAAACAGCTAAGTCAAATTTTTAAAAAATGAAAGAAAGCTCAGTTTTGGAGTAAATACTAACAAATAGTTCCTGCCCAGAGTTGGCTTGGCAGGTGGCACTCTCACCTCTGCGTCAAAAGGTTGTGGGTTCAAGTCCCGCTCCAGAAAGACATGAGCGCCTAATCTGGGCTGATGTGCCCTGTGCAGTTTTGAGGGAATGCTGCATGTGACACTAAACTGAGGAGGTTCTGTTTGTCATCTCTGGTAGATGCAAAATGTGCTGTAACAACTTGTTTACATCTACCAAGTTCTCTGTAGTGTACTAGGCCAATATTTATCCCTCAACCAGCATCACTAACCAAGAACAGATTAACTGTGCCTTTATCGTGCTGTTGTTTGTGGGAGCTCGCTGAACATACGTTAACTGCCACACTTCCAACATTACAATAGTGAAACTTAGAAAATACTTAATTGGTTGTAAAGCACTTCGCACAGTCCTGAGATGTATCTACGTTTCTTCAATCCCAAAGGAGCTATATACATGCAACAAAAACAAAAATTGCTGGAAAAACTCAGCAGGTCTGAAAACGCCTGTGCAGAGAAAGACAGAGTTAATGTTTCAAGTCTGTATGACTTCTTCAGAACTAAAGAGAAGTAGAAATGTGGTGAAAGATATACTGTTTAAGGGGGTTAAGCTGGATAGAGGGCCAGCAATAGGTGGAGGCAAAGGAGAGATTGCCAAAGATGTCATAAACAAAAGGTCGAAGGGGTGTTGATGGTGGTGATACTGGCTAAAGGAGGTGCTAATGGTGACATTAAGAATAGAAAGCAGGATGAGCAAGTGGCAGATGGCCTAGTGGGAGTTGGGTGGGAGGAAGGGTAAATTTGAAAAATAATAATAGAAATAGCTTGGGAAAAAATATATAAAACTTAAGAAATAAATATTGAAAAAAGGAGATCAAAAAGGGAGTGAGGATGGAGGAGACAGTTCATGATCTGAATTGTTGAACTCAATATTCAGTCTGGAAGGTTGTAAAGTGCCTAGTCGGAAGATGAGGTGCTGTTCCTCCAGTTTGCGTTGATCTTCACTGGAACATTGCAGCAGGCCAAGGATGGACATGTGGGCATGAGAGCAGGGTGGTGTGTTAAAATGGCAAGCGACGGAGGTCTGGGTCATGCTTGCAGATAGACCGAAGGTGTTCCACAATGCGGTCACCCAGTCAGAGTTTGGTCTTTCCAATGTAGAGGAGACTGCATTGGGAGCAGGGAATGCAGTAGACTAAATTGAGGGAAGTGCAAGTGAAATGCTGCTTCACTTGAAAGGAGTGTTTGGGCCCTTGGACAGTGAGGAGAGGGGAAGTAAAGGGGCAGGTATTGCACCTTCTGCGGTTGCCGTGGGAGGTTGAAGTGCAGGGGGTGATGAAGGAGTGAACCAGGGTTTCCCAGAGGGAACGGTCCCTAAGGAATGCCAACAGAGGGGGTGAAGGGGAGATGTGTTTAGTGGTGGCATCAAGCTGGAGTTGGCAGAAATGTTGGAGGATGATCCTTTGAATACGGAGGCTGGTGGGGTGAAAAGTGAGGACAAAGGGTCCCTATCATGGTTCTGGGAGGGAGATGAAGGTGTGAGGGCGGAGGCGCAGGAGATGGGTCGGACACAGTTGAGGGCCCTGTCAACCACCACAGGTGGGAAACCTCAGTTAAGGAAGAAGGAAGACTTGTCATATATAAAAGCAAGTTCTTTCTTTCTACTTTATTTGCCATTGCACATTGTAAGTTATTATTGCATTGTGAAACAATTGATCTGAAATTTGACTTGCAAGCTAAAAATTCCTGTCAATGAGATGCCATGAGGACTTCCTCAAGCAGGAACAGAGAGAGGAGACAATCAGGCTCCAGAGGGGTCAGGAACAGCAACAGGGCCTGGGAAGAGGCAGGAATCTTGCAGAGGCATCTGGTCAGTGACCACCAGCAAACCTCCCTGTCACAGCAATACTTAAATCCTGTGATAGAAACAGAAAATGCTGGAAAAACTCAGCAGGTCTGGCAAATAGATGTTGCTTAACACCTGAAAGAAAGAGAAAAAGTTTCTTGTTAAGGCGTCAGATGACACGAAGAATAAAATGAAACTAGGGATAAGGATAGCTTTGAGATAGGGTGCGGCAGTGCTCCTGGAGAGAGAGGTCGAGTGTATACATGTGGTGGTGCATGGCACTGAGAGTGGATCTCAGGATATGGCAAGAACAGGAGGCCAAGGAGTGCTGTATGTCCCGTAGCTACATGTAATCCTGGGTGGATTCGAAACATGAGGGATGGAACTTCAGTTGTCATCCGCATGGGGTAAGTCAGAAATGGAGACAGTTGCTGAGGAAGGAAATCTGGCTGTGAAAGAGAATTTTAGTAAACACCTTGTCAAACACCCGGAGCGAAATGGAAAGCAATGAAGGTGAACAGGGTGAAAGAGGAAAACGGAAATCCTGTCAGAGAGAAGAGCGGTACTTCTTCAAGGAAGAGAAGTGGCAGTGAATTAAACATTAAGATAAAAGCAAAATACTGTGGATGCCAGATCTGCTGAGCTTTTCTGTTTTTATTTCAGACTTTCAGCATCTGCAGTATTTCGCTTTTAACTTAAATCCTGTGAGCTGCTGATATGAGCCATTTCATATGATTACCTCACCCCAACTGGACACAAGTCAACATTTCAGATCAAAGAATGGTTTTTATACAAATTGCACTCTCTAATACTTAGAAAGCGGCCTTTTGGAGCATACTCACATTTTGAAGGGAGGTCTGTGGGAGTGTTCCATTATTTGGAAGGATCTGCATTTAAGGCCCGTGAGCGAGAGTTTGCCAGTTTTTTAAACAATATTCTCACTAGAGAAACGGTTTGTAGCCTGTGCAATCAGTTAGAGTTCCAACACTCTGCAACCACAACCACAGCTTCCACACATTAGCATCTGTTATTTTTTTAATCACACCGTTTAATCCTTGTTTTATTTAACAAATACCTAAAATGACGGCAGTCTTGGTGACTGACCACTTCCTGACTTCCTGTGCTGCACACTCTTTTTATCGAACAGAACAGTTTGTCTATACTTTCCACTCCATTACTTTTGCAAGATCATCGCAGCAAACTCATAAGTGATGAAGTGTTTTGCATGGATCTGGAGTTCTATCCGATGGGAATAATGAGCAAGTGGTTTGATGGATTGGCTTTCCATGTACAGTCCCACGGGTTTATCTGGAGTGTTCCACTGTGACAAATGGCCCCTTTCCTTGTACCACACAAAATCTTGAACATTAAGCAGAACTCTTCCAATTTTCGGTTTAACCAGCTTGATCCTCGAGCAATATTTACTGGGAAAGTTGTACAGTTTTATTTCTCATCTGTGATGGGTTCATTTGGTGCAGCTTACCTTTTTTCTCAGCACCCCCTGGGTTAGAAAGGCGATGGGGAGACTGGTTGTGTTTTGGGGGTGGGGGGGGGGGGGGGGGTGGGGGGGTGGGGGCGGTGGGGTGGTGGTAAAAATCGATCAGGTTTCTGCCCTTGATCAGTGAGGCCTGCTGGGAAGTGTGCTTCACCAGGGGGCATCCTGAGATTGTGAAAGGCGATACATAAATGCAAGTTCTCTCTTCTGGGTTGCGAAGTCACAGGTTCAAGTTTCACTTCAGAGATTTGAACACAAGGTCTAGGCCAATAGTTCCAACGCCCATCTGCCCTCTTTGGCAGATGTAAAAGATCCCACTGCACTACTTCATAGAAGAGCAGGGGAATTCTCCCCGGTGTCCTAGCCAATATTTATTCCCTTGGCCAATATCACCAAAACAGATTATCTGGTTGTTACCAAATTGCTGTTTGTGGGAGCTTGCTGTACACATATTAGCTGCTATGTTTCCTACATTACATCAACGGCTACATCTCAAAAGCAATTAATTAGAGATTATGAACAGCACCACAGAAACACAAATCCTCCTTTCTTTCTTGCTTTCACATTCAAGTGAAGATTAAAGCAGGGTTGATCATGCATTTATAGAACATCAATTAGCACCCACAGAACAAATCAAAGTGGCTTACTAACCAATGAATGACTCTTGTGAGGCATGGTGATACTTGTTGTGTAAGCCATGCAGCAATAACCAATTTGTGCACTGCAAGCTCCCGCAAGCAACATTGGGATAAATGACCTGTTCATCTGTTTCTGGTGGTGTTAGCTGAGAGAGGAATATTGGTCAGGACACCAGGAGAATTCCCTGCTCATCCTTGAATAGTGCCATGGGCTATTTTACATCAATCCAAACAGGCAGATGATTTAACATCTCATTTGGAAGCCAGCACCTCTAACCACGCTAAAGAATTTTAAGAGAACTTATGGGCTGGTTCGAGGCAGAAAATTCTCTGAACCTTCTCTGGGCAAAGATCATAGGTTAGTCAACTGGCGAAGTAGTTCCAATACCATAATTACAGCATCATAAGGTCAGAAGTGGAGATGTTCGCTCAATGTTCAGCACCATTCGCGACTCCTCAGATACTGAAGTGGCCTTGTTCAAATGCAACAAGGCCTGGAGAATGTCCAGGCTTGGGCTGACAAGTGGCAAGTAACATTCATGCCACACTAGCCCCAGGCAATGGCCATCTCCAACAGGGGAGAATCACCTAGTGACCTAGGACTCTGTCCCCTCAGTACTTCCATACAAGAGGCAGATACCAATTAATATGTTGGGCTATGATTGTAGGGCTTTCTAACTCTGGTTGGACATACCCCTGGATATTTCAACATATGACCTCCTGCCTCCAGCTGCCCTGCTCCCCCAAATACCCGCCATTGGTTGGTCAACATGCCTAGCCTCATAGCACCCCTGTTCCCACTGCCAATTGGAAAGCAGACAGACTCTCCATTACCAGAGGACTGGATGACTCTTATCAAGTCAGCCTTTTCTCCCATGTCCAATGCTTTTTCTAAAAAGTTTCACCAAAAAGACAACTTAGAAGCACAATTTTGTATTGCCCATATGATTTTTCTCCTGGCTGTCTTTGAATTCCTGGAGGTTCCAGGGCAATCCTGGAGGGTTGGCAACTCAGCATGGCAAGCGTGGTCCCATAGGGCAGGATTTTGAGTTTGGCGTGCGGAAGCGGTCAGTGGGCCTGGAAGCGGCCGGGAAACGGGCCGCTGCCTGCGATCGGCCCCCGACTGCAATTTCACACTGGCTGGCCAAATAACGGCCGGCCCAGCGTGAAAGGGGCGCTGAGAAGCTCGGCGCTGCTGGGTTGGGGACACGAGGAGGACAAGCGCTGAAGGCAGAGGGCTGCCTCAGGGAGCTGAGGAATCCAAAAGCCATAAATAAAGATTTTAAAATGCTGAAAAAATGTCCACGCATCAGAATGAGTCACCCAAACCATACGGGAGAGGATTCTTCCAATGGAGGGCCGGCTGGGCAGGACCAGGCCGCCTGCGATCGGCTAAGCGCTGCCATTTTACGCAGGTGGGCCAATTAAGGCCCACCCAGTGTAACGTGTGGCCGGTAGCACTCAGCACTACCTGTGCGGGCGGGGGGAGGAGGGAGAATCGGGGCCTGCGCTCTCTTCCGCCCACACGTGAAAGAGCGCAGCAATCTCCCTGAGGCACGGAGCTGCCTCAAGGAGATTAAGTAGAGAATAAAACATTTTAATAAATAAAGTAAAAAATTATTTAAACATGTCCCCTCATGTGACACTGTCACATGAGCTGCGACATGTTTGTGATGTTTGTGATAATTATTTTTATACAAGCTTCAGGAAATCTCATCCCACCCGTGGATGAGGTTTCCTGAAAAACGTGAAGGCCGCTTGGACTCTTCGCCTGTCCGCCAACCTTAAACGGGTTCTAAACAGGTTTAATTACTTTTTTAATGGCTTTAATAGGCCGTTGACAGTTCGGCAGGCGCGCAGCCGCCTCCAGCATGTGCCTACCGAACGAAATATCGAAATGACACGTGTCACTTTACCCATCGGATGTGTTGGGCCCACCCAGGGATGCTGAAAAATCTGTCCAAAAAAATTTTTTTAAATTAATTAATCTCGGAAACCTCATCCTGCCCTTAGATGAGGTTTCCTCAAAAAGGCAAAGGCCGCCTGGCCAATTCACCCGCCTGCCAACTGTAACGTTGGACGGGCAATGTAAAATCCCTGGAAATTGCAATGTTAATGGCCTTAATAGGCCTCTTAATTGTCAGCGTGTGCGCTGTCGACTCTCGCACATGCCCGCCAGCCAAAATATTGCGCAAGTTCTCGATGACATTGGGACGCTCGCCTGACATCATCAAACGCTATTTCATGCTCAAGCATGTCGGGGGCGTACCCGCTCGCCAAGCAAAAAGTTCTGCTTCAGTGGACTAGCTTCAGTCGCCTAGGAGGATCAGAGAAGAATGCACCAGATTTTGTTTATTTTTACTTTAATTAGTCTTGGGATCTTTGATCTCGATCTTGCCAGGGACACTCACATCCTGAGAACAAATGTATAAATAAAGCCTGGCACATACAGGTCCCAGCCTAAATGACAACTTTTCCAATGCACTACCACCAACAGAACATCAGGACAATGCTGGGACAGTTACAGACTGTACAAGGTGAAGTAGGAACATGGTCATTCATCAGACTTATACTGCAAGTTCCTGTTGATAGGCTATAACTAAAATAGATATCAACAGTAATTTCCTTTTATTATTCCACATTTCGCAGTTGAACAGTTGATAAGATACAAGTTTAGGTCCAGCTGGAGTATATGTGCACTACACATCAGGAAGGATGTCAAGGCCCTAGTGAATTTGCGGAGAAAATTTACCAGAAAGATACCAGGGATGCGGGACTTCAGTTACATGGGAAGACTGAGGAAGCTATGTTTGTTCTCCACAAGGCAAAGGAAGCTTAAGGGAAATTTGATAGATGTGTTCAAAAGCGATAGAGTTAAAATTGTTTCCAGTAACAGAAGGGTTGATAACCAGAGGACACAGATTTATGGTGATTAACAAAAGAGCCAGAGACTGCATGAGGAATTGTTTTTACATGCAGCAAGTTGTTCTGACCTGGAATGCATTATCTGGAAGAATGATTCAATAGTAACTTTCAAAATTGGGTTAGATAAATATTGAAAAGAAGAAATTTGCAAGAAAAATATGGGCAAAGGGTGAGGGTGTGGGACTAACTGGATAATTCTTTCAAAGAGTTGGCATAGGCAGGATGGGCTGAATAGTCTTGCCTGTGCTGAATCTTTGCCAGAACTATTCTATGATTCCTCACAGACACAATCTCAGTTATTCACAAGTAACCATCTGTCTCCACCTAGTGGTTACACATTTGCCTGGCCCGCATTCTTAAATAGACACTGAGAATTGAAATGACAATGCGACACAAGAACAGAGGAAGGTCATTCAGTAGATAAAAACTTCCAATTTCCACCCCTCCATCATTTTCACATGGTCCATCTCTGACACTTCCCTTCCCTTCCTTGACCTCTCTGTCTCAATCTCTGGTGATAAACTGTCCACCAATATCCATTACAAACCTACCGACTCCCACAGCTACCTTGACTACAGCTCCTCACTCCCCGCTTCCTGTAAGGACTCCATCCCATTCTCTCAGTTCCTTCACCTCCGTCGCATCTGTTCCGATGATGCTACCTTCAAAAACAGTTCCTCTGACATGTGCTCCTTCTTCCTTAAACGAGGTTTTCCACCCACAGTCGTTGACAGGGCCCTCAACCGTGTCCGGCCCATCTCCCGCGCATCCGCCCTAACGCCTTCTCCTCCCTCCCAGAAACATGATAGAGTCCCCCTTGTCCTCACTTATTACCCCACCAGCCTCCGCATTCAAAGGATCATCCTCCACCATTTCCACCAACTCCAGCATGATGCCACCACCAAACACATCTTCCCTTCACCCCCCCTATCGGCATTCCGTAGGGATCATTCCCTCCAGGACACCCTGGTCCACTCCTCCATCACCCCCTACTCCTCAACCCCATCCTATGGCACCACCTCATGCCCACGCAAAAGATGCAACACCTGCCCCTTCACTTCCTCTCTCCTCACCGTCCAAGGGCCCAAACACTCCTTTCAAGTGAAGCAGCATTTCACTTGCATTTCCCCCAACTTAGTCTACTGCATTCGTTGCTCCCAATGTGGTCTCCTCTACATTGGAGAGATCAAACGTAAACTGGGCGACCGCTTTGCAGAACACCTGCGGTCTGTCCGCAAGAATGACCCAAACCTCCCTGTCGCTTGCCATTTTAACACTCCACCCTGCTCTCTTGCCCACATGTCTGTCCTTGGCTTGCTGCATTGTTCCAGTGAAGCCCAACGCAAACTGGAGGAACAACACCTCATCTTCTGACTAGGCACTTTACAGCCTTCCGGACTGAATATTGAATTCAACAACTTTAGGTCTTGAGCTCCCTCCTCCATCCCCACCCCCTTTCTGTTTCCCCCTTCCTTTTGTTTTTTCCAATAAATTATATAGATTTTTCTTTTCCCACCTATTTCCATTATTTTTAAATATTTTTAAATCTTTTATGCTCCCCCCAACCCCACTAGAGCTATACCTTGAGTGCCCTACCATCCATTCTTAATTAGCACATTTGTTTAGATAATATCACCAACTTTAACACCTATGTGTTCTTTTGTTCTGTTGTTTGTGACATCTTTTGATGATCTGCTTCTATTACTGCTTGTTTGTCCCCACAACCACACCAACCCCTTCCACTTCTCTCTCTCTCCCCCCACCCAAACCTCCCCCCCACCCCCCCCACCCCCACACACCCATACACACACACACACACACACACACACACACACACACACACACACACACACACACACACACCTTAAACCAGCTCATATTTCACCCATTTCTTGGATTCACTCAAGTTCTGTCGAAGGGTCATGAGGACTCGAAACGTCAACTTTTTTCTTCTCCGCTGATGCTGCCAGGACTGCTGAGTTTTTCCAGGTAATTCTGTTTTTGTGAAGGTCATTCAGTCCCTTGAGCCTGCACTGCCATTTAATGAGATTGCGGTTGATCTGCCCCTCAACTCATTGCCTGCCAATGCCCCATGTTCCTTGATAACTTTACCCAACAAAAACCTATCAATTAGGCTTGAAAGCTTCATGGTCTCCGGTCGATGGCCTGTGAGGCGAACATAGAAAGAGCTCACCTGCTAGTCTCTCTGCTGTACAGGTTGACCAGGCTTATTTTAAATAGTTTAACACATCTGTGAAAATAGGTGATAGCAGAAATTCAGAGCCTTCTGGTCCACAGAGTAACTTCTGGCCCATTTTTCATTATTATTCTCTCCACCTGTTTTTTGCTCTCTTTTTTGGTTGAAGTCTAAAACTCTCAATGCAGCAGCTTCATGACTCTCCCTGATGGCAGGTTCGGAGCAAGCTCAAATCATGGAGTAACAGACAAAACAACAAGAACAGTTAGAGACTAACAGACTAACACAAAGATTGGGGGGCAACAGAGATAGAGGGTAACAGAGTAACACTGAGAGAGAGGGTAACAGAGTAACACAGGGATAAAGGGTAAGAGTAACATATCTACTTATTAAATAGATGTAGGATAACAGATGTAGAATGCAACAGAGTAACACAAAGAGAGATGGTAAGCGAGTAACACAGAGGGAGAATAAGAAAGTAACAGAGATATAGAGGGTAGTAGAGTGACACAGATCTAGGGTAACAGAGAATCAGAGATAGAGGGTAGCAGATTAACACAGATATAGAGGTTAGCACAGAGATAAAAGGTAGCAGAGTAACACAGATGTGGGGTAACAGAGTAGCAGAGATATGGATGATAACAGAGTAACAGAGATAGAGTGTAACACAGTAACAGAGATATAGAGGATAACAGAGTAACAGAGATGTAGAGGGTAACAAAGTAACATAGATTAAGAGGAAAACAGAGTAACACATAGATTTAGAGTAACAGAGTAGCACAGAGATAGAGGATAACAGAGTAACACAGAGATAAAGAGTAACAGAGATAAGAAGGTAACATAGTAACATAAAGATGTAAGGTAACAGAGTGATGGAGAGATTGAGGGTAGAAGAGTAACACATAGGTCTTGGGTAACAGAGTAACAGAGATGTAGAGGATAACAAAGTAACAGAGAGATAGAGGGTAACAGAGTAATGCATAAATGTAGGGTAACAGAGAAACAGAGATAGAGGGTAACAGGGGAGGTGGCAGTGGTGTAGTGGTATTGTTGCCGGACTAGTAATGCAGAAACCCAGGGTAATGCTGTGGGGACTCAGATTCGAATCCTACCACGGCAGATGGTGCAATTTGTATTTAATAAACATGATGAAACCATTGCCAATTGTTGTATTTACAAATGCCCTATAGGGAAGGAAATCTGCTGTCCTTACGTGGTCTGCCTACATGTAATTCCAGACCCACAGCAATGTGGTTAAATGTTGGCCTGGCCAGTGACACCCATGTCCCATGAATAAATTTGAAAAAAACAGAGTAACACTGAGATAGAGGGTATCAGAGTAACACTGAGATAGAGGGTAACAGAGGGGGAAATTGAATACAAAAGTAGGGAGATTATGCTTCAGTTGTACACTAATGAGATGGAGTTCTGTTCTGTGAACAGTATTGGTCTCCTTAGTTAAGGAAGGATGTAAATGCATTAGAAGCAGTTCAGAGAAAGTTTACCAGACTAATACCTGGAATGGGTGGGTTGTCTTATGATGAAAGGTTGGACAGACGAGGCTTGTATGCGCTGGAATTACATGTAGGCAGACCACGTAAGGACAGCAGATTTCCTTCCCTATAGGGCATTTGTAAATACAACAATTGGCAATGGTTTCATCATGTTTATTAAATACAAATTGCACCATCTGCCGTGGTAGGATTCGAATCTGAGTCCCCACAAAGGGACGACTTGATTGAAACATATAAGATCCTGAAGGGTCTTGACAGGATGGATGTGGAGAAGATGTTTCCTCTTGTGGAAGAATCTAGAACTAGGGGTCATGCTTTAAAAATAAGGGATCACCCATTTAAAACAGAGACGAGGTGAAATTTTTTTCACTCAGAGGGTCATAAGTCTTTGGGTCTCTCTTCCTGAAAACACGGTGGAAGCAGAGTCTTTGAATACTTTTAAGGCAGAGGCAGGTAGATTCTTGGTGAGCAAGGGGGTGATAGGTTATTGGGGGTGAGATGCAAATTTCAGGTTACTATCAGATCAGCCATTAAATAGCAGAGCAGGCTTGAGGGGCTGAATAGCCTTCTCCTGCTCCTTGTTCGTATGTTCATAACAGAGTAACAGAGATGAAGGGTAACAGATTATCACAGAGATAGAGGATAACCCAGAAATAAAGGTAGATGTAAGATGTGTGTAGTTCGGTAGGTCTGATGAAGATATTCTGATTCTTGTACAGTTTAACAGTAATTGTTTATTAACTCCTTGTAACTATATACATATATATATAGTATAAGGTCTTAGT
This sequence comes from Carcharodon carcharias, assembly GCF_017639515.1. Taxonomy (NCBI): domain Eukaryota; kingdom Metazoa; phylum Chordata; class Chondrichthyes; order Lamniformes; family Lamnidae; genus Carcharodon; species Carcharodon carcharias. Next base: position 23,767,828 of record NC_054485.1, on the reverse strand, counting down.
TTGGAGCTGTCTCCATGCTTTCCTCTACACACATCCCTGTCCAGTATAAGGCTGCCCTCTAGACTCAGGTCATGTATTCTTTTGTATCATACGGTGGGCAGTACTATTCCCAGTCCCACATAAACCCTTATGCCAGATCCTTATACTACACCTTCCCAACATCTTTATCCAATGCATTCCCTTTTACAAAATATATTTATATTGCTTTTACGGCCCCTCCTCTCCCCTTCAAGTTTCAGTGTTAACAGGTTCAGGCAGTCTGGTGGCTTTATAACTCTTCCAGGTCTTGTCTTTACAACAGTTGGAGCAGTGGTGGACTCTGTGTACTGGGTAAACCTTGATGAATAGGATGTTGTTTTGAATGTGGCCATTTGGCATTTGGCTAGTTGATCTTAATTCTCTTTTTTAATTCTTTGGAATTGAACTGCTCTTTCTCAACTCCCCATCTGGTGTTATCAATGGTCATTGGTTTATCCCATTCCTTGCGGGAAGAATGAACTTGCAGCTCGTCTATTGTGCTCCTGCTGTTCTCCTTCCTATATATAGTTCGCCGTGATGCACATTGGGATAGAAGATGTCTCTTCCTATTGTGTGGTTGTGACTTATCAACGGGTTCACCTTACAGGTTAACTTTCTGTCATGATGTTCTCATTGGTTTGCTTCCTTGCCTCACTGAGATGTGCTGTGGTCAGTTGATGGCTGCTTCTCTATCCCAGCATTGTCTGGCTAACGGTTGTACTGACAGAAGGTTGCAGCTTAGTATTTTGAGGTATCTTATTAATAGATGTCAGAGGCAGAGGTTGAAGCTCTTCTTTCTGCTGGTTCCTCTCTTGGCTGCCTTCCAATTGAGGTGTTGTGGTTGGCTGGTCTGACCAATGAGGAGCTTCTGGCAGCTGCAAAGAAAATGGACAAACCAGCTCTGCTAAGAATGAAGACAGTTCAGAGCTGAAGTCCCAGTCGAGAGTATCTTTTCTGTTGGGTCTCTCAGGGACTTGCAGTTTGGTGTAACTGAAGACAGAGATTGATTTGATGCCTTCTGCCATTTTAAGAACGTTCAGCAGGCAGCTTTGCTTAGAAGAGAAAAAGGCTGTTTACAGATGACGTACTTGACTTCAAATATCTGTTTACCATCATACATTAATGGTTCCAGAATCATGCCCATAAACCAGAAGTCAGATTCCTCTGGGCCAATAGAGTGGTGTGTCTGTCACTTGTAGTCAGAGGTCTCTCAGTCATGGTTCCTTGTCCGAGAGGACCATAACACTGGCTCCCGGGTGCAACCGAGGTATCTGCTTTCCGGAGCGAAAATCCCTGATCGTTGACTTTACCTAAAAAGCATGGTTATGTTTTCTCTTGGTGTGGTACCTCAACCTCATGAATCATCTTGGGATCATCTGTGCACCTGGTTGTATTAGCTTTGCATAGCTTTCTGAAGTTTCCTATGCAGTTGCAATTGAAACACTGCGCTGAGACTACCAGACATTGACCAGGCCTGTGGACTCTGTTGGTTCCACAGTGTTGGCATGGTTGCCTGTCCTCTAGTGGTCAGTTAGGGTATAGCTTCCCTTGTCTCTGCTCCCCTGCTGTTTTACTAGCTGCACAGTGGAAGTTGCTCAGTACCATGGTTTGCTTTTGCTCCTCAAGATGGAGCCATGGCATAAATGGATTTCAGACTGCCTGTCAATCTGAATGGCATTTAAGGGGTCAATTCTTCCTTAGCTTGAAGCCTGAGAGTGCATCATTCATCACTCTAACAACAATCCTGTCCTCAATTAGCTCTGAATTCAGGCCATCGTAGTTACAGCCTTCAACCATTCTATACAGCTCATTAATGAAGGAGTCTACAGGTTCTCCTGGCTGATGGACACGCTTGTTCAACTTTGATCTTTCAAGGATCTTGTTGCTGAAAATATGTGTCAAATAACTTTTAAAAACTTCAAATTTTGTTGAGGATTCATTGATTCCTTGTCGGCTATTGGACCTACCAAATAGAGCAAAGTATTAACCTGTCCAGCTTCTGCCTTTTTGTCTAGACCTGAAGCAATCATGTATCTAAGGAATCTCTTTCTCCAACATCCCCAATTTTGTGACTGGTCTGGACCTTGGATGAGTCCAAACTATTCTGGTAAGGTAAATTTTTGATGCATGGTCATTTAAAATTAAAAGTGTGTATAGTTTAAAATGCTGTTAGGAAATCCAAGGTGATACTGTTGTAAACTTCTTCACAATGACATTTCCCATTCTTATCAATTTTGCCATACTCCTGCAGTAATGGTGATCACAACTTCTTAGTTTTAAATTTTCAGCAACAACTCCTTGGATTGACCTTTTTGAGTCTTCCCCACAGTATCTAAGGGCAGAATTTTGCCATCAGCGAGCAGGGGGTGGGGCTTACTCGCCAACACATAAAATGACACGGGATGACATCAGACGGAACCCCCGACATCTTCCCGGCCCATTTAAATTTTCAGGAAGACGGGGGCGCAGCAAAATCAGCTGCAGGCCCGCCGACCTGTCAATGGCCAATTGAGGCCATTGACAGGATCAATTGTACAATTAAAGGACCTGCCCGTCCAACCTTAAGGCTGACGGGCAGGCCAGGTGCTCCGGCGGGGAATAGAAAAAACATGAAACCTCATCCACCAGCATTGTCACATGGGGGGGACATGTTAAGGATTTTTTTTTTCTAATTTTCATATTTTTAGAAGTGTCAGCGATCACCCTGAGGCAGCACTTAGCCTCAGGGAGATGTGGGCTCTTTCGTGTACATGCGCAAAAGAGCGCACTCTCACTTTTGGGGTATCCCACCCCACACCCCCCCCGCTACCCACCCACCCACACAGGAAGCACATAATGCTTCCCACCCACCGGAAATTCGGTCAGGCCTGCCCGCCTGGTAGGCAGAAAATTCTGCCCTAAGTATTTTTGAGTCATGAAACTGTTGATTCCTGACTTTTGCTTGGTCTTTTAACTGCCGTTTTTTTTTAATTACATATATTTTTTTCTAATGGAGTGATATCGGCCACCACGTGTTCAGATTCAGGACTCAGGCTGTTCAGAGACCATATTTAAAAGGGCAATTCTGACTGCTGCTGACATAAAAGTTTTTAAAAACTCGTTCTGGCCAAGAAATTAAATTTTTTTCTTTGCTTACCCCTGCTTGGTCTGGTGATCTTTTCTCTGGTGATTTCTTTCTGCATCTCCACTTCTAGTGTTTTTTGTCAGGTCAAAACGCTGCTTTTTCAATCTTGTAGGTTTTAAATTTCTTCTCCAGCTTCTGCGAGGTTCTGGGTTGTTCTGGTAGCTGCAGCCATGTTGTGAGATGTTATGTGTAGTTTGGTAGTTCTGATGAAGAGACTCTGAGTCTTGTATAGTTTATCAATAATTTTTTATTAACTACCTGTAACTTTTTACATGTATATATATAAGGCCTAAGCTTGGAGCTGTCTCCATGCTTGCCTCTATACAAGTCCCTGTCCGTAAAAGACTGCCCTCTAAACTCGGGTCATGTGCTCCTTTACATCACACTGTGGGCGGTACTATACCCAATCCCATGTTAGCCCTTTCTATGCTGGACCCTTATACTTCAATGGAGGCTAACACAGGGATTGAGGGTAACAGAGTAACACAGAGATAAGGGTTAACAGGGTAAGACAGAGATAGATAGTAACAGAGTAACATATTAACAGGAAGATAGAGGGTAACAGAAACACAGAGATGGAGAGTAAGAGAGAGAAATGCAAAGACAGAGAGAAACACAAAGCCATAGGAGAGTAACAAAGAAACAGAGAAACGGAGGAGAATAACGAAGATAAAACAATATTGTGGCTACGCAAAATGTACTTAATCTTTAAAGATAAAATGTTGAGATTGGCTGTCATACTCAAAGGATCTAACTGCAGGCTCTGTGACAGTTATAGCCTGTGTTTGAATCTTTCCATGTTATAAGATTTTAATTGTATAAATTCTTTTATCTTAATTCATTTTTAGGGTTATGGGCAAGGCCTGTTCATAATTACTCCTTGAGAAAGTGTCGGTGAGCTGTCTTCTTGAACCATTGTAAACCGTCTGATGAAGGTGCTTCCACAGCGTTGTTAGGGAGGGAGTTCCAAGATTTTGACCCAGTGATGGTGAAGGAATGGCAATATAGTTCCAAGTCAGGATGATTAGAGACTTGGAGGGGAAGTTGTTGTTGTTCCCATACATCAGCTGCCTTTGTTCTTTCCGGCCATGGGTTTGGGAGATGCTGTCGTGGGGGATTTGGTGACCCTGTAGATGGATGGTACACACTGCAGCTATAGTGACATCAATGTAAGTGAATGTTTAAGATGGTGGATGGGGTGCCAATCAAGCTGCCTGACTTGCCCTAAATAAGTGATGTAGCTGCACTCATCCAGACAGGTGGAGAGTATCCATCACACACCCTACTTGTGGCTTTAAGGTGTTGCAGAGGATTTGGGGAGTCAGGAAGTGAGTTCCTTGCCACAGAATTCCCAGCCCCTGACTTGTTGTAGTAGCTACACTATTTATGTGGCTGATCCAGTTGAATTTCTTAAGTCTGGGGTTGATTTAATTCTCACCAAATCCCAATCAGAATAAGTATACATTACATTTAAATAATTTGAATTTTACAGTTTATCAATTGTAGCGCTGTGATATTAGTCTGAAACTTTTCCTTTTTCTGATTGGACACACTTTGTAACATATTTGTGTTTCCATGGGGATAGAGGCTGTGACATCACAATCCATCTGTGCCATTGCCCCAATCGTGTTGCTAGGAGCAAGGCAGGGGTGGTGATGGCTACTTCATTGTGAAACACAGGTGGAGGACCAAGTCATGTAGTTCAAGACCCTCAGCGAGGCTGAAATGCGTAAAAGCAAAGAGTAATAGAAGCTTGGAATGGGCAGTCTGAGGAAGGTAAGATCCACAATTTTGTTTCTGGGAGGAAATGAGACCAAATAAGAGAAAGTGAGGCTGAAAGGAAGGAGGACAGGTGTACTTAGGGTCAAAGCTTAGGAGGAAAGTTAAGAGGAGTTATTTTTGTAAGCACCAGCATCGCTCAGTAGGTAGTACTCTTGCCTCAGAAGTTTCAGGGTTCAAGCCCCACTCTGGAGACTTGAGCACATAATCCAGGCTGACGCTCCCAGTGCAGTGCTGAGGGAGTGCTACACTGTCATAAGCATTGTCTTTTGGATGAAAGGTTAAAGCAGGACCGTCCACCATCTTAGGTGGGCATAAGAAATTTGTGGGATATTCTGAAGAAGGGTAGGAGAGTTCTGCTCTGTCTATTAACCAATATTTATCCCTCAACCAACATCACTAAAAAAAGGTTATCTGGTGAGTATCACATTGCTAATGTGGAAGCTTGCTGTGCGCAATTTGGCTGCTCGCATTCTTACTTTATAACAGTTACTACAGTTCAAAAGATAATTAATTGGCTATGAAGCACTTTGGGACATCTTGAGGTCATGAAAGGCATCATATAAATACAATTCTCTTTGTAAATTAAAGTGGTAAGATTGTAAGTTTAAAAATTTATATCTATCTTAAGCCACACAAATGTCTTTAGTGATGTAATAACTGCAAACTTACCTGTGACACTGACTAAAGAGGTGCCAATAAGGTCACAAAATGGTGGGACTGGATACTTGTCCATTCACCTGGGATCAAATTCATCCCAATCAATCAAATAAAAGCCTCTGGCTGTAAGTGTTCTTTGTGAAATGAGTTTAGGTAGTCTCAACCTAGTTCCCGTTTGACCTGCATATGTACCTGCCTTATTTAGCATTGATCATTACTGAATTGTAGGTTTCAAATGGGTAACAGGGACATGGTTGCAAGAAGTGAGTAGTGCAAACCACGTGTTTTGTTGAAATTAAAGGGCTCAATATTTGCACCTAAATTTGCTGAGCTGATTCAGGCATGAGAAGTTTAAAGTTCTGCATCATTTTCTTCACAAGGTCAGCTGCTACTGGCCTCCCATTCACGCCATGTCTCTCCAGTTCGGACTCGCTGATGTCCATCACTTGAAGGAATGCTTTTTAAAATTTTCACCCCTGTTTCCTAAACACACCGAGCCTTTCGTTCTCTCCCTATCTCCATAATCTCCCCCAGCCTAACTACCCTTTGAGAGCTCTGCACTCTCCCAATTCTGGTTTCTCGTGCATGGCTATTTATCATCATTGGTGGCTGTGCCTTCAGCTTTTAAAATCGAGGCATTGCCAGATTGGGAGCCAGTGTAGGTCGGTGAGTACAGAGGGTGATGGGTGAACAGGACTTGGTGTGAGTTACGACACAGACAGCAGAGTTTTGGATGAGCTGAAGTTTACCGAGGGTGCAGGCGACATTGGAATTTGTGACGAGCACCCGCCAAGTGATGTCTTTGGAGTACGCAGAGGTAGTTGTCAGACTAGATTTACTTCTTGAAACCAATTATCGAAAAGGCAGTTTGGAGCTTGCATCAGGGAAGGGGTTAGAGGGCTGTAACTTTCTCCGAGTGGCAATCAGTGTTGTATTGCCACTCCATGTCCAATTACCTGCTTGGATTTTCTTCCGTGTCTGTCTCGCCCAACATTCCGGCTCAAGCCGGGTAAGATCCAGGCCGTGCGGCTTGTGCCTGAGGCCCACATCGCGTTCCAGCTCCGTCAAAGTGAAGGAGGATACCCCGCCTTTTTTACGACACTCTCTGCCGTAAGCCAGGTAAGTTAAAGGTCCCATCAACATTGAAAGGCCAGGGAGAAGGTAAGTGTCTAAGGTAGGTGGATTGGATTTGGGTGGAGAAGGTCAGAGGTTAGTGGGGGGGAGGGGGGATTGGATGTCCGGGATGCTCAGACCTTGGTGAATGCATGGACCTTGGTGAGTGGCTCAGACCTCATGGGGTGGGGTGGGGGGGTTGGGACCTCGGAAGAGGGGGGTAGGTATTCAGTGGGGTTGACCTCAGGAATGGGGTTCAGACCTCGGGAGGACTGTGGGTGTGGTTCAGACCTCAGGGGGAATGGGGAGGTTCAGACCCCGGGGGTTTCGGCGGTGTTGGAGGTCTGGCGTGTTGGTGGGGGTCGAGTTAGGTCATGTCAGTGAGGGGGGAGGTTGTGCCTGGAGGGAGGTTGGATTGGTTAGTGGGGTGAAGGGTCATGGAGGAGTCTGGTAGGGTCTGCGGGTCTGTGGGGGTTAGGTCATCTTAAGGGGGATGTCAGATCTTGGCAGAGGTGGGGTCTTTGGAGGTCAAGGGGTTAGGGGGGTTAGTGTCAGGTTGGGTCTAGGGGGATTGGGTTGGCAGGAGTCGATCAATCAGGCCCGTGGGGCGGGCTGGGGGCCAGGTCAGGACGGTGGGGGAAGCAGGTGGGGGGATTCCTGTGGGGGGTGGGGTTGGGGAATAACATGGGAGGGGTTAGTAAAGACGTGGGGGGAGTCCCCTGGGAGGTTGAGGATGTGGTGGGAGTCCCGTGGAGGGTCCATGGGGGGATTGGGGGTGTGGGGAGAGTCCCATGAGGGGCGGATCCATTGGGGGGGGGGGGTGGTGTTGGGGGTGTGGGGAAAGTCCCGGGGGGGAATCCATGGGGGGGTTGGGGGTGTGGTGAGAGTCCCGTGGGGGGGGTCCATGGGGGGACTAGGGGTGTGGGGAGAGTCCCATGGTGGGGGGGGTGGTGGGTTGGGGGTGTGGGGACGGTCCTGTGTGGGGGTTCATGGGGGGATTAGGGGTAGGGGAGATCCCATGGGGGGGTTGGGGGTGTGGGGAGAGTCCCGTGGGGGGGGGTCTGAATCTTGACAATAGATACCCAGAAGTTAGATGCTTTAATTCTTCAACTTTTTCTGAGTAAGTGTTGATGCAGCCCTTTCGGAAACATCTGGATTTTGCAATTTAAATCGTATTTTCCAATAGTTCCCAGCGCAGGGCAATTGCCCGAAGGAAGTTTGTGCCGAGAAACTCGGAAGTTACGGCCCAGAGGCCAGGACTTTCCACACCCGCTGGCATCCGGCCTGAGTGGTGGTTTGAGCGGACAACATGGCGAGAAGGCCAAAAATCAGTTTCACAACGTCACGAAACCAGTTTGCGAACATCTGCTCCACCCGCCATCAGACATCAGGAATCACATTGCAATACATCAGCACATCATTATAAGGCCAGCCCGTTGGACTCATCCCCCAACCCCATACCCAAGTTGGCAGAAAAACATGCCAACATGTTCCACAACAGCATACATAAGGCGTGCACTTGGTGGGCTGCACTTCACTCAGGTCTTCGAGGTTTGTTTGCCTACCTTGCTTCGGTCAGCACTCATGGTCATCAGCGCCAGGCTTCTCAGGCAGCACCACATCACTTTTAGGGGGACTCACGGCAGGTTTCTACTTACCAGATCAGCCATATGTGGGCGGCTTTTCAATGGTGCAGGGTTCGGGCTTGCCTGGGGAATGGGGAGAAGTGGCCTCAGACAAGGGAAAAGGCTGCAGGACGAGGGCTGTACTGGGGAAGGATGGTATCCCAGGGTGTGTGTGGGGGCACATGTTAATCTGTGCAAGTGGCCTCAAGATGGTAATGCTTGAGGAGGCAGTCTCCAGAGGAGATGAGGCCAGATGGACATATGAGGGTATGTGTGAGAATGGGTGGTGTTGTCCCTTGAGCTGGCAGTGAGTGAGATGCCAGTGAATGTGTGATGGGCTTGAGAGTATGAGTTTAGAGTGATGAGATGGTTGCCATACCCTGGCAGCACGGATGAGATCATTCATGCTCTATCCGCATTGGCCAACCTCATCTGTCCAGCATTGGCACTGATCACCACTGCCATCGCCTACCAAGCCGGAGTGCTAATGTAGTTGCCCCTCCTGTGGCCGGAGTGGGGTAGAGGACATCACAGTGGGCTTCCATGGTGTCCAAAAGGCACTCGAGGGCTGTAAAGACATGGCCTTTTGGGGCCATGTCTTCTCTGCTGCAGTCCTGGGGACTGGAAGCACTGAGCACGGCTGCACTTTAAATGCGTGATGAAGCGATGAGGTGACAGTGTGGCAGGTGAATCGGAGCCCACCCGACATAGAAACGGCCTGTTTCCCAGGAATGCATAAATAATACTGCGGGTTTGGGACAATACGGTGCCATTGCGGCCGGTGGGTAAAGCATCATTTTACCCGCCCGGGACCACACCGTGCAAATCTGGGACGATTCCGCCCAGAGTCTTTTTAAATTGGAACTATAATTGTCCTTCAAACCTTTGCCTCCAGAGGGCACAATGACTCTAGAGCCCAGGTTGGACCTCTCTCTGCTCCCAGTTCATCAATTTGGTGCCACCTGCTGTTTGAAACAGATATTATCTCGCAGCAGCTTGGAATCTGAGATGTGGAATCAAGATAGATTTCACAGAGCCTGAGGTTCTGGTTTGGTCACAATGAATTTGGGAATATCAGGCAGGGAGGCATTCACAACCGTAAGGGAGCCCATCTCATTTCTCCCCATTTGCTCTGACTAAGCCTAGATGACCACAACAACAACAACTTGCATCTTCAATGTAGTCAGGTAACTGCTTCAGTCTTCCGAATGATTAACTGGAGGAAATTGTGGCTCATCCAAAGCAAGCATGTTAGACATTACAGCTTGACCATGGTGAGATCAGACATGGTCTCATTGAATGGGGGAACAGGCTTGAGGGCCCCCTTTTATGTTCCTATCAATGGTCGGGGGGATGTAGTTGTCAGGTTGCTCTTGGTGTTCTCAAGGTACATGCGGAATCTGATCCTATGCCTCTGGATGATGTCACCAAGTGGAAATATATAAATAATGGGGAGGGGGTACACAAGGATATGGAACTTCTGAAATAATAATACAGAAGCAAATAAAGAAACCAATGCTTGATATGATTTCACTCAAATTAGCTAGGTAAGCACTGTACTGTTCCCTTCATCTGGGCAATAGCGGAGATGCACTGTAGGAAGATGCTTCATTTGGAATATGGCAACAAGAACAGGTCATTCAACCTCTTGAGCTTGCTCCGTCATTCAATTAGGTAATGGTTGTTCTGCACCTTAATCCCATTTACGCATTTTAGCTCCATATCCCTTGATACCTATACCTAACAAAAATCTATCAATCTGAGTAGTTAAACTCCAATTGGCCCTCACCATCTAAAACCTTTCTGGGAGAGAGAGATCTAGATTTATGTCACACTTTGCGTGAAAGAAGTACTTCCTGGTTGCCCAGTTGACTGTGTCAAACAGTACAAAGAAGTATAATGTGATTAAATGTATCCCTGGAAGCTTCATCATGACTTGCCCCCTCGCTCCAGCCATTAGTCAGCCAACACGTCCAACCTTGTGATGGACTGCCTTCCTACACCACTTGGAAAGCAGAAAGATTCATTACCCAATTGGATGATGCTTGACTGTAAACCAAACAGTCTTTTTTTTCCCATTTTCAATATTTTTATTGCTCAAACAAAATTTAAAAAAATAAATGTCCCTATTATCTTTCTCCATGGTTTCACACAGCAGTGTCCTGGAGATTGATCTTCAATTTCTGGAGACTCCAAGCCAATCCTGGAGGGCTGGCAAGCCTAGAAGACAAGCAGGTAAAAAATGAATAATGCACTAAAGGTCACAATCAGAGACAATGTCATTTTTGACAATGGTTAAGGCTGATGAATATAGTAGTACTTTGGTTTGTGTTCCCTTAGCTTCTTTGCATTGGTCAGAGTGCAAGTTAATTACTATAAGTAAGCATTTGAATGACAGGAGATGCTGGGCATAAGAAATATTTTCAAATGCTTATAAAGACGAGAGAAGCTCAATTGGTGTTGAGCAGGCAGAATCACTGACCACATCCTTATCAGGTCAGGGGAAACAGATAACCAGTGGTCTCTGCTACTCTTTATTTGTGGCTTCATCAGAATCTGGTGAACAACAGATCTCACAAATATCAAAGAATCATGCAAACTGCCAAAACCTTTAGCATTGAAAGTTGATGTTTGAACCACGACCTTGGAAGCCCAGTAATAGTGCTACACACTTTATGAATCAGAGTCTGTCATTACACTAAACCTTGTATAAAACATCAGCTAGACCTCAGCTGGTCAGACCTCAGGTGTTCAATTCTGGGCATTGCACTTTAGGAGGGATGCAGAGGCCTCGGTGAGGGAGCAGATGAGATATGTAAATGGTACCAGTGATGAGGGACTTTGTTTATTTGGGAAGATTGGCAAAACTAGGATTATTCTCCATAGAGCAGAGAGAGTTAAGGGGAGATTTTCTTCTTTATTCACGAGATATGGGCATTGCTGGAAAGATCAGCATTTAGTACCCATCCATAATCCTCCCTCAGAAAGTGGCAGAGTTTCCATATTAAGCTGTTGCAGTCCATATGGCGTAGGTACAGCCACAATGCAGTTAGGGAAGGAGCTCTGGGATTTTCATCTAGTGAAGACGAAGGAACGGCAATATATTTCCAAGTCAGGAGGGTGTGTGACCTAGAGGGGAACTTGCAGGTAGTGGTGTTCCCATGCACATGCTGCCCTTGTCTTCCATATCAAAGGCGCAAGTTGCTGCAGTGTATTTTGCTTATGGCACACAGTGCTACAATGTGTCAGTGGTAGAGGGATTGAATGTTTAAGGTGGTGGATGGGGTGCCAATCAATCAGCTTGCTTTGTCTTTGATGATGTCCAGCTTCTTGAGTGTTGTTGGAGGTCCACTTATCCAGGTAAGTGGAAAGTATTCCATCACACGCCTGGCTTTTGCCTTGTAGATGGTGGACAGGTTTTGAGGAGTCAGGAGATGAGTTACTTACTGCAGAATTCCCAGCCACTGACCTCTTGTAGCCATATATTTATAGGGTAGGTTCAATTAAATTTATGGTTATTGGTGACCCAGAATGTTGATGGTGGGGTTTCTGACAAAAGTAATGCTGTTCAATATCAAGGGGAGGTGTGGTTAGATTCTGTCTTGTTGGAGATGGTCATTGCCCGATACTTGTTTTGTGCGAATGTTACTTACCACTTTATCAGCCCAGGCCTGAATATTGTTCAGGTTTTTGATAGAGGTTTTGATAGAGTAAATAAGCAAAACTGTTTTGAGTGACAAGCTGTCAGTAAGAAGAGGACACAGATTTAAGGTGATTGACAAAAGACCAGAGGCAACTTGAGGAAATATTTTGTACACAGCAAATTGTTACGATCTGGAATGCATGTTCTGAAAAGCTGCTGGAAGCAGATTGAATAGTAACTTTCAAAGGGAAATTGGATAAATAAGAAAAAAAATTACAGGGAAAAAAAGCAAGGGAGTGGGTCTAATTGGACAGCTCCACCACAGGAACATTGGACCAAATGACTCCCTCCTGTGTTCTGTCATTCTATAATTTTACAATTTGGGAAAGGCCATTTAAGGGCACCTAGCCTGTCCCTCGCCTCAGCTGATATAGGAACAGGAGATCATTCAGCCACTTGAGACTGTTCCATCATTCAATTGATCTGTACCTTAACTTCATTTACTTTCCTTACTTTCACGTCCTTTAATGCCTAACAAAAATCCATCGATCTCAGTTTAGAAATTGCCAATTGACCTAGCAACAAATAATTTAATATCCAAAAATTATTGCTGCATTCTCTGCCAGAATCTTATCTAGTTGGGAATGGAATTAGAGGCAGAGAGGTACAAATTGTCCTTCACTTACCTCATCTAGGATGAAGAGAACTCCCATGTTTCTCTTCAAAATAGTGCCATGAAATCTTTTACATCCTCAATTTAATGTATCATTCAAAAAACAGCACCTCCAAACAGGCAGTTTGAATCTACCCTATAAATATATGGCTACAAGAGGTCAGTGGCTGGGAATTCTGCAGTAAGTAACTCATCTCCTGACTCCTCAAAACCTGTCCACCATCTACAAGGCAAAAGCCAGGCGTGTGATGGAATACTTTCCACTTACCTGGATAAGTGGACCTCCAACAACACTCAAGAAGCTCGACATCATCAAGGACAAAGCAACCCTCATCGGTACTGCACTGGGATTGTCAGCCTGGATTATGTGCTCACATCTCTGAAGTGGTCCTACAATGTTCTGATTCAGCAGCAAGAGTGCTACCTATTGAGTCATGGCTGATTACAACTACTAATAACAAACTCTCTCCCATCTCACTGGTAATCCTTCTTAGCTTGTTACCACTCCCAAGATCCATATGAACATGCCTGTGAGAAATGATGGACAGGAAAAGACCTACTGGACTATCTAGTCCCACATAATTAAAACGTCTTGTGCCTCACAATACTAGATCAGACTTGAGAAGGAGTTAGAGAGATTTCACCAGTAATGACTGAGAGGAGTTAGAATGTACTCAATGTTCCCTAAAGGAAAGGATCAACAGATGCTGTGGACAAGAGACAGAGGGATGTCAAAGTCTTATGACTTACATTGCTACAGTTTGTTATTATCATGTCAATACATTGTTGTGGTTAAAATGAACAAGTGATGGATAATTAATTGTCTTTGAATTTGAGCACATATAAAAGGGGATATCTGGGACACTGAGTGGAGTGGGAGAAGAGCTGTGAGACTGAATAAGTCAATAAACTTTCAATAAAGAAAAGCTCTGAGTCTTGGTTTTGGCTTGACCAACCGGCTTGGACCCTATTAACAAGGAAAAGGACCAAGGTTCAGGATTGAATAATGCAAGGATTCTGCAAGGAATGAATTTGATTGGTAGAGTGACCTTTCCCATTCCATGCTAGAAATCCCAAACACTCAAGATTCTTAGTGCCATATTGATTCAAGTTGTGTTTTTCATTTTAAACTCTAGAATTCCCTCCCTAAGTCTCTTCCTTTTGTTTTTCTCCTCTTTTAAGACTCTCCTTAAATCTACCTCTTTGACCAAGCTCTGGGTCACCATTCCTAATATCTCCTTACATGGCACAGTGTCAAATTTTGTCTGATAATCGCACCTATAATGTGCACTGGGATATTTTGCTACATTAAAGGGGCCGTATAAATGAAAGTTGTCGTTAGCATCTGCAAGGAGACCTAACGCCTCTTTTAGACAGTCACCCCTGATGCTTGAGAAATTACCCCATCCAGTTTTGGATAGGGCATTTTCAGCTGTCCTTGGAGTATGGGATATCAGTTCCCAAAACTGAGCTTCAGGGCCCTATTTTTAAGTCCATGAAATGGACGCAATTGCTACCTCAATATTTTTCTTCTATCATTTCTGTGACAGATCACATTTCGAGGAAATTGGAGAATGTTTTGGTATTTCTCTTGCTTTACATGGTATATAGAACAGCAAAGGAAGGAAATGGTAGGAGCAGCAGCTTTTATAGAATGCCCTTGTTTCTGACCTTACAGATGACTAGATTAATGTGACATGAGCTACAATGTGCCTGAAGGTTAAAGGAAATAAAATAAAACACAAGTAAAACCTGCATGAATGTTCACAACAATAACACTAAGTGTTAGTGACAATGCGAAAATGAAGCGGCTATCATCGTCAACTATGACATTAAGTAGAGTGCCCAAGGATTCTTCAGTCAAAAGATTCATCTCATCTCAAACAAAAGCAGAGTCAATTTCACTAAAAGTCAAGTTGTTGTGATCTGGGCTGCATGGCCTGGGAGTGTGGTGGAAGTAGATTCAATGCCAACTTTCAAAAGGGAATTGGATAAATACTTGAAGGAGAAAAAAAATTGCAGGGCTATGGGGAAAAAGCAAGGAGAGTGGGACTAACTGGTTAGCCCTTTCAAAGAACCAGCCACAATGGGCCGAATAGCCTTCACCTGTGATGTAAGATTCTAGGCAAAGAATTGCAAGAATTTTTCTCCTTAAATTGAGTTGAAATTTTCCTTCAGTTTCTGAACTAGTTTTATTATTTTGTGCATTTTGTAATATGAATGATGCAAAAGGGAATAATTGAAAAAAAGTTTCACCTCTGTGAAATTGACCCTTCTACACTCTTTGGGGTTAATATTGACATTGTACAATAGTGTAACATAGGTGATAGCAAGATCAACCATCCATTATAAATCTCTCTACATTTATAGACAATTGACTTCAGTGATGTAAAGCAGGGTGTCAATGTCTCTAGAGTTGTCAACATTATTCACCTTTGTGCATTGAAGTGCAATTCGATTTTATGTAGCACTGTGCTCTTCAAACTGGAGTCTGTGGTTCCTTGAGGTTCTATGATCCTTGTTGTCCAATGCGTTAACTCAACCAATAATCACATGGGCTGATTGAAAAACAGCTGTGGTCAATAGCATTTCTGATCGGTAAATAAGAAATGAGTAACAGACCTCGTCATTGGTCATCTTCTTCTTTCAACTCGTAGAGTCATAGAGGTCTACAGCACAGAAAAAGGCCCCTCAGCCCATTGTGTCTGCACCAGTCAAACAAGCACCTAACTATTTGAATCTCATTTTCCAGCATTAGGCCCATAGCCTTTTATGCCATGGCATTGCAAGTGTACCTCCAAATACTTCTTAAATGTTATGAGGGTTTCTGCCTCTACCACGCTTTCAGGCAGTGAGTTCCAGATTCCCACCACCCTCTGGGTGAAAAAAATTCTTCCTCACATCCCTTCTAAATCTCCTATCCCTTACCTTAAATTTATGCCCCCTGGTGATTGATCCCTCCACCAAGGGGAACAGTTCCTTCTTGTCTACCCAATCTATGCCCCTCATAATTTTATACGCCTCAATCATGGCCCCCCTCAATCTCCTCTGCTCCAGGGAAAATAACCCCAGTCTATCCAATATCTCCTCATAACTAATACTCTCCCGCCCAGGCAACATTCTGGTAAATCTACTCTGCATTCTCTCTAATGCAATCACATCCTTCCTATAATGTGGATTCCAGAGTTGCATGCAATGCTCCAGCTGTGGCCTAACCAGCATTTTATACAGTTCCAGCATAACCTTCCTGCTCTTATATTATATATCTTGGATAATAAAGGTAAGTATCCCATAAGCCTCCTTAACCACCTTATCTACCTGTCCTGCTACCTTAAGGGACCAGTGGACATGCACACCAAGGCCCCTCTGAACCTCGGTACTTCCCAGGGTCCTACCATTCATTGTGTATTCCTGTGCCTTGTTTGTCCTGCCCCAGTGCATCACCTCACACTTATCCGGATTAAGTTCCATTTGCCACTGATCAGCCCATCTGATCAGCCTGTCTATATCCTCCTGTAATCTAAGGCTATCCTCCTCACTATTTACCACTCCACCTATTTTCGTGTCATGCGCGAACTTACTGATCAACCCTCCCACATTCAAGTCTGAATCATTTATATATACCACAAACAGCAAGGGACCCAACACTGATCCCTGTGGAACCCCACTGGACACAGACACTCAGTCACAAAAACATCCTTCATCCATCACCCTCTGCTTCCTGTCACTCAGCCAATTCTGGATCCAATTTGCCAAATTGCCTTGGATCCCATGGGCTCTTAGCTTCATTATCAGTCTCCCATGCAGGACCTTATCAAAAGCCTTGCTGAAGTCCAAGTAGATTACGTCAAATGCATTGCCCTCATCTACACATTCTCCCATTTTACTTGGGCTCACCACAATGCTGGTTGATCACCCTTCTCCATCTCCCCCTGTCAGTCACCCATCGCTCATCCAATCTTGTTACACTTAAGTCTCTCCCATCGCATCTTTCCTGCTGGTCTTAAGCCTTCCACTTTTACTTCTTCCTGGCAGTTCCACCTCCATCACTCACCTCACCACATGAGCTCACTCCTCTGCAAAAGATGACCATACCAATCCCTTCTCAGCTACTTTCTTCAGTGCTCCCACAATCTTCACTGACCCCTTGATGTGCTGGTTCCTAATTTTGTCCTTTCTCATTACTCCACACATCCATTCCACTATGTGCATTTTATTATTATCCAGTCATTGTCCATCTCTTCTTGA
The DNA here is from genome assembly GCF_017639515.1 of Carcharodon carcharias. Classification (NCBI taxonomy): domain Eukaryota; kingdom Metazoa; phylum Chordata; class Chondrichthyes; order Lamniformes; family Lamnidae; genus Carcharodon; species Carcharodon carcharias. The sequence continues at coordinate 23,750,945 of NC_054485.1, read as the reverse complement.
TGTTGCCCAGGTCACTGGTGCAGGTAAGCCAGTGTGTCTCAGTGCCAGTCCCAAGCCCAGATAAATGGGTGGTTAGCAGCAGGAAGAATATCTGGCTGTAAAATCACCCACCAAATCTAAATGATAGTTGATTGGTCATGATCTCAATGCTCACGATCTCAATGCTCATATTCGCAAGGCGCATGCATATGAACTTTAACCTATTTTGTGTGTTTGTGGTAAAAATGGTAAAGTGGAAAGCAGACTGTGTTACTTGGATATTAATCTTTAAGTGTAGAGATAAAGTCAACCAGAGGGTACAGACATTCTGACTCCTGTGTTAACAAAGTACTTGTAACTGCTGGGGGAGAATCCATTTATATTCCAAATAGATAAGCTCTCTTTCTTCCTGCTTTTTTAAAAAAAAGTGTCACATGAGCATTTTCAAGTGTGATACTAGGGCGAGAAAGATCTGAGCACAAACGAGTAATGGGGAAGTTTGCTCACCGGCCACAGGTATTGGGTGGCATTTTCGATGCCCACTGGCATCAGACATGCTCGGCGGCAAGAACGGATAATGTGCCGAGAAGGCCAAAAATCGGTTTCATGATGTTGTGAAACCAGCTTGCAGTCGTCCGCTCAGCCCATCGATGAGGGGCTGCTTTTCCTGCCACCGGACGTCGGGCACCTCAATGTAATACATCTGTATATCATTAAGGCTAGCCCACCGGACTCATCCCCCCCACACTGGATTGTCCTCCCACATCGGCATGATTGCACGCCAATGTGTTTCACAACTGCACATAAGTGAGGTGCACCTGGCGAGCTGCACTTCGCTCGGGACTTTGAGGTTTGTTTGCCTACCTTGCTTCGGGCAGCACTCGTAGTCATCAGTGCCAGGCTTCGCAGGCAGCACCATAAGGCTTTTAGTGGGGCTCATGGGCAGGTCTCTACCTACCAGACCAGCCAAAAAGCAGGGGTGGTTTTGTATGACTGCAGGGCTCGGGCTTGCTTGGAGAAGGGGGGAAAGTGGCCTCAGGCAAGGGGAGAAGCTGGTGGGTGAGGGCCTGACTGAGGAAGGGGGGTATCCTAGGGTTCGTATGGGGGCACATGTTGATCTGTGCAAGTGGCCTCAAGATGGTGACGGCTGAGGAGGCAGTCTCCAGAGGAGAGATGAGGCCAGATAGAGATGTGAGGGTATGTGTGAAAGAGAGTGAATGGTGATGCCCCTTGAGCTGGCAGTGAGTTAGATGCCAGTGAATGTATGATGGGCTTGAGCGTGAAAGTTTAGAGTGATGAGATGGTTGCCACACTCAGGCGGCATGGGTGAGATAATTCATCCTCTATCTGCATTGGATGGCCAACCTCTTCTGTGCAGCATTGGCACTGATCACCGCTGCCATCGCCTACCAAGCCGGAGTGGTAATGTGGCTGCCCCTCCTGCAGCCATAGCAGAGGTAAAGGCCATCACAGCAGGTGTCCAAAAGGCACTCAAGAGGCGCTTCACTCAACTTGGGGTTTGCAGTCTTCATGCCTTTCAGGGCCATGTCGTACTTGCAGCCGTTCTGGGCTGGAAGCAGCGAGAGGTGCGCACGCGGCTGTACTTTAAATATGGCGCCCAGCGTGATGAAGTAACAGGGTGACAGCATGGCTGGCGAATCAGAGCCCGCCTGCCATTGAAATGACATGTTTCCTGGGAAATGCATAAGAAATGCAGTGGCTTTGGGTCGGTACAGCTTGGGAAGCCATCATTGCGGCTGGCAGGTAAAACATTTTACCCGCCTGCTACCACACTTAGTGCAAATCTGGGACAATTCCGCCCATTGATGTTTCCTGCACTTACAGCAGCTGTACGCAAATGTGATATGTTTTTGAATCCTTAGTTTAAACAAAATCTGAAGATCTGTGTCCCTGAATGTGTTTTTTGAGCATTTTCAAGTGAAATGTTCCCTTCAAGAAGCTACTCATTCCAGTTTCCCACTTCTTTTCAAATCATTTGGAAAAACAAACAGAAATGTGGGATTAGTGTGAACCATGGTGTTACTTTTTTTTGCGGAGAAAAGTAAGTACATCTTCAATAATTAATCATTGTTTTCAAATTTTCATATAAACAAAGTGTGTTTAAGTACTGTAATCACCTTACTGCTTCTGTCTTTTACTCTTTATTGTTCTCTTTTTCTCTGCCTATCTTTGCTTTCTGTAAACTAGCTTTTGTCTTGAAAGTTAAAAAAAATTAAGGCAAATGGTTTAAATGTGAAATTTTACCTAAGCAAAAGTAACTTCCTTCTGACAGCTTATTTTCAAGTTATTTGGAAAAACAAAGAAACTCAGAAAAACCTGTTGTTGCAATGAGCTAAAACACAAAACACGCTTGTAAAAATATATTTAGTAATGCATGCTAAGAAAGTCTCCACACTACAAACACTCAGACTGTGGCACAGGAGTAGTTGACTCACAGACATGGGAAAGATGAGATCAGTGTAGAGGTAGGGGTTAGATAACACCAAAATCGGACTTTAAAACACCACAGATTGAGAAAAAGATCATTGGTGGAAGTAAGACATTGCACAGCTTAGAGGTCTAGGAGTGAGTGATGGTAGAAGACGGTGCCATGAGTCTTGATTTGAACAAAGCAAAGTTACAGGGAGAAGGAAGCTTCAAAGGATCAGAATGAAAGCAAAGTACACCAGATGCTGGAAATCTGAAACAAAAGCAGAAAATGCTGGAAATACCCAGCAGGTCAAATAGCAAGCTGAGTTAATGTTTCAGGTCGATGACCTCTTGTCAGATGACAGCTCATCAATGCAAAATGGTAACTCTGTTTTATTGTATCTCTCCACAGGCATTGCCCTACCTTCTGCATGTTTCCCGGCATTTTCTGTTTCTATAGTACATTGAAATTTCATTAGTATAACTTTTAAATGGGGAGAGGGACTAGCTGAGTTGCTCTTGAAGAGGCAGTATGGATGCGACAGGCCAAATGGCCTCCTTTTGTGTTGTAATCATTTTATAGTTCTATTCTATAAAATCCAATCAAGAGATGTCAGCCTGTTTATGAGAGATCTACTCAGGGAAGATGGGTTACATAACTGGGAAGGCCCATCCCCAGTCACAATCAATATAAACATGATCTAACTTGAGCAAAGCCCACTGTTTGGAGTTAAAAGCTCTAGCATTTATAATTGATTGTTTCTTTCCTTTCCTGATATGCGGTTTCAGTTACATATGGTCTATTAAGCTGGGTCAAATCTGCTAATCTCAGTATCTACACAGGGAGAGCAGGCATTTGACTGCTCAAATAATACACACAATTGGATTGTGTAACAACTCCACACCACCCCCCCCCCCCCCCCCCCCCCACATCACATATCAGGAATTCTGCTTGTGTATTTTTCTGCTTTATTTCTTGCACGTGGACAGCATGGAAACATACAATAAAAAGAATACTTTAAGATATCGCAAGGTCAGGCTGCTGTGGGGTCTCAGAGATCAAAGTATCAACCACCTTTGCGCATGACATCTGGCCTTGTAATTGAAGACTTCGGCTAAGGAGGAAACCTGCACTTACACAACCCGATATAAAATGAGGCATCTGTTTCACAACGTAGTGACATTCAAACAACTGTAGCAGAGGACAGTTGAATTACTGTGAGCCTTGTACTTAAAAACAATGTTGTTTTATCTGGTACAGTGGTGGTACAGTCTTGTTACTGGACGAATGTAATCTAAAGGCCTGGACTAATAATCCAGAGAGTTCAAATCCCACTGCTGGAGTTTGAGAATTTTGATTCAGTTTAAAACATCTAGAAATAAAAAAGCTGCATCAGTAAAAGCGAGCAAGAATTATAGGATCATCCAGCAGAGGAGGAAAGCATTGGGCCCAACATACCTGTATCAGCTCCTTATAAGAGCTATCCAATTAGTCTCACTCCTCTTGCTCTTTCCCCATAGCCCTACAGTTTTCCTCCTTCAAGTAATTATTTAATTCCTTTTTAGAAGTTACTACTGAGTCTGCTTCCACCACTCTTCCATGCAGTGCATATTTCAGATTACAATAACTCACTGCATTAAAAAAAACCCTTCTTTTCATTTTGATTTTTGCAAATTACTTTAAATCTGTGTCCTCTGGTTATTAATCCTTCTTCACTAATCTCCTTTAAGCGTGGGAAATTTGCTGGCCTTACCCAGCCTGCTCCATAAGTGACTCCAGTCCCACACCAACATGGCTGAATCTTAATTGGCTTGGCAACTCATTCAGTTACATTAAACCATGATCAGAGTTTAGGAAGAACATCATCACCTTCTTTTCAGGACAACTAGGATTAGGACTAAATGTCAGCCTTGTCAGTGGTATAAATAAAATTTTTAAATCCATTCAGGTGTCAAATTGACCAGATCAGTTTGGGCTGGTACATGACCTGGCACTGATTGTTAACTGATAAAGCAAACAGAATACTGAGCTCTATTGTTAAATCAGTGGTGTCAGACTCTGAGGCCATCACCCTCAAAGGCCACACCTTGAACATGCTCCTCCATGATCAGAACTGAACCTAAGTAAACAGATGCAGGAAAAGGGAACCAAGGCTGATCCCTCATGTCAGAAGGCTAAGCTTGAAAATGTGGGCATGACCAGAACTAGTGGCCATAAATATAAGAAAGTCATTAATAGATCCAACAGGGAATTTAGGAGTATCTTTACCTAGACAGTGCTGCGAATGAAGGAGTAGTTGAGGCAAATCATTAGATGTTTAGGAGATGCTGGATAAACACCAGAGGGAGAAGGGAATAGAAGGATATGTTGATGGGATTTGATGAAGAAGGTATGGGAGGTGACTCATATGGATCATAAATAACAACATGGACCTGCTAGGTTGAACGGCCTGATTCTGTGCTTTAAATTCTATGTAGGACTTTGTAGTCTGGGATAGGTTTGAAAAAGATGCTTCATTTGTGAAAAGTGGGGAGTTGACAAGGGATTTTATAGAGGCATACAAGACACTAAATAGAATAGAAAATGTTAATTCTAAGCAATGTTTCAAATTAAACCATAACTACAGGACAAATGGGCATAGGTACAAACTGGTAATAGTCAGGTTCAGTACCGATGTCTGGATTGCTAAATGCAAGTTGTTTTTAAATACGTTTGATAGTTATTTTTGAAGAAGTGAACAATTAGGGTAATGAAGGGAATGCAGTAGATGTAGTCAACGCAGAATATGGATTTTCAGAAGGCTTCCAATAATGTGTCTGAGGATAAGTCTTTCCTTTCTGGGTGCTATGTCAAACTGTGATTCCATTTTGTTTTGGTCTTAAAGCATCCGAGCTAATGAACATAGAAAGCAGAGGAAGATTACTGGCCTCACCCCAATTAAATTGTTTCATATTACCAAGTCCCAGAGCTGCACTGAACCAGTGAGTGTGGAAGTGTTTACGTTATCCAGGAGGGACATCAGACCTCATTCATATTCAGGTCAGAAGAACTGTGGGATCAAAGGCCTCCTCCTCCCCCTGAAACATAGCTGCCATATGCTTTATGGCTTTTCAATTCAGGGGATCTCATAGTTGGTGTTTATTGCAAACTATCTCAAGATCCATATAAATTGCCATGGATGCTAGAGCAGGTCAGAAGCCGGGAATTCTGCAGCAAGTGGCTCACTTCCTGAATCCACCTACAAGGCACAAGCCAGGAATGTGATGGGACGCACTCCAGGGCCAGGATTTTATGTCCTGTGGCTGGGCACGTGCTCGACCCATCTGGCCACGAAATAGCACAAAATGATGTCGGGCAAGCATCCCAACCTCATCGCGCACTCGCGCAATATCTCACTCGTTGGGCAGTAGGAAGCGCACCCGTTGACAATTAAGTGGGCAATTAAGCCCATTAAGGAAGCAATTGAAAGTGAAAATTTTCGTGGCCAGTCAACTTTTACAGTTGGCGGACGGGCCAATTGGCCAGGCGGCCTTTACATTTTTGCTCAAGCCTCGATCCAGGGCGGGATGAAATCTCCGTGGAGAAATAAAATAAAAAAAGATATCTGGGGACTTTTTTTTATGAGGGTAAGCTTTCAGGTGCTTGATGTGCTTCATGGACATATTTTGCAGCATTTTTGTTGTTTTGTTTATTCTGCGGAGGTCTGCAGCTGCCTACTTTCCGGGAGCTCACTGGAAGCGCTCACCAGCACCCGCAGTGACCACTCTCTTCCCGCCCCCACCGGCAGTGCTGAGCCTTTCTCAGCGCGTGTTTCGTGCTGGCTGGATGTTAATCGGCTAGCCAGCATGAAATTCGCAGTCAGGGGTCAATCATGGTCAGGGGCCCATTTCGGGCCTGCCGATTGCGGGCGCCCAGCAAGCGAAAAATTCAGGCCCATGTGTCTGGTTGCAAACAGCTGCAACAACACTAGAAACACAACACTATCCAGATAAAGCATCCCACTTGATTGGCACCCCGCCCGCCACCTTAAACATCCACCAACTCCGCCAGCAGAACATCATAGCTGCTCTATGTACTATCTACAGGATGTACGGCAGCATCTCCCTGACCTGCAAACTTCATCACTTAGAAGAACAGGGTGCAGCAGGTGTGCAGGAATTCCATCGCCTCCTGGTTTCCTTCCAAATCTCACACCATCCTGATTGGACAGAAATCAGCTATTCCTTCATATCTTCCTACCTAACAACATTGCAGTATTATATTTGGCACCCTGACTGCAGTGGTTTAAAAAGGCAGCTCACCACTACTTTCTCAAGGGAAAGTGGGGATGGGCAATAATCGTCAGCGACTCCTACATTCCAGGAATGATCATTTTTTTTTTAAATTCCCTGTTGGCCAAAATCTTCTTCAAAGCACAAGAAAACTTGGAAAAATGGGAAGGTCTTCAACCCATTGAGACTGACCTGTCAACGCAGCATGTTCATTTTGTGATATCATAGACTTAATTGGCTATCACAATGAAAAGGGTAATAATAGCATAATACTTCCCAAAGAAAATTACGATTTCTTTTTCCCATTCCGCTCATGGGGTCATCTAAGTAAAGCACCAAGCTATCAAATTAAGCATTACAATCTACATATTCAAAACTGTGCTGCACAGATGATAATCCATATTCTCAGTTGGACACTAGCCATGGTGCTCCTTAGACTACTTGAATCTTTTTACGCTTATCAGAGGAATGAAGGAACCTTGGATAAATCCTAAAGGCTGTCAATGCCTAGTTTTCACTTTGAGATTGGCTGACATTTTCAAAACTTCCATCTGTCTTTGCTGAAGATTCCTTTATTGAATTAAAGTATTGATACATGAAGATGAGGGCAATAAGAGAACTAAAGAAAACAAAACCCAAGATATCAAGGGATTTGGGCCACCATGTTATGGTTGTTCTGATCAGGAGAACCTGTTGAGTTTAAGGTAGGTGATATTTTGTTTATTGTTTATCAGATGTGATTGAGCGTTGGGTCTGGAACATAAAAAATTCACAGCAGAGAAGGAGGCCATTTGGCCCCTCATGTCTCTGCTAGACAAAAAAGAGCTATCCAGCTTAATCCCACTTTCTTGTTCATGTTTGTAGTACTTCAGATGCATTTCCAAGTTTTTTTTTAAGTGTGGTGATGGTTTCTGTCTCTACCACCCTTTCAGGCAGAGTTCCAGACCTCCACTACACTCTGGGTGAAAAGTTACTCCTCAAATCCTATCTAATCTTCCTGCTATTTACTTCAAATCTATGCCCTGATTGCGGACCTACCTGCTAAGGGAAATAGATCCTTCATGGACCGTTAATCAGAACGAGTCAAAAGTTTGGCGTTAGGAGCAAAAGTGAGTGTGGAAGAGAAGAAGGGACATATTTGACAAGTTTTCAAAATATATTTGTAAATGATAGGCGGAAGTTTCCCAGAATTACACTAAGTGCTGTAGTGGGCGGGTAAAATGGAGTCCTACCCACCAAAGAAAATGGCAGGTTTTCACACCGTAGCATCCCGAGCCTGCCTTATTATTTATTCACTCCCGCAAAACACACCATTTCCATGGTGAGCGGGCTCTCATTCTCCTGCCCGCCATCACCCTGCTATTGCATCACGCCAGCTGCCATCTTTAAAAGCCAGCAAACTGCTATCGTCACCAGTTCACCACCACTGCCCGGGAGACATGTCCAGCAAAGGAAAAAAGACTGCAGCCTTTCGCTTCAATGACAGGTCCCTCGAGCGACTGCTGGATGCTGTGGATGCCCGTCAGGATGTGCTCTACCCCCGTTCTGGCTGCAAGATGGGCAGCAAATTCACCAACCAGGCTTGGAAGGCGGTGGCAGCGGTGGTCAGTGCAAACGCCCTGCAGAGGAGGACAGCCACCCAGTGCCGCAAAAGGATGAATGATCTCCTCCATTCTGCCAGGGTAAGTCACTCTTTTCATCACTCCCAACTCATACACTCACCAACCCATCACACATCCTCAGGGCCCTCACTTGCTGCCAGTTCAAGGGACATGACCATTCAGTCTTTGACACTCACTGTCATTGTCCTCATCCAGTCCATGGGACCTCTTACCACCCACACAGACCAGGCATACCTATCTGGCCTGGCAGGTGTCCTGCTTACACTTTCTCCATCTCTATCCATGCAGGACAAATGGGCACACAACAGGAGGAAAGGTCGCAGGCCAGGTGAAGGGATTCCGGAGATCAAAGTTCTGACAGAATTCAAAAACAGAGCCATCCAGCTGGCCGGCGATGACTGGGACCGGTCCTGTGCTGACGGTGAGTTCGGCGCTGCTCTACCAAGTGAGGATCCAGCAGTGCAACATCCATCAGACAATCATGCCCTAAGCGATGTGTCGTCTTTGACGGGCCACTGTCATGCACTAATTATCTCCCCTTGCTTTCGCAGGCACATCTACCAAACAGCTGATAGAGTCCATGACCCAGGGTCTCCAATCAAGCTCCAATGAAACCTCTGAAGAGGAATCTGAAGGCACCCTCCCAGAAGTCCCGTCACAGCGATCACCCACACCCTCCACCAGCGCAGACACACACACACCTCAGTGGGACCTAGCTTTAGAGTAGCCTTGGGATCACAATCTGGTGAGCACATTGCACAATCTGATCCACAGCAGGTGGAGGCAGGGACTTTCCAGGTGTCCGGCACTCAGAGGATTGTTGGAGGTCAGACATTGCTGAGTCCGAGTCAGATAATGAGCCTCTGAACACGGTTATGTCACAGTTGCTGGAGCTACAAAGACAAGCTCGGGAATATCAGGAAGGGATGCCTGCTGCACTCCTCAGATTGCAAGGCATGATGGAGGAGTCCGTCCATCTTCAGGCTGAGGTGATAGCGCCGATATGCCAATGCACTGAGGTCAACACTGGCAGAATGGCGGCCACCATGGAGACCCTGGTCCAGGATGTCACTCTTGCACTGCTGCGCAGGCTTAACTCCATCACTGATGCTACAGTTGACCTCCAACAGTATGTACGCGAGAGGGGTGCTGGGAAGCTCGATCTCACTTCAGCTACCCCTTCCGCTCACAGAGTCAACTAGGGGCCCTTGGGCCCTCAAAGTGGGGGGGGGGGTGGAGGATAAGCAGTTGCACACTCTGGGGCCATCCACCCGGGTGACTTTGGATTTTGCGGCCGATCTGAATCCCCTTTTCCTATGACCTCCGCAGCTCCAGCTTCACAGGCTGAGGAGGGTGCCACTGCCACAAAGCAGGACCCCGAAAGTAGGCTGGGGCCCTCCAAGGCTCGGCCCTCCAGAGGATGCCCGCCAAAGTCATCACACTCAGCAGGCTGCCTCCACCTCTGCTGTGGATATCCAGGAAGCGCCAAGATGTAGAGGCAGGGTTAGGAAAGTCAGGTAAAAGTAATTGCACAGCCTGGGCACGGGTGTTGATCACTTGTACATACTGTTCATTACTGTCAATAAACTCCTAAGAATGTCACCCTACCTGTGGCTCCTTGTTCTGATGAGCAGTGCTCATGTCACTCAGATGTGAAACCTTTCTGTATAAGATAAAAGGCAGGTGTCTCAGTCCAGGGCCCCTTCCCTGTGCTCTGTGCAGCCTTCAGACCACAGTGATGGTCCAGCCTCACACTCCCTGGAAACATTACTGAGATGGCCCTGATTATGGAGTTCAAGTGAGCTGCCCTCAGCCAGCGAGGAGTCAGATGTTCTTAGAGGCTATGTGAAGATCTATGGAGTGCCCTCATTGCATGTCGTCATCATCCTCCTGCGATCGAGCGACTATTAGGGCCTCCACTGCATCTCCATGACAGGAGCATTCTCACATAAGCCAGACTGGAGTCAAACATTCACAAATGTGAATTGAGAATCTATAGGGACACCCCACTGCATGTCGTCATCATCCTCCTCAAATCTGGCAGCCATGAGGGCCTCCCGAGTGCGCCTGCCTTGCCTAGCAAGTGCAAGAACCTCATCCTCGTCACCGTCACTACCAGGGATTCCCCTCACCCTCATCCCCGTTGGCGTCCACCTCATCCGAGGAGACATGTAGCTCCTCTAACTCCTCCTCAGCCAGTTTCTCTTCTCGTTGCAGCACCAGGTTGTAAAGGGCGCAGCAGACAATGACGACAATGTGTGATCCCCTTGTGCAGACTGTATTGCAGGAGCCCAGAACCACATCTTCAGCAACCCGATGGTCAATTCCATGAGCAGCAAGCTACTGCATGACCCTCATTATAGCGTCACTATGCTGCAGTCTGAGGTCACCGCATGGTGTCATTAGCCACGGCCTCTGTGAGTAGCCGTTGTCCCCAAGGAGACAACCCTGCAGCCTCTGTGGACCCTTGAAGACTGCAGAGATCTGCGAGCGACTCAGGATGTAGGTATCGTGCACACTCCCTGGAAACCATGCGTACACCCGCAGGATGTCGCATACCAGCTGCACGTTCAGTGAGTGGAAGCCCTTGTGGTTGATGTAGTCCACCGAGTGTGGTGAAAGAGACCTGAACAGCACATGAGTGCAGTCCATCACACCCTGCACCTGTGGGAATCCCGAAAACAGGACAAATCCTGTATCCTTGCATCCTGGCTGTCCCGGTCCTGGGCAAAATGTACAAAGTTGTGTGCCAAGGAGAAGATGGCATCTGTGACCTCATGGATGCATTTGTGGGTGGCGGATTGTGAACTCCCACAGAGGTCACCTGTGGAGCCCTGAAAGGAGCCACTGGCATAGAAATTGAGCACCATGGTCACTTTCACAGCCGCTGGCAGTGGATGCCCTTCATGTCCCCTTGGTGCCAAGTCCTGGAGTACGTAGCAGATGTGAGCCACCAGGTCCCTAGACATGTGCAGTCATCGGCGACACTGGTTCTCAGTCATCTGCAAGAATGGCAGGCGATGTCTATAGACCCTGGGTGTCACAAGGTGCTGACCAGCCACAGCTCGCTGTCGCTCCTGGGCAGTGCGTGTGGGAGCCCCTGTTGCCCTTCTTCATGAGGTTTCTGCTCCTGCCTTTGTGCAGCCAGGCACCTCAGTCACTCTGTTCTCCATCTTCTATGGCCTCTGTAGGCCATCAGGCATACAGCTAAGTTACCAGGATCCATGACCCTGATGTGGTCCTACTGCAGCATGATAGAGAGAGAGAGACGTGGTTATCATGGGTGAACTTAGCACCTTTCCTGGCCCTGTGTGACCACCCATTAATGCTTCCCAGAGAGTGCTGGTCACCCCTCAGATGGCCAGAGATGAGTTCACTGCATGGCTGCCCTGTCAACACTGGTCCAAACTGCGATGCTGAGATTGCAAGGGGCTGTGAGTGCCTCCAGCAGTGATTGCTACATGGCCAGCACTGGAGAGGAGATTGTACAACATGTGCAGTCCAACTGTTCAGCGGTCCATCAAAGTGGTGGTGGACTCGAAATATGTGCTGGGTGTGGGGTAAGGTATGGAGCGCTTGGTGGCCCTTTGGTGCCACCGTGTTGCTTGCATGGGCGGGCAGGCTAGGAGCCCGACCCCAATCATACTGTGGCTGCGCCTGATCTATCTCTGTTGCAGAGGCATGGTCAGTTTATACAGGTGTACTTAATGCGTGGCCACTTCCCTCGCTTACCCTGACACCCACCTCAATTGCCTGTGTGCGAGATGCAGCAGCAGGGCAGCACTTGACCACCACCGACAATGGTCGCCTCCAAGGCTTGTGAGCACCTGCCCCCGGACAATTCCCTCCCCCAGTCAGCAGTCACCTCAGGGGCCAGGCATCAGTTGCCCCCGGCGCCCCTGAGGCCTGCAAACAACAGGCGAGCTGCTGCTCACTCACCTCAGTTCCCTCAAAGTGAAGGCTGCCAAGTGCACGTCGCCTGCGTGCTGTTGTGAAACACGTGGGCGTGCTTTCCCTCTGACATGGATGGACGATATGGTGGGGTTCCAAGAGCCTGCAGGGATGGCCTTTTAATTATATGCTGATGTATTATAACTAGCTCCCCGCCGACCGCCATCGTGAAGCAGTTCACACCATATTTTCCGCACACGTCACCTATCACGCCTGCCACCAGGGGGCTCGGAAAATTCAGCCCGATGTCTCAATTCTAGAAGATGCAAATAGGTTGAACTTTATCAAATACTTCAGTGGAACTTGGTGATTTGCATCTGATTTTGATGCTGAGTTAGTGGCAAGCCATCAGTGCGCTTATAAAGGAGAGGGTATACCAGCACCGATAGAGATATACCCTCACATGGTCTACTGAAGTACAGCCTTTCCATTATCCATGGTATTCTAGTAAATTGTTCATCGCTCTTAGGATAATATCCATCTCCTCCAACCATCACAACATCCCATTTCATCATCTGGAAACTTAAGCTTTTCTATTTATACATTTTTCCTCAATGAATAAATTTCCTCAATAAAAACAGAAAATGCTGGAAAAACTCAGCAGGTCCATCAGCATCTGTGGGGAGAGAAAGAGAGTTAACATTTCAAGTCCGTATGGCTTCCTGGATTAATATTTTGTCAGTACAAATTCTTTCTGATTCCTTTTATCATGATTGCCTAATACCATAATTGCCCTCTGCTTTCTTCTTTCTGGCCAATTAGTAATCCAATTCACAACTTCCATTTCACATCCTAGGAGCTTTCATTTAGTGATACTAGTCTCCTGAGGGGGAGTATACAGTAACTATTAGGAGCTATGCAAGAGATTAGGCATCAATTGTTTTGGACTGCCTAGGTGTGATGAGAAGAGAGTGTTCATTAGGGTCTGTAACAGTTGATAGTGATATAAAACAGCAGTCACTAGAGATTAAAAACAAAAACAAAAATACCTGGAAAAACTCAGCAGGTCTGGCAGCATCTGTGGAGGGGAACACAGTTAACGTTTCGAGTCCGTGTGACTCTTCATCAGAACTAAGCAAAAATGGAAAAGAGGTGAAATATAAGCTGGTTTAAGGTGGCAGGGAGGGGGGGTTGTGGGACAGGTAGAGCTCGATAGGGGGCCAGTGATAGGTGGAGATAACCAAAAGATGTCATAGACAAAAAGACAAAGAGGTGTTGAAGGTGGTGATATTATTAGGAATGTGCTAATTAAGGGTAGAAAGCAGGACAAGCAAGGTACAGATAACCCTAGTGGGGGTGGGGTGGGGTGAAGGAATTGAAAAAGGCTAAAAAGTACAGATAAAACAATGGATGGAAATACATTTAAAAATAATGGAAATAGTTGGGAAAAGAAAAATCTATATAAATTATTGGAAAAAAAGTGGGGGGCGATATCGGAAAGGGGGTGGGGAGGGAGGAGAGAGTTCATGATCTAAAATTGTTGAACTCAATATTCAGTCCGGAAGGCTGTAAAGTGCTTAGTTGGAAGATGAGGTGCTGTTCTTCCAGTTTGCATTGAGCTTCATTGGAACAATGCAACAAGCCAAGGACGGACATGTGGGCAGGAGAGCAGGGTGGAGTGTTGAAATGGCAAGCAACTGGGAGATCTGGGTCATGCTTGCAGACAGACCAAAGATGTTCTGCAAAGCGGTCACCCAGTCTGCGTTTCGTCTCTCCAATGTAGAGGAACCCGCATTGGGAGCAACGAATGCAGTAGACTAAATTGAGGGAAGTGCAAGTGAAATGCTGCTTCACTGGAAAGGAGTGTTTAGACGGTGAGGAGAGGGGAAGTAAAGGGGCAGGTGTTGCACCTTCTGCGGTTGCATGGGAAGGTGCCGTGGGAGGGAGTTGAGGTGTAGGGGGTGATGGAGGAGTGGACCAGGGTGTCCCGGAGGGAACAATCCCTGCTTAATGCCGTCGGGGAGGTGAAGGGAAGATATGTTTGGTGGTGGCATCATGCTGGGGTAGGCAGAAATGGCAGAGGATGATCCTTTGAACGCGGAGGCTGGTGGGGTGATAAGTGAGGACAAAGGAGACCCTATCATGTTTCTGGGAGGGAGAAGAAAGTGTGAGAGTGGATGCGCGGGAGATGGGCCGGACACAGTTGAGGGCCCTGTCAACGACCGTAGGTGGAAAACCTAGGTTAAGGAAGAAGGAGGTACATGTCAGAGGAACTGTTTTTGAAAGTGGCATCATCAGAACAGATGCGAAGGAGGCGAAGGAACTGAGAGAATGGGATGGAGTCCTTACAGGAAGCGGGGTGTGAGGAGCTGTAATCGAGATAGCTGTGGGAGTCGGTAGGCTTGTAATGGATATTGGTGGACAGTCTATCACCAGAAATTGAGACAGAGAGGTCAAGGAAGTGAAGGGAACTCTCAGAGATGGACCATGTGAAAATGATGGAAGGGTGGAAATTGGAACCAAAATTAATGAATTTTTCCAGGTCCAGACGAGAGCATGAAGCAGCACCAAAGTAATCATCGATGTACTGGAGCAAGAGTTGTGGGAGGGGGCTGGAGTAGGACTAGAACAAGGAATGTTCCACATACCCCATAAAGAGACAAGCATAGCTGGGGCCCATGCGGGTACCCATAGCCACTCCTTTTATTTGGAGGAAGTGAGAGGAGTTTAAGGAGAAATTGTTCAGTGTGAGAACAAGTTCAGCCAGACAGAGGAGAGTAGTGGTGGATGGGGATTGTTCGGGCCTCTGTTCGAGGAAGAAGCGGAGAGCCCTCAGACCATCCCGGTGGAGGATGGAGGTGTAGAGGGATTGGACGGATGGTGAAGAGGAGGCGGTTGGGGCCAGGGAACTGGAAATTGTTGATGTGACGTAGGGTGTCAGAGGAATCACGGATGTAGGTGGGAAGGGACTGGACAAGGGGAGAGAGAGAATGGAGTCAAGATAGCAAGAAATGAGTTCCGTGGGGCAGGAACAGGCTGACACGATCGGTCTGCTGGGATGTCCTGTTTGTGGATTTTGGGTAGGAGGTAGAAGCAGGCCGTCCGAGGTTGGGAGACTATCAGGTTGGAAGCTGTGGCAGTGCAAAACAAGACATAGGTATCGATGGTACGTTCAGTGATGGGCAAGAAAAGTGAATAATGATCATTGGGTTGGCATGCAGGAGCAGTTTCAGTGAGGTTGCAGCCATCAGTTGTGTAGTGGTAATAACTGTAGCAATCACAAGTTTCTGTGTACAGAAAAAAGGTTAGCAGCATTGGTGACTGTGGGTAGCTAAGGGGAATGAAAATCACTAGGGAGTGTGCAACTGTGAATAATTGTTTCCTTTTTAAAATTATCAGTTCTTGGGATCTGGGTGTCGCTGGCAATGGCATTGTTTATCATCCATCCCTGTGCTCCCCATTTGTTCTCCTTAAGGAACATCAAACATGGTGACTAAATAAGTGAGATGGGATTTGTGGCCATTTTGATGACTTGTATAAGAAAATTCCCTTGCCTTTGCCATAATAATTGCTATCTTGCAATTAAAAGTTACTGTTATTTAGCAGTTGAGAGAAATAGGAAATGGTGTTCCATTAAGCCTGTGTAGCAGGTGGCAATGATAGAAACAGCAGTCATTAGGGACTGTGTAACAATAGATAGGGAAATGAGATGGTTGTCATTGGGGAAGCTTTAACTTCATCCAGGGAGAAAACATGGCTGTCATAAGGGCCAGAGGTGACAGACAGCAGCAAGATAGTACTGAGGATAGTTATCTTAATTAATAGTGAGACTAGAGTTTTATATTGCACATTTGATTTTGGGGGAAAATGGGGAGATATTTTGAAATGTTTACAGTAAATGTGACCAAAGGTTAAGTAACCTACTTCGGAAAAATCTTTCTTGTTCCCAAAAAATTATTGTGGATAAGTTTAGCCAAGAGATTTGTAGCCTCACAAGAACTGGTGCAGTGTCATAGTAGAAGCACATGTGTACACACATACACCACACACGTACACCTGCTAAATGCCTAAGCAGGAAAGACAAGTATCTACCCCACAGTGTCTTATGCTGGGACCCAATTCTATATAGTAATAAAATGTCCCTACATGCTTCACAGAGTTGTCAACTTAAAATTTCAAAACTTGAGATTTGGCAGGTTCTTGTTAGGCAAAATCATGAAAGGATGAGAAACAAAAAGGATGGAAATCAGCCATGATCTAATTAAATGGCTGCATACACTTAGTCATAGAGATCTACAGCACAGATAAAGGTCCTTCAGTCCATCGAATCTCTGCTGGTCAAACAAGTACCTAACTATTTTAATCCCATTTTCCAGTACTAGGCCCATAGCCTTGTATGCCATGGCATCGCAAGTGTACCTCCAAATATTTCTTAAATGTTATGAGGGTTTCTGCCTCTATCATCCTTTCAGGCAGTGAGTTCCAGATTCCCACCACCCTCTGGGTGAAAAGATTCTTCCTCACATCCCCTCTAAACCTCCTGCCCCTTACCTTAAATTTATGCCCCTTGGTTATTGATTACTCCACCAAGAGGAAAAGTTCCTTCCTGTCTACCCTATCTATGCCCCTCATAATTTTATACACCTCAATCATGTCCCCCCTCAATCTCCTCTGCTCCAAGGAAAATAACTGAGTCTATCCAATCTCTCCTCATAACTAAAACTCTCCAGCCCACGCAACATCCTGGTAAATCTCTCTGCACACTCTCTAGTGCAATCACATCCTTCCTATAATGCAGATTCCAGAGCTGCACGCAATACTGTAGCTGTGGCCTAACCAGCATTTTATACAGTTCCAGCATAACCTTCCTGCTCTTATATTCTGGGCCTCAGCTAATAAAGGCAAGTATCTCATATGCCTTCTTAACCACCTTATCTACTTGCCCCGCTACTTTAAGGGACCAGTGAACATGCACACCAAGGCCCCTCTGATCCTCGGTACTTCCCAGGGTCCTACCATTCATCATGTATTCCCATGCCTTGTTTGTCCTGCCCAAGTGCATCACCTCACACTTATCCTGATTAAATTCCATTTGCCACTGATCAGCCCATCTGACCAGCCCGTCTATATCCTCCTGTAATCTAAGGCTCTCCTCCTCACTATTTACCACTGCACCAATTTTTGTGTCATCCGTGAACTTACTGATCAACCCTCCTACATTCAAGTCTAAATTGTTTATATATACCACAAACAGCAAGGGACCCAACACCAATCCTTGTGGAACCCCACTGGACACAAGCATCCAGTCACAAAAACACCTCACAACCATCACCATCATTGCCACTCAGCCAATTCTGGATCCAATTTGCTAAATTGCTTTGGATCCCATGGGATCTTACCTTCGTTATCAGTCTCCCATGCGGGACCTTATCAAAAGCCTTGCTGAAGTCCAAGTAGACTACATTGAATGCATTGCCCTCATCTACACACCAGGTCTCCTCCACGAAAAATTCAATCAAATTGGTCAGTCATGACCTCCCCTTAACAAAACCATGCTGACTGTCCTTGATTAACCCCTGCGTCTCCAAGTGTGGATTAATTCTGTCCCTCAGAATTGCTTCCAATAGTTTCCCCATCTCTGAGGTTAGACTAACTGGTCTGTAGTTCCCGGGTTTATCCCTTCCTCCCTTCTTGAATAACGGTACCACAATGGCTGTCCTGCAGTCCTCTGGCACCTCTCCTGTGCCCAGAGAGGCATGAAAAATTATTGTCAGTGCCCCTGCTATCTCCTTCCTTGCCTCAATCAATAGCCTGAGATACATTTCATCCGGACCTGGAGATTTATCTACTTTTCAGCTTGCCAGGCCACTTAGAACCTCCTCCTTTTCTGTGCTAATTTCTTTAAATATGTCACAGTCCTTCTTCCTGATTTCCATACCCACGTCATCCGTCTCACTTGTGAATACCGACACACAGCATTAATTTAGAACCCTACCTACGCCTTCAGGCTCCACACACAAATTACCACTATGATCCTTAATGGGCCCTACTCTTTCCCTAGTTACCCTGTTACTCTTAATGTACTTGTAAAATAACTTTGGATTTTCCTTTACTTTAACTGCCAATGTTTTTTCATGCCCCCTTTTTTGCTCTCCTAATTTCCCTTTTAAGTTCATCCCTACACATTCTATAATCCTCTAGGGCTTCCACTGTTTTGAGCCCTCGGTATCTGCCATAAGCCTCCCTTTTTCCCTTTATCCAATCCTGTATATCCCTCGACGTCCAGGGTTCCCTAGATTTGGTGATCCCACCCTTTATCTTTACTGGAATATGTTGGCCCTTTACTTTCCCTATTTCCTTATTGAATATGTCCCACTGGTCTGACGCAGATTTGCCTAAAAGTAGCTGCTCCCAGTCCAATCTGACCAAGTCATATCTGATCTTATTAAAATCGGCCTTCCCCCAATTTAGAACGCTGATTTATGGCCCATCCTTGTCCTTTTCCATAACAACCTTGAATCTAATGGAGTTATGATCACTATCTGCAAAATGCTCCCCCACTGATACCTCAACCACTTGCCCGAATTCATTCCCTAAAATTAAGTCCAGGACTGCCCCCTCTCTTGTAGGACTTTCTATGTACTGTCTTAAAAAGCTCTCCTGGATGCATTTTAAGAATTCCACTCCCTCCAAACCTATCACACTATGAATAACCCAGGGGAAGTTGAAATCCCCCACTATTACTACCCGATTATTTTTACACTTCTCTGAAATTTGCCTACATATCTGCTATTCTATTTCTCTCTAACTGTTTGGGGGCATTTAGTACACTCCCAGATTGCTCCTTTCTTCTTTTTCAGTTCTACCCATATGGCTTCATTTGAGGAGCCTTCTAAGATGTCATCCCTCCTTACTGCTGTAATTAGTTCCTTAATCAATATTACGATATCCCCTCCTCTTTTACCTCCTTCCCTGTCTCGCCTGAAGACCCTATATCCTAGAGTATTGAGCTGCCAATCCTGCCCCTCTCTCAACCATGTCTCTGTGACAGCAGTTACATCATATTTCCATGTGTTAATCTGTGCCCTCAACTCATCTGTCTTATTCATCAGACACCTTGCATTAAAATAAATGCCATTCAACCTTGCGAAACTCCCTTGTGCCTTAACTAGCCAATAATTTCTATGCCTTCCAAACTCACGTTCTGTCTTCTAATTTTGGCTGTGCATCTCCCCCTGCTGCACCTCCTCTCAGGATCCCATCCTCCTGCCAAGTTAGCTTAAACCCCCCCCCATCCAGCAGCATTAGCAAACCTCCCCACAAGGATAAAAACAGAATTACCTGGAAAAACTCAGCAGGTCTGGCAGCATCGGCGGAGAAGAAAAGAGTTGACGTTTCGAGTCCTCATGACCCTTCGACAGAACTTGAGTTCGAGTCCAAGAAAGAGTTGAAATATAAGCTGGTTTAAGGTGTGTGTGTGGGGGGCGGAGAGATAGAGAGACAGAGAGGTGGGGGGGGGCTGTGGTTGTAGGGACAAACAAGCAGTGATAGAAGCAGATCATCAAAAGATGTCAACGACAATAGTACAATAGAACACATAGGTGTTAAAGTTAAAGTTGGTGATATTATCTAAACGAATGTGCTAATTAAGAATGGATGGTAGAGCACTCAAGGTATAGCTCTAGTGGGGTTTTTTTTATAATGGAAATAGGTGGGAAAAGGAAAATCTTTATAATTTATTGGAAAAAAAAAGGAAGGGGGAAACAGAAAGGGGGTGGGGATGGGAGAGGGAGCTCACGACCTAAAGTTGTTGAATTCAGTATTCAGTCCGGAAGGCTGTAAAGTGCCTAGTCGGAAGATGAGGTGTTGTTCCTCCAGTTTGCATTGGGCTTCACTGGAACAATGCAGCAAGCCAAGGACAGACATGTGGGCAAGAGAGCAGGGTGGAGTGTTAAAATGGCAAGCGACAGGGAGGTTTGGGTCATTCTTGCGGACAGACCGCAGGTGTTCTGCAAAGCGGTCGCCCAGTTTACGTTTGATCTCTCCAATGTAGAGGAGACCACATTGGGAGCAACGAATGCAGTAGACTAAGTTGGGGGAAATGCAAGTGAAATGCTGCTTCATTTGAAAGGAGTGTTTGGGTCCTTGGACGGTGAGGAGAGAGGAAGTGAAGGGGCAGGTGTTGCATCTTTTGCGTGGGCATGGGGTGGTGCCATAGGAGGGGGTTGAGGAGTAGGGGGTGATGGAGGAGTGGACCAGGGTGTCCCGGAGGGAGCGATCCCTATGGAATGCCGATAAGGGGGGTGAAGGGAAGATGTGTTTGGTGGTGGCATCATGGTGGAGTTGGCGGAAATGGCGGAGGATGATCCTTTGAATGCGGAGGCTGGTGGGGTGATAAGTGAGGACAAGGGGGACCCTATCATGTTTCTGGGAGGGAGGAGAAGGCGTGAGGGCGGATGCGCAGGAGATGGGCCGGACACGGTTGAGGGCCCTGTCAACGACCGTGGGTGGAAAACCTCGGTTAAGGAAGAAGGAGGACATGTCAGAGGAACTGTTTTTGAAGGTAGCATCCTCAGAACAGATGCGACGGAGGCGAAGGAACTGAGAGAATGGGATGGAGTCCTTACAGGAAGCGGGGTGTGAGGAGCTGTAGTCGAGATAGCTGTGGGAGTCGGTGGGTTTGTAATGGATATTGGTGGACAGTCTATCACCAGAGATTGAGACAGAGAGGTCAAGGAAGGGAAGGGAAGTGTCAGAGATGGACCATGTGAAAATGATGGAGGGGTGGAGATTGGAAGCAAAATTAATAAATTTTTCCAAGTCCCGACGAGAGCATGAAGCGTCACCGAAGTAATCATCGATGTACCGGAGAAAGAGTTGTGGAAGGGGGCCAGAGTAGGACTGCAACAAGGAATGCTCCACATACCCCATAAAGAGACAGGCATAGCTGGGGCCCATGCGGGTACCCATAGCCACACCTTTTATTTGGAGGAAGTGAGAGGAGTTGAAGGAGAAATTGTTCAGCATGAGGACAAGTTCAGCCAGACGGAGGAGAGTAGTGGTGGATGGGGATTGTTCAGGCCTCTGTTCGAGGAAGAAGCTAAGGGTCCTCAGACCATCCTGGTGGGGGATGGAGGTGTAGAGGGATTGGACGTCCATGGTGAAGAGGAAGCGGTTGGGGCCAGGGAACTGGAAATTGTTGATGTGACGTAGGGTGTCAGAGGAATCACGGATGTAGGTGGGAAGGGACTGGACAAGGGGAGAGAGAAGGGAGTCAAGATAACGAGAAGTGAGTTCTGTGGGGCAGGAGCAAGCTGAGATGATCGGTCTACCGGGGCAGTTCTGTTTGTGGATTTTGGGTAGGAGATAGAAGCGGGCCGTCCGAGGTTGGGCGACTATCAGGTTGGAAGCTGTGGGAGGGAGATCCCCAGAGGAGATGAGGTCAGTGACAGTCCTGGAAACAATGGCTTGATGTTCAGTGGTGGGGTCATGGTCCAGGGAGAGGTAGGAGGAAGTGCCTGCGAGTTGACGCTCAGCCTCCACGAGGTAGAGGTCAGTGCGCCAGACAACAACAGCACCACCCTTGTCAGCGGGTTTGATGACAATGTCAGGGTTGGACCTGAGAGAATGGAGTGCAGTAAGTTCAGAGAGAGAGAAAGTTAGAATGGGTGAGAGGAGCAGAGAAATTGAGACGACTAATGTCGCGCCGACAGTTCTCAATGAAAAGATCGAGAGAAGGTAAGAATCCAGAGGGAGGGGTCCAGGTGGAGGGAGAATATTGGAGATGGGTAAAAGGATCCGTTGAACTGGGAGAGGACTCCTGCCCAAAGAAGTGAGCCCGGAGACGAAGACGGCGGAAGAAGAGTTCAGTATCATGCCGAGCCCGAAATTCATTGAGGTGAGGGCGTAAGGATATGAAACTAAGTCCTTTGCTGAGCACTGAACGTTCAGCATCGGAGAGGGGAAGGTCAGGGAGTATAGTGAATACACGGCTGGGGTTGGGATTGGAAGAAAGGGTGGGGACGGAGGGACAGGCAGGGGTGGAGGGTCCTAGATGGGTGTTGGTGTCGATGAGTTGTTGGAGCTTGCGTTCCTTAGCACTTGAGAGAAAGAGAAAAAGTTTCTTGTTGAGGCGTTGGATGAGCCGAAGGATAAAATGAAACTGGGGGCACGCGCAGCTTTGAAAAAGGGTACGGCGGTGCTGCTGGAGGGAGAAGTCGAGTGTGTTCATATGGCGGTGCATGGCACTGAGTGTGGATTTCAGAAAGTGACGGGAACAGCAGTCCGAGAAACGTTTTATGTCCCCGGAGATACCTGTAATCCTGGGTGGGTTCGAAACATGAGGGGTGGAATTTCAGTTGAAATCCACGTGGGGTAAGTCGGAGACGGAGACAGTCACTGAGAAAGGAGATATGGCCACAAGGATGTTGGTCCCATTCCGGTTCAGGTGCAACCCATCCACCTTGTACAGGTCCCATCGGCCCCAGAAATGGTCCCAATGTCCCTGAAATCTAAAGTCCTCCCTCCTGCACCATCTCTTCAGCCATGCATTCATCTGGACTAACCTCCTGTTTCTAAACTCACTACCATGTGGCACCGGAAGTAACCCAGAGATTACTACCTTTGAGGTCATGTTTTTTTAATCTGCTTCCTAGCTCCCTAAATTCTGCTTGCAAGACCTCATCCCTCTTTCTACCTATGTCATTGGTACCAATATGTACCACGATCTCTGTCTGTTTGCCCTCCCCCTTTGGAATGTCCTGCAGCCATTCAGTGACATCCTTGACCCTGGCACCAGGGAAGCAACATACCATCCTGGAGTCACATCTACAGCCACAGAAACACCTGTCTGTTTGCCTTACTATTGAGTCTCCTACCACTATTGCCCCTCCCCTCCTTTTCCTCCCCCCTGTGCAGCTGAGCTACTCACAGTGCCATGAGCGTGGCTGCACTGCCCAGAGGAACCGTCACTCTCACCGTTTTCCAACACAGAAAAATGGTTCTCGAGCGAGATGCACCCTGGGGATTTCCTGACTACCTGCCTGACACCTTTCCTATGACTGATGGTCACCCATTCCCTCTCTGTCTGCACTTCCATAAGCTGTGGGGTCACCGCATCTAAAATCATGCTATCCATGAAACTCTCAGCCTTGCCGATTCTCCTCAGTCCCTCCAGCTGCTGCTCAAGCTCCGAAACTTGAAGCTCAAGTTCCTGCAGCTGGTGGCACTTCCTGCACGTGGTCGGTCAGAGCGCAAGGAGCGTTTAAGACTTCCCACGTGTCGCAGGCGGTACATAACACAGGACTGAGCTGCCCTGCCATGCCTCTAGTTGAAAAAAAACCCTTACTTTAAGTTAAATACAGTAAAAAAATGTTAAATTATTTATGTACCTTAAATAAAAACTAGAACCCTTCCCTTTCCTTAGCTTAATCTATTTTAAACTGGAGAAAAACACTAACCCATTACTCTCCAATCAGCTGTCACCTTTGTGCTGATGTCACTTTTTGAAGCTTCCCCGCACTCGCGCTGGTCCAGATCTCTCCACCGCTCTCTTGCGCTGTTTTGTGATGTCACTCTTGTTATTTTTAACAAGAACATTCTTCCCAGACTGCTTCACCGTGATTCTGACTGCACGACACTCTTCCCAGACTGCTTCACCGCGATGCTGACTGCAGGAAGCTCTTCCCAGACTGCCTCACCGTGATGCTGACTAGCACACTGTTCCCAGACTGCTTCAACGTGATGCTGACTGTAGGATACTCTTCCCAACTGAGGAGCTGAATGGCCTACTGTTCCTATGATTATAAAAAAAATTTTCAGGGGACGTGGGTGTCACTGGCAAGGCCAGTATTTTTATTGCCCATCCACAATTGGCCTTCAGAAGGTAGTTGTGTGCTGCCATTTTGAACCACCGCAGTCCATGTGTTGAAGGTTCACCCACAGTGCTATTTGGGAAGGATTTCCAGGATTTTGACCCAGCGACAATGAAGGAACGGCGATACATTTCCAAGTCAGGATGGTGTGCTTAGAAGGGAACTTGCAGGTGGTGGTATTCCCATGCATCTGCTGCCCTTGTCCTTCTAGGTGGTAGAGGTCGCAGGTTTTGAAAGTGATGTTGAAGGTGCCTTGGTGAGATGCTGCAATGCGTCTTGTAGATGGTACACTGCTGCACTGTGTGTCAGTGGTGGAGGGAGTGGATGTTGAAGGTTGTGGATAGGATGCCAATCAAGCGGGTTGCTTTGTTCTGGATGGTGTTGAGCTTCTTGAGTGTTGATGGAGCTGCACTCATCTAGGCAAGTGGAGAGTATTCCATCACACTCCTGACTTGTGCCTTTGATGGTGGAAAGACTTTGAGAATTAGAATTCCCAGCCTCTGACCTGTTCTTCTAGCAATAGTATTTATATAGCTAGTCCAGTTCCATTTTTGGTCATTGGTAACCCCCAGGATGTTGATAGTGGGGGGATTCAACTATGGTAATGCCATTGAATGTCAAAGGGAGATGGCTGGATTCTCTCTTGCTGGAGATGGTCATCGCCTGGCACTTGTGTGGTGCAAATGTTACTTGCCACTTATCAGCCCAAGCCTGAATATTGTCCAGATATTGCTGCATATAGACATGGACTGCTTCAGTATTGAGGTGTCTCAAATAGTGCTGAACATTGTGCAATCATCGGTGAACATCCCCACTTCTGACTTTATAATGGAGGTCATTGGTCATTGATGAAGCAGCTGAAGATGGTTGGGCCTAGGGTATGATCCTGAGGAACTCCTGCAGTGATGTCATGGGATTGAGATGATTGACCTCCAGTGACTATCTTCCTTTGTGCTAGGTATGACTCTAACCAGTGGCGAGTTTTGCCCAATTCCCATTGACTCCAGTTTTGCCAGGTCTCCTTGATGCCACATTCAGTCAAATGCTGCCTTGGTGCAAAGGGCAATCACTCTCACCTCACCTCTTGAATTCAGCTCTTTTGTCCATGTTTGAACTAAGGCTATAATGAGGTCAGAAGCTGAGTGGCCCTGGTGGAACGCAACTAAGTGGCCTGGCGGAACCCAAACTGGTATATCAGTGAACAGCTTGTTTCTGAGTAAGTGCCACTTGATAGTGCTGTCGACAACCTCTTCCATCATCCCTTCCTAACACCAGCTTGAATGTTTCCATTGCACTACAATCTGGGCTTATTTCCCTCCTTTTCATCATAGTAACCAGAGCTGTGGTGAGGCAGAGATTAAATTGGTTTAGTGGGACAATTAGTTGAAAACTGTGCTTCCTTAGTTTTACTTAATCAGCATATTGATTAAAACTGTACTCAAGCAATGAAACTCTCTTTAATATTAAAGGTCGTAGGAACTGACTTTTAAACCGGGCCAAATAACATTTCCTGCTGAAAGTGGCCATAAGGAGAGCTCTCTCTGGTCATAAATGGTCATAATTCTGAGCTCTCCACGATCGTCACATAGATGACACCACCAGAGTTGGCCTCTCCATATTTTTCCTTTTTTTGGTTATTTTCCTGTATTGCTGCAGTTCTTCTGCCAATACCATGCGCAGGATGCTACCGCTAAACACAGACTGCTTGAGGTACCACCCAGCTGGGGTGGACCTCATCTAACTTTCCCCACCTCCATCCTTCTAGACTTCACATGAAACTAGGGCTTACTAACTCTCCAGGACTTCCCTGGTGTCTCCAGGGCATTACTGCAATATCCAGGAGAAAAATCATAGTGGCAATAACAAATTGTTTTAATTTTACACGTTTTTTGAACACGAGTTATAAAAATATCAGATGTGGGATAAAAAGACATTGACTGACAGTAATGGATCATCCAATCTGGTAATGTGATTTACTTGGTAATGCGATTGGTGCAGGAAGACAGGGCACAGGTAATGGGCCTGTTAGGTAACCAATGGTGAAAGCACTGGGGTAGGATGGTGGGAGGTGAGATATTGTGATGAGATGTCCAGGAATGTTGCCGATCCTAAAATGTAAGTGATGACATTCTTTTTTACTAAATGGCTACTAATTCAAAGAACAAAGAACAAAGTACAGCACAGGAACAGGCCCTTCGGCCCTCCAAGCCTGCGCCGATCATATTGCCCGTCAACTAAAACATTCATTCAATTTATGAGATGAAGTGAGAGAGAGATTGGTTGTACATCTCACGGGGTTTGTTGAAATTTTCACTAA